>NC_068937.1:72761835-72789959 GCF_016801865.2 Culex pipiens pallens
GCGAGTACTTTTAACACTTGGATGACCTGCTTGAAGTCGTTCTTGAGACGAATACTGAGGACTTTGTGGTCCGGTTCGGCACGCAGTTCAGGCCATACTTTTGTTTGTCCGGGCTGAGTGAGATATTGCGCATGTTTAGCTCGTCGAGGATAAAGTTCATGACGCATTTGATGTCGTCCAGATATTTTCTTTGCTCTGGTTGATGACGATGACCTTCGTCAACGAGTACTTGATGTGGACGATTCTACGATCGCGCATGTCACAGCCCACTTCAACGACGGCCTGCATCCGAGAAACGGCACGCTCAATCAGCGGGTTGATGTACTTGCTATTCAACTCATCTGGAAGTGCACATTTTCCTCGTTTAGCTGGCGCAACCGCTGGACCAAAAACTCCGTCAGGTAGGGCGTAAACGGCGCCATCATTTGCATAATGGCATCAACACGTCGTACAGCGTATCCTGTGTGGTGCGAGCTCTGTTGCCGTTTTCACACCAGCTCAAACTGTCAAAATTGCACCAGCGTTTCAAGGCTTTAAACGCTCATGGTATGGCAGATTTTCAAATCAAAATATATTTTTTCAACGTATTTTTTAAATTTTATTAGCCTCTTAATGAATTTTTATACTTATAAATTGGAAGTTGTCAGATTTGTTGCTTTGTTGATATGTCAAGCTTCGTGTGTTTACCGGGTTCGAGTTAGCTTTGAGCTTTTCAGATTGACAATTCCAGAGTTTTTTTTTGAAAAGGACCAATAAACTATTGTCTTTCATATGTTTATAGGACCTAATCAAAAAAAACTCTAGAATTCTAAACCAACCAAAGAAATTATTTGAAAAAATCGTTGTTTTGTGAGTTATTTTAATTTTGTTTAGTCTTTTGTAATTTGTGAATCAAATCTGGATTTGTTTCAGATTCTTGATGGCCGTGATCTGCGTTAAATGTGGTTTCAATTTTGCGAAATTCAATCAGTTGGAAATGATGGAGGAAAAAAACAACTTTTTGAAAACATTTTAATATGACCATAAATAAATTCATAGTTAATAAATTCAGCCCCTTTAAAACACATAAAAAAGTATGATAGAATTTACATGATATCACTACAATATCTGGCATACCATAATTTTCTATGTACCTTGACCATAACTGACAGCTCGCACGACCTAGAGCGTATCCAACTCGTGGTAGTAATCCTCCACGCCAAACCCAACACATACCAGTCGGTCAGCTGATCGATGAACTTGGTCAACCTCGGCATGACCATGTACAGATAGTATCAGCAGCGACTCCTTGAACGACGTAATCCACACGTCCATCACGTTCGTCGAGCGCTTGCTTGCGTGACGACCCGCGTCATATCGTTATACAATCTTGTCCTCCATCTCGAACCGATCAATGTTCTGCAACAGGAAGCGAAACGCGGCAGGAACACGTCCTTCATGATGTCCTTGACGCCGTCTTCCTTGAAGCTGAAAGCGACATCATTATTAGCAACTACTTCTGGAGAAACGCTCAAGATATCAAACTCACCGCAAATTCTCCGCGCGCACATCCGGTGAATTGATGAGGTACAGCCGCAGCGCGTCCGCCCCGTACTTGTGCACCATCACCATTCCGGTGCGTCGCGTGGCGTGCCGTCCTAGATCATGCTCGTTCTCATCCGAGCACACCGTACGCGTAAATCGAACCACCTAGAAGACCTTGCCGGGGGTATGCGTTCCCTCGGAATCGATGTAATACAGCTGAGGACCGCGCTTGTCGTACCCGGCCAACATCATTCCCATGCTGATAAACATGCTCTTGTAGGTACACAATGTTGGACATGATCTTGCTGGTCGCGGCCACCGAAATGCGTTCCTTGTTGCGCAACTTTTAGATTCGGCACTCCTTGGCCAGCACCCAATCTCAGTACACACAATCGGCCGCACCACCCGCCAACGTTTCCAGCAGGTATTCGTTAATCTTGACAATCTTCTTCATCGTCTGTGAACCGATAAACTGACCGCCGGTGGCACGAGATCGACTGCCAGAATAACTTCACCCTGGAGCCGGAACCCGAGCGTCGTCGTTCCGTGATCAAAGTCCATTTTGATGCTGCTGGATTCGCCATCGGCCTGAAGTTTGGCCAGATTCTCCGCAGACTGCCGAATAGAAGAGAAAATACCCGGACAATGACTCGGATGTTAGCCAGTACGAACATAACCTCCTCCCCGCTCCGCTGCAAAAACCTACCTTATGGAACGGTGGAACCGCTAGCGACAGACTGTTTCCCAGTTGTGGGAGCCCATCGAAATGTCCCGCTGGTAGGATTGGTAGCCGCAAACGTCGGGAGAACCATTTTTCCACCGAAAAATCACAAAAAATATAAAATTTTCCTTCTGCTGAACAGCTCACACGGTTTGACGGACGATGTTTGACAGTTTGCTCTGACAGAAGTTGTCAAAAAGTTGGAGAGAGCGAGAGAGAAACAAGAGAGAAATGAGCATGGCGGCAGCTGTCACGCGAGTGGTAAACTGCATTTAAAATGTATGGGGGAAATCATTAAAAATTAATTATTTTGAATATAACTCAAAACTGAGGCTTGAAAAGACAGTTGCTTTGGAGAATTTGAACGGTGTGCGTCGCGGTCAACACGCCGGATTTTCGTTGCCGTTTCCGTCTTTGTTTCCCCCCCCCGATTGTGTGTGTATTTCGACCCGGGTGATTTCGCGATGTTGACAGTTGCTTTGGAGAATTTGAACGGTGTGAGTCGCGGTCAACACGCCGGATTTTCGTTGCCGTTTCCGTCTTTGTTTCCCCCCCGATTGTGTGTGTATTTCGACCCGGGTGATTTCGCGATGTTGACAGTTGCTTTGGAGAATTTGAACGGTGCGCGTCGCGGTCAACACGCCGGATTTTCGTTGCCGTTTCCGTCTTTGTTTCCCCCCCCCCCCCCCGATTGTGTGTGTATTTCGACCCGGGTGATTTCGCGATGTTGACAGTTGCTTTGGAGAATTTGAACGGTGTGCGTCGCGGTCAACACGCCGGATTTTCGTTGCCGTTTCCGTCTTTGTTTCCCCCCCCCCCCCCCCCCCGATTGTGTGTGTATTTCGACCCGGGTGATTTCGCGATGTTGACAGTTGCTTTGGAGAATTTGAACGGTGTGAGTCGCGGTCAACACGCCGGATTTTCGTTGCCGTTTCCGTCTTTGTTTCCCCCCCCCCCCGATTGTGTGTTTATTTCGACCCGGGTGATTTCGCGATGTTGACAGTTGCTTTGGAGAATTTGAACGGTGTGCGTCGCGGTCAACACGCCGGATTTTCGTTGCCGTTTCCGTCTTTGTTTCCCCCCCCCCCCCGATTGTGTGTGTATTTCGACCCGGGTGATTTCGCGATGTTGACAGTTGCTTTGGAGAATTTGAACGGTGTGAGTCGCGGTCAACACGCCGGATTTTCGTTGCCGTTTCCGTCTTTGTTTCCCCCCCCCGATTGTGTGTGTATTTCGACCCGGGTGATTTCGCGATGTTGACAGTTGCTTTGGAGAATTTGAACGGTGTGAGTCGCGGTCAACACGCCGGATTTTCGTTGCCGTTTCCGTCTTTGTTTCCCCCCCCGATTGTGTGTGTATTTCGACCCGGGTGATTTCGCGATGTTGACAGTTGCTTTGGAGAATTTGAACGGTGTGCGTCGCGGTCAACACGCCGGATTTTCGTTGCCGTTTCCGTCTTTGTTTCCCCCCCGATTGTGTGTGTATTTCGACCCGGGTGATTTCGCGATGTTGACAGTTGCTTTGGAGAATTTGAACGGTGTGAGTCGCGGTCAACACGCCGGATTTTCGTTGCCGTTTCCGTCTTTGTTTCCCCCCCCCCCCCCCGATTGTGTGTTTATTTCGACCCGGGTGATTTCGCGATGTTGACAGTTGCTTTGGAGAATTTGAACGGTGTGCGTCGCGGTCAACACGCCGGATTTTCGTTGCCGTTTCCGTCTTTGTTTCCCCCCCGATTGTGTGTGTATTTCGACCCGGGTGATTTCGCGATGTTGACAGTTGCTTTGGAGAATTTGAACGGTGCGCGTCGCGGTCAACACGCCGGATTTTCGTTGCCGTTTCCGTCTTTGTTTCCCCCCCCCCGATTGTGTGTGTATTTCGACCCGGGTGATTTCGCGATGTTGACAGTTGCTTTGGAGAATTTGAACGGTGTGCGTCGCGGTCAACACGCCGGATTTTCGTTGCCGTTTCCGTCTTTGTTTCCCCCCCGATTGTGTGTGTATTTCGACCCGGGTGATTTCGCGATGTTGACAGTTGCTTTGGAGAATTTGAACGGTGCGCGTCGCGGTTATCACGCAGGATTTTCGTTGCCGTTTTCGATTGTGTGGGTTTTTCGGTCCGGGCGGTTTCGCGTTTTCGCATTTTATTTGGTTTTATCTTTCCACAGCCGGCTGTCTAAGATTGAATCATTAATGCTAAACTCAACACCAAATAACCGGGAAAAATCTCATCCGCATCCTCCGACTGTTTGCCTTGAGAATGCATAATACATCACACTATTAAACCAAATTTATTGATTATTGGGTCGCATCATCATCCTCTATGTTGAATCCTGGCCATTACCCTTACCCACTAACAAAATCCCAAGTAGAAGTAGTTTTCCGGCACACGTGGGGGTGTGGATATCGTATAGAACCCACCCTTGGTAGCAACCTGTGCTAACTAACATTCCCGTCCCAATCCCCCGAGATCTACAAACTGACATGGCGGGCGCCGTTGGTGGCCAATGACTGTTACCTATTTGCTTCAGATCTAGTTTTAATGATCTTGATGTTTTATCTTTTCAACGCATTCATACATGCTGTTGATAAGGGAAACACCATTAGATCGTTCAAGCGTATGGTCGGTTGTATTGATAGGATATTACGGTCCTGTTCAGCAACGGAGAAGGACAACCATGGGTGGTCTCTCATGCTCATGCTCATGCTCATGCTCAAAACTGAGGCTTGAAAAGTAGACGTAGTGATAGGTTATTTTTTTATCTACTACCAGGAGAAATTTTACCCGCCTCCCTTGCATGGTTTCGGAGATTTTTGGAAAAAACTGATTTTCCCCATATAAATTTTAATTTCTTACCACTACTCGTACAGCGCCATCTCTTAGAAAATTTTGCCTAGGCGGGTACCCCATTATCTTGACATTATTATTTTTGTAACTTCAAACTTTAAAATGCTCGGGATTGTTCATCTACACGTCCTTAAAGTGCCCCATACTTAAAATAAATGAAATTTTGTTTCATTTTCGAGAAAAACGAAAATTAGTGTAAGAGGTCACGGTGGCTCTTACGGCTTTTTGAAAACTTACCCGAGAAATTGACAAATTGTCGAACAGTCAAAATGTCAAAATGTCAAATTGTCAAAATGTCAAAATGTCAAAATGTCAAAATGGCAAAATGTCAAAATGTCAAAAGAAGTGGGAAATGCTTCCATGCACGGACAGGTGAGAAATCACGCACAATCTACGAGAGGGAAACCCGCAAGAAATATTCGAGCTTTTTCAACCACTTTTACACCAACACATACTTTGTTTTCTTGTATTAGTGAACTCATTCATCTTATAGTTTGTTGATGTATTAGTGCGAGTAGCTTGCTTTTGCGCCTGTATGAGTGAGATGTGCCCATGCCCAAAAATGGTTCCCTTCGAGAAATAATAAGAACAAGACGCGTTTCCACACAGCATTATTTATTTCCAAATTATGTTCTTTTCTTGTGTTGGGCATCCTTCAGGGCGGAACATTCAAGAATTGAGAACTTTCGCGGCGCCATCCATGGCTCGGCAACGAGGCTCGAGCTCTCGCACTCCCGAGTTGATTGATGAACCTGAAAAGAACAGAAACAAATTTGTTTAAAAATTTGTTACTCAACACTTTTGTAGCAACCAGCAGCAACTATTCGTACCTGTTTCGAAGAAACAAATGGTACGTTCGTTTGAACAGCCAGTGTAGCACTGAGTGCCGCACTCGTCGGTGCCAGTTTTGGTTCAATCGAACGTCATCTGTCAGTGTGCTTGGAACTCGCATGAAACTGAAAAAATATCGAGTGCGGCACTAGAGTTTCACTTCCAAGATGGCGGCGAAACTCGTGCGGAACTAGCGCGAGTTTCTTCAAAGAAACACTTTGACAGCTCTGAGTGCGGCACTCAGTGTGGAACTAGCCATCAAACGAACGTACCAAAAATGATTTCACGGCGGAGAACATTGAGGGCCGGTTCCAGTTGATTCAGTCCACTAGGAGATGGCTAACTTGTAAAATCTCAGCCAAATTAGCCTTCCGCAGGGCCAGCGGGAAGAGCAGCAAGCTTTTTTTCACATTTTCACCAAATTTTCTGCGTTTATTGGCAAATTAGCTGATTATAAATGAAAAAGTAGCAGCAGAAACAGAGCGACTTGTTTGAAGCGTGAAAATTTCAAACACAATGAAACGTCAGTTCAAGCTGTCAACCGTCCAGCAAGACGAGCACCAAAGTTCTTCGAATATATAAGGTGTGTCTGATTTGTCACAATAAATGGGTAGTAAAGTTACCTAATATCGAAACAATTTGGCAATGCAGAAATGTAATTACATTTGAAAAATGCTGAAATAATTACGCAAATTTTTAACTACTCAGGAACACGAAAACAAATTACGATTTCTGTAATAACGTTTTCAAGTCAAACAGAAATTCGTCATACCTTTTGATTCCTAAATTTTTGGTCGAGTATTACTGTTCTTTCACCATTGTATTAGATGGATAAGTATTGTAATATGATGCCTAAAGTATATTGTAATGATTTTTAATAAAATGTGACAACTTTCAAAATTACCAAAAGATATCTGTGGTAGGTTTAGTAATTATCTTGACATTATTATTTTTGTAACTTCAAACTTTAAAATGCTCAAGATTGTTAATCTACACGTCCTTAAAGTGCCCCATACTTAAAATAAATGAAATTTTGTTTCATTTTCGAGAAAAACGAAAATTAGTGTAAGAGGTCACGGTGGCTCTTACGGCTTTTTGAAAACTTACCCGAGAAATTGACAAATTGTCGAACAGTCAAAATGTCAAAATGTCAAAATGTCAAACTGTCAAAATGTCAAAATGTCAAATGTCAAAATGTCAAAATGTCAAAATGTCAAAATGTCAAAATGGCAAAATGTCAAAATGTCAAAAGAAGTGGGAAATGCTTCCATGCACGGACAGGTGAGAAATCACGCACAATCGAGAGGGAAACCCGCAAGAAATATTGGAGCTTTTTCAACCACTTTTACACCAACACATGTATACTTTGTTTTCTTGTATTAGTGAACTCATTCATCTTATAGTTTGTTGATGTATTAGTGCGAGTAGCTTGCTTTTGCACCTGTATGAGTGAGATGTGCCCATGCCCAAAAATGGTTCCCTTCGAGAAATTATAAGAACAAGACGCGTTTCCACACAGCATTATTTATTTCCAAATTATTTTCTTTTCCTGTGTTGGGCATCCTTCAGGGCGGAACATTCAAGAATTGAGAACTTTCGCGGCGCCATCCATGGCTCGGCAACGAGGCTCGAGCTCTCGCACTCCCGAGTTGATTGATGAACCTGAAAAAAACAGAAACAAATTTGTTTAAAAATTTGTTACTCAACACTTTTGTAGCAACCAGCAGCAACTATTCGTACCTGTTTCGAAGAAACAAAATGATTTCACGGCGGAGAACATTGAGGGCCGGTTCCAGTTGATTCAGTCCACTAGGAGATGGCTAACTTGTAAAATCTCAGCCAAATTAGCCTTCCGCAGGGCCAGCGGGAAGAGCAGCAAGCTTTTTTTCACATTTTCACCAAATTTTCTGCGTTTATTGGCAAATTAACTGATTATAAATGAAAAAGTAGCAGCAGAAACAGAGCGACTTGTTTGAAGCGTGAAAATTTCAAACACAATGAAACGTCAGTTCAAGCTGTCAACCGTCCAGCAAGACGAGCACCAAAGTTCTTCGAATATATAAGGTGTGTCTGATTTGTCACAATAAATGGGTAGTAAAGTTACCTAATATCGAAACAATTTGGCAATGCAGAAATGTAATTACATTTGAAAAATGCTGAAATAATTACGCAAATTTTTAACTACTCAGGAACACGAAAACAAATTACGATTTCTGTAATAACGTTTTCAAGTCAAACACAAATTCGTCATACCTTTTGATTCCTAAATTTTTGGTCGAGTATTACTGTTCTTTCAGCATTGTATTAGATGGATAAGTATTATAATATGATGCCTAAAGTATATTGTAATGATTTTTAATAAAATGTGACAACTTTCAAAATTACCAAAAGATATCTGTGGTAGGTTTAGTAATTATCTTGACATTATTATTTTTGTAACTTCAAACTTTAAAATGCTCAAGATTGTTCATCTACACGTCCTTAAAGTGCCCCATACTTAAAATAAATGAAATTTTGTTTCATTTTCGAGAAAAACGAAAATTAGTGTAAGAGGTCACGGTGGCTCTTACGGCCTTTGAAAACTTACCCGAGAAATTGACAAATTGTCGAACAGTCAAAATGTCAAAATGTCAAAATGTCAAAATGTCAAAATGTCAAATGTCAAAATGTCAAAATGTCAAAATGCACGGACAGGTGAGAAATCACGCACAATCTACGAGAGGGAAACCCGCAAGAAATATTCGAGCTTTTTCAACCACTTTTACACCAACACATGTATACTTTGTTTTCTTGTATTAGTGAACTCATTCATCTTATAGTTTGTTGATGTATTAGTGCGAGTAGCTTGCTTTTGCGCCTGTATGAGTGAGATGTGCCCATGCCCAAAAATGGTTCCCTTCGAGAAATAATAAGAACAAGACGCGTTTCCACACAGAATTATTTATTTCCAAATTATTTTCTTTTCCTGTGTTGGGCATCCTTCAGGGCGGAACATTCAAGAATTGAGAACTTTCGCGGCGCCATCCATGGCTCGGCAACGAGGCTCGAGCTCTCGCACTCCCGAGTTGATTGATGAACCTGAAAAAACAGAAACAAATTTGTTTAAAAATTTGTTACTCAACACTTTTGTAGCAACCAGCAGCAACTATTCGTACCTGTTTCGAAGAAACAAAATGATTTCACGGCGGAGAACATTGAGGGCCGGTTCCAGTTGATTCAGTCCACTAGGAGATGGCTAACTTGTAAAATCTCAGCCAAATTAGCCTTCCGCAGGGCCAGCGGGAAGAGCAGCAAGCTTTTTTCACATTTTCACCAAATTTTCTGCGTTTATTGGCAAATTAACTGATTATAAATGAAAAAGTAGCAGCAGAAACAGAGCGACTTGTTTGAAGCGTGAAAATTTCAAACACAATGAAACGTCAGTTCAAGCTGTCAACCGTCCAGCAAGACGAGCACCAAAGTTCTTCGAATATATAAGGTGTGTCTGATTTGTCACAATAAATGGGTAGTAAAGTTACCTAATATCGAAACAATTTGGCAATGCAGAAATGTTACATTTGAAAAATGCTGAAATAATTACGCAAATTTTTAACTACTCAGGAACACGAAAACAAATTACGATTTCTGTAATAACGTTTTCAAGTCAAACAGAAATTCGTCATACCTTTTGATTCCTAAATTTTTGGTCGAGTATTACTGTTCTTTCAGCATTGTATTAGATGGATAAGTATTGTAATATGATGCCTAAAGTATATTGTAATGATTTTTAATAAAATGTGACAACTTTCAAAATTACCAAAAGATATCTGTGGTAGGTTTAGTAATTATCTTGACATTATTATTTTTGTAACTTCAAACTTTAAAATGCTCGAGATTGTTCATCTACACGTCCTTAAAGTGCCCCATACTTAAAATAAATGAAATTTTGTTTCATTTTCGAGAAAAACGAAAATTAGTGTAAGAGGTCACGGTGGCTCTTACGGCTTTTTGAAAACTTACCCGAGAAATTGACAAATTGTCGAACAGTCAAAATGTCAAAATGTCAAAATGTCAAAATGTCAAAATGTCAAAATGTCAAAATGTCAAAATGTCAAAATGTCAAAATGTCAAAATGTCAAAATGTCAAAATGTCAAAATGTCAAAATGTCAAAATGTCAAAATGTCAAAATGTCAAAATGTCAAAATTTCAAAATGTCAAAATGTCAAAAGAAGTGGGAAATGCTTCCATGCACGGACAGGAGAGAAATCACGCACAATCTACTAGAGGGAAACCCGCAAGAAATATTCGAGCTTTTTCAACCAAAAATTTTGAAATTAAATATGTCTTTATTGAACATTCTTATAATAATTACATTTCTTTTACATGATAAGTGGTATGGCCTAATGCTCTTCATCTTTGTTGTATTTTTCGTTTTATTATTAACTGATCACATTTATTTATTTGCTTCAATTTTTTTAACATTATTGCATTGAATTGAATACATTTGGATAAAAAAGAAAAAAAAATCACTTAAACAACTAATCCTAACCTAAAACTAAAAAAAAAAAAAAAAAAAAAAAAAAAAACAAAAAAAAAAACTATTGAAATATTCAAAATCACTACAACGAGTAAACTACGAACTGTATTTTAAGATGAATGCTCCAAGAGTTCTTACTTGTTCCTGGCGAGTTTTGCACCCACGCAGAGTTGTTGTCATCTCGATGAAAATGTTCAGAAGTTCTTGTGCTGAAAACAGGTCACTACTGCCTTCACCCGTTGATGTTGGTTGGTTTTCCCTCGGTTGCTGACTGAAGCCTGGAGGTGTTGTATGCTCTGCAACTTTTTGCCGCTGATTCAACGGCAATGGCTGCAGATTTGGAACCACTCGAACAGATCCTGCTCCTGGTGACGCCAAAGCAGGAAAATCCACGTCCGTGTATGCTGGTGGTGTTTTGCGACGATTTGATTGGTGCCTCGTCGTCGCTTGCTGCCGAATTTTCACAAACTCAGCTCGTTTTGGGCAGCTTCGATTCTTGGTAGAATGGTCGCCGCCGCAATTGAAGCATTTAGCTTCGATGTTCTCGTTGATTGTTTCGCAAGCTTGTGTTTTGTGCTCACCTCCGCAGATTGCACAACGACTCTTGATGAAACAGTTCCTTCCACCATGTCCAAACTGCAAGCAGTTCGAACATTGCGTCACGTCACGGTGCACTGGACGATAACGTTCCCAAGTCACGATGATGTTGAAAATGGCCCGAACTGCTTTCAGCTCAGACGGCGTTGTCGATCCTTTCTCGAGATGAACCAGGTACAGTTGATCACGATACTTGATGTCCTTGTTGTGTCTCGTCATCTTGAAGACTTCGATTACGTTCAACTTCAGAGTTTTGAGCTCTTCTTTCAGCACACTCACATCCATGTCGTACAGGCCACGGAGGACCTGTTTCATGGGGCGTTTACCTGGATCGTCATGGCTGTAGTATTCAATCTTGGTGTTGTTCAGGAAATCCCGAACGTAGTTGTAATCCTTTCTGGTAGGTAGCAGAATTTTGAGTCCATCAGCACACAAGCGAATGGAAGCTCGTAAAGCACCAGATTTGATAAACCCGGTCAGCCACTTTCGCACCGAATCCGATGACGATGTTTTCACAAAAATGGGTGGCAACTTTTCCCGTCGTTCAAATTCTTCCTTCTCGCTCACGTCCACAGGGAGGGTAGCAAACTGGTTTCCAGACGAATTTTGAGCGTCCTTGCTCAAACTGCCTGGCTTTGCAGGTAGCGCTTCGGAATTCTTTAGCTTTTTTAAATCTGCCGATCCTGCTGGTGAGGACCGCCTCTTTTTCTTGCCCTGAGGCATTTTTGCACTTTTTAAGCACTTTTCAGGAGCTAAAATCCAGGAGTACCTCACTGAATGATGGTCCACAAAGGAATGATGCTTTTTCAACCACTTTTACACCAACACATGTATACTTTGTTTTCTTGTATTAGTGAACTCATTCATCTTATAGTTTGTTGATGTATTAGTGCGAGTAGCTTGCTTTTGCGCCTGTATGAGTGAGATGTGCCCATGCCCAAAAATGGTTCCCTTCGAGATATAATAAGAACAAGACGCGTTTCCACACAGCATTATTTATTTCCAAATTATTTTCTATTCCTGTGTTGGGCATCCTTCAGGGCGGAACATTCAAGAATCCAGGTTTTTAAGCGAAGATGGCGTTCGAATGGTGAACGCCCGAAATGTCAAAATCACGCAGTGGTACCAAAATTACGCAAAAAGTGTGCCATGGCATGACAGCCACATTTTTTTTTTCTAATGTTGGTGCTACTGCGCGATTTTGACATTTCGGGCGTTCACCATTCGAACGCCATCTTCGTTTAAAAACCTGGATTGAGAACTTTCGCGGCGCCATCCATGGCTCGGCAACGAGGCTCGAGCTCTCGCACTCCCGAGTTGATTGATGAACCTGAAAAAACAGAAACAAATTTGTTTAAAAATTTGTTACTCAACACTTTTGTAGCAACCAGCAGCAACTATTCGTACCCTAGGGGGGTGACACTTCGGTTTTGTCGGGGCTGAAACCTCGAGCTCGGAGCCAGCACCGGTCTGGAACCTTGCCTGGAACTTTGATTAAAAAGTAGCCATTTTTTCTAACTCTGTTTAGCGTGCATCGCCTGTTAGCTGTCACTCAACAAAATCAAAACAAAAGCACGTTTTTTTCCAGCCAGGAGTTGCAAGACTTTTTCGCAATTTTTACTAATTTGTGCGTTTCTTCCGATACCGTTACCACCCGCTTGACCTGCACCGTGTTGGGCCGCTGCTGGTGCAGCCGGAGAACACCCAGAACGAGCGTCGGAACGGATTTTGGCGACGGAAAAAAAGCACTTAGCTAGACACCCGCAAATTGACCGTCATCAGGGCAGAGGCTTCCATTTTGCTATTTTGCAAGTTTTTCGCGTTGAACGTTCTGTTTGTGGAACGTCTGAGTCGTGTCGCAAGAGGATGCTTCCGGAACCGCGTAGGACCAAATCCGGCAGAAGCCGGAGGACACGTCGGCCACGTACATCCTGCACGCCGTGCTCGTACACTCCGGGGACAACCACCCGTATACAGCAACCCGAAGAACGACGGCAAGTGGTGCAAGTTTGACGACGACGTGGTGTCGCGGTGCACTCGCTCGCAACGACGCAATCGTACAGAACTCCGGCGGCACAGCAGCAACGCATACATGTTGATGTACGTGCGCGAGTCCACGATTCACGAGGTGTTGGAAGATGTCAAGAGCACCGACATTTCGGACGAGCTGCGGGAGCGGCTAGACGAGCAGCGCCGGATGCCGTTGTACTGAGGCACCGAGGCGACCAACTTTATTAACATCAACGTGCTGCTGGAGCACCACCATTTCGGAGCTGGCAGAGATGTTCTCGAAGGCGTTTAAGGTGGAGCCGGACAAGATGCGCATGTGGACCGTGTCGAAGAACGGGCTGAGGATACACTAGTTCCAGCTGATCGATGCGAACACGAACGAAACGTGCAGCAAGTACGGCTACCAGGATACGAAGAACTTGTGGACGATCTTTCTGGAGATGGCCTCGCCGGAGACGAACCAGCTGAAGCCGATCGAGCAGTTGTGGGGCAGAGGCTGGCCGGGGATTTAGCTAAAGTTCTTACACTTGAAGAATTGAATTTCGTACGGATCCACGTTGATCCTGACCGTAGTTGGATTCCGACGACAAATCCAGCGTAAATCCCGAGTCGTTGGGGTTCAACGTGTCCACGAACAGCACCTCAATCCGGCAGTACAGATCCTTGAGGTACTCCTCGCACGTCGGGAACTCGTAGCTCTCCACCTCGCCTGCGCTCACCTTCTCGATGATGACGATTGAACCGTTGATCGGGAAAGACAGCGCCGAGTCAATCACGAAGAACTCCTGCATCTTGACCACCTTGTTGATATTCGTCACCTCGTGCAGCCAGATATCCGTGTCCGGCTCTTAGTGGGCTTGCTTGCGACACTCCTCCTGGAAAAAACGACCTGGCGCGGTCGTGTTGTCCCTTGTGGATCCATCGCGGGAAGATTTTTTTTTCCGCGCCGATAGTGAACTCGAGTTTGGTCAGTGAAGAATCGAACCTTTTTAACCAAGTTGAGTTATAAGTAATAAAAATACGAAATATTGTAACGGAAAGAAATTTAAAAACAAAAAGATTAGATGATAGGAGGCAACACATATACACACTAATGAACTGTTAACTCGGGTGTCTGAATAAAACAGGTTGGGGTTATTGGGGATTGTTTTATTGCAATTTACTGGTATAAAAACAACACGTGTCGATTAACCAAAACCAAATCGAAATTGACTTCAAAAAGCCTATTCTACAGTCCGATTTAAGGACGCATTAGCTCTTTCGTTTTATCCCCCACAAACGGTCACTGGCGTTAAAAAAGGTAATCCCTTTCCAAAAAACCTTCCGTCGTGCAGAGCATTTCTGCTGCATGCGACCGCCCACTGTTGCTGGTGAAACGGCAGATCTTGGCTTATCTGCGGTTCGAATTGTTCACCAAGATCATGCCGGTGTTGGTTGGCAGCGCCAAACATCCTCTCCAGCACCTGATTCTGCGGGTAACCCAGATTACGCCAGCTTGTTGTGGATGTGAAGCGTTTCGGAAGCGATCGCGAATAATGCCATCAGGTCCGTAATCAGCATTAAAATGTGTTGCTGGTGCAGTTGCCATGAATCCCGGCTTATCGGTCAATCCGCTACCGGACCAGTGTGTTTTTGGTGCGGCTGGTGGTTAAACCTTAGGCAACTGCTGCTGTTGCTAAAAAAAGGACTCCACATCGGCGGCTGAACCAACGGCTGGCTACTGGCTGCAGAAGCTGGGGACAAATTTGGTGGCGGAACATCAGATTCTGGAAGGGGGACAGTTGTGGTGTTTCAGTGGATATAAAAAATCCGTGGAAGTCCACTGAAACACGATTCATAACACCAAAAAGCGCTTGAGTGTTGCCCGACTTTAAACGGTGGCTACCGATCACTTTTGCCACTTGATCGACAGCCGCAAACGTGGAACAAAATCCGGCACCATCTAATTCGGCCATTCCGATGGCTTATTCCACCAAAAGAACTGTGTTCAAAAGGTAAACAATCAACTTCAAGATGAGCGTGAAGTTTCTAAACGTCAAAAGTTACACTCTCAGCAAATGTACTCAAATTTGGCAGAAAAGTTGGCTCGGAGTTCAAAAGTTCCGTCTCCGAGCCAGCACCGCGCCCGAAACCTGAAGTGGCACACTCTTGTTCGTACCTGTTTCGAAGAAACAAAATGATTTCACGGCGGAGAACATTGAGGGCCGGTTCCAGTTGATTCAGTCCACTAGGAGATGGCTAACTTGTAAAATCTCAGCCAAATTAGCCTTCCGCAGGGCCAGCGGGAAGAGCAGCAAGCTTTTTTCACATTTTCGCCAAATTTTCTGCGTTTATTGGCAAATTAACTGATTATAAATGAAAAAGTAGCAGCAGAAACAGAGCGACTTGTTTGAAGCGTGAAAATTTCAAACACAATGAAACGTCAGTTCAAGCTGTCAACCGTCCAGCAAGACGAGCACCAAAGTTCTTCGAATATATAAGGTGTGTCTGATTTGTCACAATAAATGGGTAGTAAAGTTACCTAATATCGAAACAATTTGGCAATGCAGAAATGTAATTACATTTGAAAAATGCTGAAATAATTACGCAAATTTTTAACTAATCAGGAACACGAAAACAAATTACGATTTCTGTAATAACGTTTTCAAGTCAAACACAAATTCGTCATACCTTTTGATTCCTAAATTTTTGGTCGAGTATTACTGTTCTTTCACCATTTTATTAGATGGATAAGTATTGTAATATGATGCCTAAAGTATATTGTAATGATTTTTAATAAAATGTGACAACTTTCAAAATTACCAAAAGATATCTGTGGTAGGTTTAGTAATTATCTTGACATTATTATTTTTGTAACTTCAAACTTTAAAATGCTCGAGATTGTTCATCTACACGTCCTTAAAGTGCCCCATACTTAAAATAAATGAAATTTTGTTTCATTTTCGAGAAAAACGAAAATTAGTGTCACGGTGGCTCTTACGGCTTTTTGAAAACTCACCCGAGAAATTGACAAATTGTCAAAATGTCAAAATGTCAAATTGTCAAAATGTCAAAATGTCAAAATGCACGGACAGGTGAGAAATCACGCACAATCTACGAGAGGGAAACCCGCAAGAAATATTCGAGCTTTTTCAACCACTTTTACACCAACACATGTATACTTTGTTTTCTTGTATTAGTGAACTCATTCATCTTATAGTTTGTTGATGTATTAGTGCGAGTAGCTTGCTTTTGCGCCTGTATGAGTGAGATGTGCCCATGCCCAAAAATGGTTCCCTTCGAGAAATAATAAGAACAAGACGCGTTTCCACACAGAATTATTTATTTCCAAATTATTTTCTTTTCCTGTGTTGGGCATCCTTCAGGGCGGAACATTCAAGAATTGAGAACTTTCGCGGCGCCATCCATGGCTCGGCAACGAGGCTCGAGCTCTCGCACTCCCGAGTTGATTGATGAACCTGAAAAGAACAGAAACAAATTTGTTTAAAAATTTGTTACTCAACACTTTTGTAGCAACCAGCAGCAACTATTCGTACCTGTTTCAAAGAAACAAAATGATTTCACGGCGGAGAACATTGAGGGCCGGTTCCAGTTGATTCAGTCCACTAGGAGATGGCTAACTTGTAAAATCTCAGCCAAATTAGCCTTCCGCAGGGCCAGCGGGAAGAGCAGCAAGCTTTTTTCACATTTTCACCAAATTTTCTGCGTTTATTGGCAAATTAACTGATTATGAATGAAAAAGTAGCAGCAGAAACAGAGCGACTTGTTTGAAGCGTGAAAATTTCAAACACAATGAAACGTCAGTTCAAGCTGTCAACCGTCCAGCAAGACGAGCACCAAAGTTCTTCGAATATATAAGGTGTGTCTGATTTGTCACAATAAATGGGTAGTAAACTTACCTAATATCGAAACAATTTGGCAATGCAGAAATGTAATTACATTTGGAAAATGCTGAAATAATTACGCAAATTTTTAACTACTCAGGAACACGAAAACAAATTACGATTTCTGTAATAACGTTTCCAAGTCAAACAGAAATTCGTCATACCTTTTGATTCCTAAATTTTTGGTCGAGTATTACTGTTCTTTCACCATTGTATTAGATGGATAAGTATTGTAATATGATGCCTAAAGTATATTGTAATGATTTTTAATAAAATGTGACAACTTTCAAAATTACCAAAAGATATCTGTGGTAGGTTTAGTAATTATCTTGACATTATTATTTTTGTAACTTCAAACTTTAAAATGCTCAAGATTGTTGATTACAATCACGTCCTTAAAGTGCCCCATACTTAAAATAAATGAAATTTTGTTTCATTTTCGAGAAAAACGAAAATTAGTGTAAGAGGTCACGGTGGCTCTTACGGCTTTTTGAAAACTTACCCGAGAAATTGACAAATTGTCGAACAGTCAAAATGTCAAAATGTCAAAATGTCAAAATGTCAAAATGTCAAAATGTCAAACTGTCAAAATGTCAAAATGTCAAATGTCAAAATGTCAAAATGTCAAAATGTCAAAATGTCAAAAGAAGTGGGAAATGCTTCCATGCACGGACAGGTGAGAAATCACGCACAATCGAGAGGGAAACCCGCAAGAAATATTCGAGCTTTTTCAACCACTTTTACACCAACACATGTATACTTCGAGGGGCGCGACAATAGTAAAAAATTAAATACATTTAATTAATTAACTGCAGGAATTAACGAATTAACTTTTGTTTACGATCATAACATCGTCACCTCTCTTTATACCACATTGATTTGACCGACGACGTTTGACAGTTCGACATCGCGCGTGATTGTTGTTGTTGCGTTGGTGGAAAATTGTTTTCCTCAAAAAAAAAAATAAAATAACTGGCCCGTACGAGGGATCCGTTGGAAACGGTCATCGAGTTCAGGAGACCTGTTGCAGCTGACCAGTACAGAGAATCATCAGGGTTTCCAATCAGCTGGAAGCTCGTCGTCTTCTGCGACTGGCGCACCGGGTACCTCCCGACGGGAACAAGTTCGATTTTGACAACATCCCGATTGCCATGGACGACAGGGAGCTACTAGAAGACAGCACCATCTCTATGACCTCCAACAGCAAGCGATGAACAGAGGCGCTACTTCCGAACGATGGCTTAAAGCTGATTTCCACCACCGAACCTATGACAAACGGGACCCGATCCCCGGTCCATCCACCAACCCTGATATCGGATCACAACTCGTTCAAGCCAGCAGCGTCGGCCAGATTGTCATCACAAGCTCTCCTACCACCCAGTCGACGTCTACTTTGACCACCCTGAGCAAGAGTAGTCGTCGAGCGGACTCAAAATCCACGTCTCTCAAACCCACTCCAATCCGGCCATCATATTATCGCGAAAGTTCCATGAGCAGCAGCAGCTCCACAACAAAACCCCTTCCCCACGAAGTAATACCCCAGCCGAAGTTGTAGTGGCCACCGCAGTTGATTTATCTGATTAGAAATCGTTGCGAGCCGAACATTCTCAGAAGTAGTGGAGGAAGAATTCCGGTGGCAGTCGCCGCCGAGATGGAACCCGAGTTTAGAAGTTCGTCCAAGGTCGAACCGGTACCGGCGGCTGTCGCGCACTCGAGAGTCTCATTGGGAGCCACTTCCGAAGCAACCGACTCCAGTTCCAACGCTCAACAATCATCCCAGCTGATCGCCATGCCGGCGGAAACATGGATGGACCAGCGAACTTGCTGATCGTGGGAAGCATAAAAACAAGCAGATGATTCTTTATTTATTGTTTCAAACTCTAACAACTCAATGCCAAAAGTACCAACAAAGCAGCTGAATAAAAAAACCAAATAATTATTGCCCTTTTTGTACGGCCATCGTCCTTCTTTCTTCTTTTAGCATTTCGTAGAAATAAATAATTTGTACACTTCCGGAACCACTGCACGGAACAGTTCCGTCCTGCCGTCTTTAGGCCAGTGCAACCGCCAGCAGCAGTCCGGCGATGTGGCCACGGGGAAATCCCTTATTCAAAGAAACCGCAGCCCATGTCGTCATCGTCCTCGAAATCGGACTCCCCCATCTTCTTTTCCTCTTTCTGCTCCTCGGCGGCAGCGGCCGGGACAGCACCACCGGACGGAATCGAGGACAGGTTCTCGCGGCCGAAAGCGATCAGTTACTCGACGGACTTGCCATTCAGCTCGATGACCTCCTTGGTGATGCGGGTTGAGTCAGCTTCAATACCGACCGACCGGCGTTTCGAAAACTGCGCAACTGCGGCGAACGATGTACCACCTTTTGCAGCTACCTACTAGCAATCTAAATTTACCGAGAAATTTACTTATTCCTTCCAAAAACAAATTTCAAACAAAAAATACTGACCGGCATCGCCACATTTTTCACCAAGATCAAATTCAACAATAAAACCAAAACAAACTTGACAGGCGGGTGTGCGAAGGAGACGCAAAACAAATCAATGTTTTCGACAAAGCAGGTTGGGCGCTGTCAAATGTTAGTTGACAAGAGGAATTTAATTCCTTAATACATTAAATGCGCAAATTAAATACATTAAGCCCAGTTTCACGCCCCTCGTATACTTTGTTTTCTTGTATTAGTGAACTCATTCATCTTATAGTTTGTTGATGTATTAGTGCGAGTAGCTTGCTTTTGCACCTGTATGAGTGAGATGTGCCCATGCCCAAAAATGGTTCCCTTCGAGAAATAATAAGAACAAGACGCGTTTCCACACAGCATTATTTATTTCCAAATTATTTTCTTTTCCTGTGTTGGGCATCCTTCAGGGCAGAACATTCAAGAATTGAGAACTTTCGCGGCGCCATCCATGGCTCGGCAACGAGGCTCGAGCTCTCGCACTCCCGAGTTGATTGATGAACCTGAAAAAAACAGAAACAAATTTGTTTAAAAATTTGTTACTCAACACTTTTGTAGCAACCAGCAGCAACTATTCGTACCTGTTTCGAAGAAACAAAATGATTTCACGGCGGAGAACATTGAGGGCCGGTTCCAGTTGATTCAGTCCACTAGGAGATGGCTAACTTGTAAAATCTCAGCCAAATTAGCCTTCCGCAGGGCCAGCGGGAAGAGCAGCAAGCTTTTTTTTCACATTTTCACCAAATTTTCTGCGTTTATTGGCAAATTAACTGATTATAAATGAAAAAGTAGCAGCAGAAACAGAGCGACTTGTTTGAAGCGTGAAAATTTCAAACACAATGAAACGTCAGTTCAAGCTGTCAACCGTCCAGCAAGACGAGCACCAAAGTTCTTCGAATATATAAGGTGTGTCTGATTTGTCACAATAAATGGGTAGTAAAGTTACCTAATATCGAAACAATTTGGCAATGCAGAAATGTAATTACATTTGAAAAATGCTGAAATAATTACGCAAATTTTTAACTAATCAGGAACACGAAAACAAAATACGATTTCTGTAATAACGTTTTCAAGTCAAACAGAAATTCGTCATACCTTTTGATTCCTAAATTTTTGGTCGAGTATTACTGTTCTTTCAGCATTGTATTAGATGGATAAGTATTGTAATATGATGCCTAAAGTATATTGTAATGATTTTTAATAAAATGTGACAACTTTCAAAATTACCAAAAGATATCTGTGGTAGGTTTAGTAATTATCTTGACATTATTATTTTTGTAACTTCAAACTTTAAAATGCTCGAGATTGTTCATCTACACGTCCTTAAAGTGCCCCATACTTAAAATAAATGATATTTTGATTCATTTTCGAGAAAAACGAAAATTAGTGTAAGAGGTCACGGTGGCTCTTACGGCTTTTTGAAAACTCACCCGAGAAATTGACAAATTGTCGAACAGTCAAAATGTCAAAATGTCAAAATGTCAAAATGTCAAAATGTCAAAATGTCAAAATGTCAAAATGTCAAAATGTTAAAATGTCAAAATGTCAAAATGTCAAAATGTCAAAATGTCAAAATGTCAAAATGTCAAAATGTCAAAATGTCAAAATGTCAAAATGTCAAAATGTCAAAATGTCAAAATGTCAAAATGTCAAAATGGCAAAATGTTAAAATGTCAAAAGAAGTGGGAAATGCTTCCATGCACGGACAGGTGAGAAATCACGCAAAATATACGAGAGGGAAACCCGCAAGAAATATTCGAGCTTTTTCAACCACTTTTACACCAACACATGTATACTTTGTTTTCTTGTATTAGTGAACTCATTCATCTTATAGTTTGTTGATGTATTAGTGCGAGTAGCTTGCTTTTGCGCCTGTATGAGTGAGATGTGCCCATAGAGCTATCTAAGCCTGCTCTCACGCACACTAGCACACCATTT
Source organism: Culex pipiens pallens (assembly GCF_016801865.2). Classification (NCBI taxonomy): domain Eukaryota; kingdom Metazoa; phylum Arthropoda; class Insecta; order Diptera; family Culicidae; genus Culex; species Culex pipiens. The sequence continues at coordinate 72,783,172 of NC_068937.1, forward strand.
GTTTTGCTGGTGGGTACAAAATTTAACCTCAATCTTTTTCGTGTACGTACACGAAAAACATGCGCACGTAGATAACTCTATGCCCAAAAATGGTTCCCTTCGAGAAATAATAAGAACAAGACGCGTTTCCACACAGCATTATTTATTTCCAAATTTTCTTTTCCTGTGTTGGGCATCCTTCAGGGCAGAACATTCAAGAATTGAGAACTTTCGCGGCGCCATCCATGGCTCGGCAACGAGGCTCGAGCTCTCGCACTCCCGAGTTGATTGATGAACCTGAAAAAAACAGAAACAAATTTGTTTAAAAATTTGTTACTCAACACTTTTGTAGCAACCAGCAGCAACTATTCGTACCTGTTTCGAAGAAACAAAATGATTTCACGGCGGAGAACATTGAGGGCCGGTTCCAGTTGATTCAGTCCACTAGGAGATGGCTAACTTGTAAAATCTCAGCCAAATTAGCCTTCCGCAGGGCCAGCGGGAAGAGCAGCAAGCTTTTTTTTCACATTTTCACCAAATTTTCTGCGTTTATTGGCAAATTAACTGATTATGAATGAAAAAGTAGCAGCAGAAACAGAGCGACTTGTTTGAAGCGTGAAAATTTCAAACACAATGAACGTCAGTTCAAGCTGTCAACCGTCCAGCAAGACGAGCACCAAAGTTCTTCGAATATATAAGGTGTGTCTGATTTGTCACAATAAATGGGTAGTAAAGTTACCTACACTGAAAATACGCCACCCTTTTTTTCCAAGTGCCCAAACACTTGAATGATTCAATTAAACCGCATCTTAGATCTAATTTGTTTGTGTTTCAATATCATTCCAATCCATTATTAAATTCAAGTGTTTTGGCGATTGACTTTTTGGTATTTTTTGACACCTTATTTTCATTCGTGTGGCTCAAAAATTTCAAGTGTTTTGCTCATGAATTTGCCCCACTGTGTTGAACTATTCAAAGTGATGAGGAAAACACTTGAAATTGATCTTGTTTTGATTTGAAATGCAGTTTCGCGATAGCTTCATGAGACTTTGCTTTGTTTCCTCATTTGAAAGTTTTGGCCGTCCGGTGTGTTCGTTTTTCGCAGACCGCGTGAGTTCGCTGCCGCCATGTTCCAGTCCAGTAAATTGCCTGCCCGGTTTGTAACCGTGAAGATGAGCATCGCCACAAGACTGCGTCCTCAGGCTCGAGCTCCGTATGGCCAGCGGAAGGGCTTGGTCTCCCGGATTCCCGGATAGAAACCAACTTTTGTGATAAAGTTCCTTTCCGGACCCATTTGGTGAGTGGGGAGAGAATTTTTGTTGTGGGGTTTTGTTTTGATTTTTGGATGTATTTTGTATGATTTACAGGAAGGATGCGAAAGAGCTGCAGATGCCGAACCAGGAAGCGGTGCCAGTGAGAAGCAAGATTCGGATGCAGGGGCCAAGCTATGCGTCATTCGGATGGTCAAGGCACAGTTTGAGTCGATGGAACCACCGCGGTTCCACCAAAGAGAATTCCGCATCAACAAGAAGATTCTCCAGTGGCCTCCATCTCCGCCGGCACCGGTGTTTCACTCGCCGACGCTGAGGAACCTCCCAGGAAGCAGGCACGAAAAAAATTACAAAATTTTTACACACCAAGTTGTTAGAAAATAAAAGCAGCCAAAAAATTTAATTGCGCAACATCTTCTTTATTTAAAAAAAAATCGAAATCCATTTCTTTTACATGCAAACATGCATTGATTATAGAAAGAAAAGCTATTTAAAACCAATAAATATAATATAGTATTTCATGTGACGCAACACGTCAAACTCAAGTGTTTTGCTATTGAAATGACAGTATATTTTGGTGCCCAAAATTCAAGTGTTTTGCGATTGATATTTGAGTGCTCTGTACAGCAGGGTCAGATCATGTGTAGAACACTTCGATAAGCCGTGGGATTTTTGCTCAGTGTAATATCGAAACAATTTGGCAATGCAGAAATGTAATTACATTTGAAAAATGCTGAAATAATTACGCAAATTTTTAACTACTCAGGAACACGAAAACAAATTACGATTTCTGTAATAACGTTTTCAAGTCAAACACAAATTCGTCATACCTTTTGATTCCTAAATTTTTGGTCGAGTATTACTGTTCTTTCTAAAAGGCGGAGCTTTAAATAAACGGTCTTTATTGTAACAGGTTTGAGGTAGGAATGAAAATTATTTCTGGTGACACCTTGCCGGTGTCCTATGATCGTTGTCATGCAGTTGTTAGCGGTTGCCACCAAGCTGCTCGCGGTTGCCACCTAACACCCCCGCTCAATCGCGGAGTCCGAGCTTGGTCCGGAGCGCTTCGAACTGTCCGCGTGCTCGTCGGCACATGGATCGCCTTCTTGATTGGCTGAAGGTCCACGTTGTAGACCTCGCCCCGCTTGACTCCAACTCACTGTTGATGCCATTCTTCGAAAGGTTGAAGTCATTACTCCGCTTCAAAACTTCAATCGTCGACGCCAGGTTCTTCGGGACTGCCTCAGTGTTCCATGCACAAACAATCAGGACGTCCTCGGTGGAATCTGTAATGCGGCCACCAACAGTACTTCTGCTAAACTGTGTACAATGGTCAGGGAACTTACCCGGGGTTCTGCGCTCCCGTTCGCTGCGCCTCGTGGACCCTTCTGCTGGGCAGTGGTCACGTTCTGGTTGCGAAGGGAGCGCGCCGGAATGTTCCTCCTCGCCCTCGTCATCCGTCAGCTCAGCAACGACTTGCTGTCGTCCAGACGAATCCTCCACGGCCTCGTCCTGGTCTTCCGTCAGCTCTGCAACGACGTCTTGTAGCTCAGACGGACCAGCGAAGCGCTCCACGACACTCTCGCCATCTGGAACAGCAGCAACAGGCTCCTCCTCAACCGGTTCAATCACAGCACCCGCTGTTTTCGGTTGATCTTGTCGGCGCACGTCAAACACCATGTCGCGTTTCCAGTCCGACTTCCTTATCACCCCGCACGTGCATCGCCTTAGCCAGTTCTTGATCTTGGGAAAGCTCTCCACCATCTCGTCCCTCCAGAGGTTTCTCATGTTCGCCTCCTCAAGATGGCCAAACCGACGATGCCACAACTCGTAATCGTCGTTCTTGGATGCCATCGCAGTAGCACGTGTGCCACCAGTTCCGTCGTTCCGATAAACATCCAGCGCGTACAATTGGCCAGATCGCCGACCGTGGCACACCACGCGTCCACCTTTTTCGATGGAAACGACGCCTCCGGCGATCTTCAGCTCCATGCCGATGTCCTCGAGCCGCCGCACCGAGAACAGATTGCACTGCAACTCCGGCACGTACAGCACGTCGTTGACTACTGCATGTAGCCACTTCCCGTTCAGTAGCATCTTCACCCGCACGGTGCCGGCCGACTCTGCAACCAGCGATTGGCCAGATTTGGCCACAGCAATCCGCACTTTCCGATCCAATGGTCGCAACTCCGCAAAGAGCGACTTGTTTCGCACCATGTGAGCCGTTGCTCCGGAATCCAGGTACCACTCAATTCGTCCGTTCATCGCAGCAGGCGACGTCGAAAAAACACCAGCGTTGTCCGTAGCAACACCAAACGCGATCTCGTTTTCGGTCGTCACGTTGGCTCCGCTTCTCGGGTTTCGCGCAAACCTGCCGGACTTGAATTCTGGCTCCCTTTCGTCCGATCGTCCATCGGGGCAGTCTGCTCGCTTGTGACCGGGCCGGCCGCAGCCGAAACACCTGATCTCCCGTCTCTTGCCGACAAACACAGACTCACCCAATCCTCCATCTTCTGGATCCTGCGGGGCAGCTTGCGCGTTCCGCTTGACCTGCTCGTCCAGGACCCTTTTCTTGACGTACTCGAGCGTCAAGTCCTTTGGCTCGATCGTCTCGACCGCCGTGATCAGCGCGTCGAACGATCTCGGCAGGGCCAACAGCAGCTGGCAAACGATATCCTCCTTCTCCAGCTTGACCCCGGCCGTCTTCAACTCGCGTAGCAGCTTCTCAAACTGGAGCAGGAAAGCCGGAACATCGCCGCCCTCCACCAGCCGTAACTCCTGGAACTGCTTCTTCAAGAAGAGCTTTCCAGCGATTCCGACGCGTTCGAACACGTCGCGCAGCGCGTCCCAGGTCTCCTTGGCCGACCGCGCGTCCTTCACGTGGTCGAGCTGGTCCTCGGCAATCCGGTTGACCAACAGATTCCGGCAGCTCCGATCTTCGGCCACCCGTTCCGCCCGCAACGCTCGCTTCCTCTGCTTATCGTTCGCCGAGTCCGATTCCAACTCCGCCAGTCCCGCCAGGTCCAAGGGCGCCTGAACACAATGCAGCAGGCCCTTGTCCTCAAGCAGGACCTCCATCCGGAATTTCCAATTTCCGTAGTTCGTCCCGTTTAGCAGCCAAATTTTCTCGTCAGCCATCTTCGGAATTTCTTGAGAAAAACTTCTTCAGTGCAAAACGTGACCTGGGCCCATAACCTAAAAGGCGGAGCTTTAAATAAACGGTCTTTATTGTAACAGGTTTGAGGTAGGAATGAAAATTATTTCTGGTGACACCTTGCCGGTGTCCTATGATCGTTGTCATGCAGTTGTTAGCGGTTGCCACCAAGCTGCTCGCGGTTGCCACCTAACACTTTCACCATTGTATTAGATGGATAAGTATTGTAATATGATGCCTAAAGTATATTGTAATGATTTTTAATAAAATGTGACAACTTTCAAAATTACCAAAAGATATCTGTGGTAAGCGAGGGGCGCGACAAAGGTAAAAAATTAAATAAATTAATTAATTAACTGCCGAAATTAACAAATTAACGAAAAATTAATGATTGTTTACGATCAAAACATTGTCACCTCTTTTAACACCACATTGATTTGACAGTTCGACATTGATTGTTGTTGTTGTTTTTGGAGTAATTTTTTTTGTCGTCGAATAGTCGGTCTACGATTATGGCGGAGATCACTCCGGTGGACATTCCGGCGGCGGAGATTACTTCGATAGTTGAAGCGGCGGCGGTAGCCGGTTCATCGATCGCAAGAATAAACAAGGTGGTGGCTACAACAATCACGACGGCAATGGCGGTGGTGGACACCCAGATCAGCATCTGCAACTGAAGCAGGAGCTATCTTCCCAGGTGAGCGTTTGGTTGCAGCAGGTGATTGTGTCACCAACTTCTGACTAACCAACTGAAACGTAGCACAATCCGGCAGGTTAACCCCCTTTTTTGTGTATACAATTGAAACTCGTTTCAGGATCAATTGCCATCCCAGAAGTTTCCGGGAAATGGTGGTGGCACCCTTGCCGTCGGCGAACTGTTTAACGATGATGTTCCGCAGCAGCAGCACCATCAGTAACTGGATCAATGACCCTCGGGAGATTTTCGTGATAACCGTCAGTCGGAGAACGACCGTTGGCAGGAGCCTCCGGCCAACGGGGGTGAAGGTGATGGGTGACTGTTCCTACACGGTTAAACCGATATAAATTTTATCAAGTACGAAGATATTCCCGTGGAGGCGATGGGCGAGAACGTTCCGCCCCATATCAGCACTTTCGATGACCGAAAAAATCGAAAATAATATCAAGCTGGCGAACTACGACCTGTCGACTACGGTCCAGAAGAACGCCATTCCGATTGTCATGAACGGATGCGACTAGATGGCATGCGGCCGGACAGTTCCGGAAATACGGTCGCGTTCCTTATTCCGATCCCAAATAAAATGTACAAGCATGGCGTGACTCCGCTGTCCCAGAATCGTCCCTTCAACAGATCGACTGTCGATAGCCGGCATACTAGTGCTAATAATAAAATTGTGAAATCGTGCTTTGAAATATAAACTAAAGTCTAAATTACTTGTATTTGTTAAATAATTACAAATTGAAAATTAAATTCAATTTTCAACAGCAGAAATCGTTGTTTGTAGTAAGCTGTGAATCCCCAGCAGCCATCGTTGTCCCGCTGTCCCATCGTACTCCCGGAGCGATTCAGCTTGCTATGATGGTGCTGCATTTGCTGCTGGTTCTGTTGGCAATTTGCGGTTTTTGCTGCTGCTGATTACGATGCTGACCCTGCTGCCGTTAATGATAACGTGGATGATTTTGCTGATCCTCCTGTACCGTTGGTTAGAATTCCAGTAGCTCTCCCATTCCTAGATGTAGAAATGGCGGAAACTTTTGGGAACTTCCGGCGGCGGGGCATCGGTCTGTTTGTTCGTATTCAGCTCGAACCATCTAAAACAAACATAAAATTAATCAAAAATCTCCCATCGTTCAAAAATTCCCTTCTTACTTGTCTCCCCGCCTATCCTCTGCTGCTGTTGCATCGTCGCCATGCGAATGATGCTGCTGCATCGCCGGACGTGGCACCGGATGCTGCGGCCTCGGCTTTTCCGGCATGCTTGGCATCATCCACACGCTCAGATCCAGCTGCAACTCGCCTCCCTCTGCTCAAACCGGACAAAATCCTCCAAGTCGTTCAAAGCGTCGTACTCCAAATCATCCGGCGTAGCGCTGATGTATCCGTTTCCGCAATCCTCCACTGGAAGATGCGTGTCGAAGCCTTGGTAGAAGCCAAAGAATTGTGGCCGCGACATCGAAAATACTCAGCGACGCATTTTCCCCCCTGAAACTAAATCAAAACACAAACACTTGACAGTTGTGCGAGCGAAAGCGACACGAGGCAAATCAATGTTTTCAAAGCAGGTGTGGAGCTGTCAAATATCCAATAACGCGAGGAATTTAATTCCTTAATTAATTAAATGCAAAAAATAATACATTAAGGCCAATGTCACGCCCCTCGGTGGTAAGTTTAGTAATTATCTTAA
>NC_068937.1:72790059-72797212 GCF_016801865.2 Culex pipiens pallens
TCTAAAATTCTAAAATTCTAAAATTCTAAAATTCTAAAATTCTAAAATTCTAAAATTCTAAATTCTAAAATTCTAAAATTCTAAAATTCTAAAATTCTAAAATTCTAAAATTCTAAAATTCTAAAATTCTAAAATTCTAAAATTCTAAAATTCTAAAATTCTAAAATTCTAAAATTCTAAAATTCTAAAATTCTAAAATTCTAAAATTCTAAAATTCTAAAATTCTAAAATTCTAAAATTCTAAAATTCTAAAATTCTACATTCTAAAATTCTAAAATTCTAAAATTCTAAAATTCTAAAATTCTAAAATTCTAAAATTCTAAAATTCTAAAATTCTACATTCTAAAATTCTAAAATTCTAAAATTCTAAAATTCTAAAATTCTAAAATTCTAAAATTCTAAAATTCTAAAATTCTAAAATTCTAAAATTCTAAAATTCTAAAATTCTAAAATTCTAAAATTCTAAAATTCTAAAATTCTAAAATTCTAAAATTCTAAAATTCTAAATTCTAAAATTCTAAAATTCTAAAATTCTAAAATTCTAAAATTCTAAAATTCTAAATTCTAAAATTCTAAAATTCTAAAATTCTAAAATTCTAAAATTCTAAAATTCTAAAATTCTAAAATTCTAAAATTCTAAAATTCTAAAATTCTAAAATTCTAAAATTCTAAAATTCTAAAGTTCTAAAATTCTAAAATTCTAAAATTCTAAATTCTAAAATTCTAATATTCTAAAATTCTAAAATTCTAAAATTCTAAAATTCTAAAATTCTAAAATTCTAAAATTCTAAAATTCTAAAATTCTAAAATTCTAAAATTCTAAAATTCTAAAATTCTAAAATTCTAAAATTCTAAAATTCTAAAATTCTAAAATTCTAAAATTCTAAAATTCTAAAATTCTAAATTCTAAAATTCTAAAATTCTAAAATTCTAAAATTCTAAAATTCTAAAATTCTAAAATTCTAAAATTCTAAAATTCTAAAATTCTAAATTCTAAAATTCTAAAATTCTAAAATTCTAAAATTCTAAAATTCTAAAATTCTAAAATTCTAAAATTCTAAAATTCTAAAATTCTAAAATTCTAAAATTCTAAAATTCTAAAATTCTAAAATTCTAAATTCTAAAATTCTAAAATTCTAAAATTCTAAAATTCTAAAATTCTAAAATTCTAAAATTCTAAAATTCTAAAATTCTAAAATTCTAAATTCTAAAATTCTAAAATTCTAAAATTCTAAAATTCTAAAATTCTAAAATTCTAAAATTCTAAAATTCTAAAATTCTAAAATTCTAAAATTCTAAAATTCTAAAATTCTAAAATTCTAAAATTCTAAAATTCTTAAATTCTAAAATTTTAAAATTCTAAAATTCTAAAATTCTAAAATTCTAAAATTCTAAAATTCTAAAATTCTAAAATTCTAAAATTCTAAAATTCTAAAATTCTAAAATTCTAAAATTCTTAAATTCTAAAATTCTAAAATTCTAAAATTCTAAAATTCTAAAATTCTAAAATTCTAAAATTCTAAAATTCTAAAATTCTAAAATTCTTAAATTCTAAAATTCTTAAATTCTAAAATTCTAAAATTCTAAAATTCTAAAATTCAAAAATACTAAAAATTCAAAAATTTAAAAATTCTAAAATTCTAAAATTCTTAAATTCTAAAATTCTTAAATTCTAAAATTCTAAAATTCTAAAATTCTAAAATTCTAAAATTCTAAAATTCTAAAATTCTAAAATTCTAAAATTCTAAAATTCTAAAATTCTAAAATTCTAAAATTCTAAAATTCTAAAATTCTAAAATTCTAAAATTCTAAAATTCTAAAATTCTAAAATTCTAAAATTCTAAAATTCTTAAATTCTAAAATTCTAAAATTCTAAAATTCTAAAATTCTTAAATTCTAAAATTCTTAAATTCTTAAATTCTAAAATTCTTAAATTCTTAAATTCTTAAATTCTTAAATTCTTAAATTCTTAAATTCTTAAATTCTTAAATTCTTAAATTCTTAAATTCTTAAATTCTAAAATTCTAAAATTCTAAAATTCTTAAATTCTTAAATTCTTAAATTCTTAAATTCTAAAATTCTTAAATTCTTAAATTCTTAAATTCTTAAATTCTTAAATTCTTAAATTCTTAAATTCTTAAATTCTTAAATTCTAAAATTCTTAAATTCTAAAATTCTTAAATTCTTAAATTCTTAAATTCTTAAATTCTAAAATTCTAAAATTCTAAAATTCTTAAATTCTTAAATTCTTAAATTCTAAAATTCTAAAATTCTAAAATTCTAAAATTCTAAAATTCTTAAATTCTTAAATTCTAAAATTCTTAAATTCTAAAATTCTTAAATTCTTAAATTCTAAAATTCTAAAATTCTAAAATTCTAAAATTCTTAAATTCTAAAATTCTAAAATTCTTAAATTCTTAAATTCTTAAAATTCTAAAATTCTAAAATTCTAAAATTCTAAAATTCTAAAATTCTAAAATTCTAAAATTCTAAAATTCTAAAATTCTAAAATTCTAAAATTCTAAAATTCTTAAATTCTAAAATTCTAAAATTCTTAAATTCTAAAATTCTAAAATTCTAAAATTCTAAAATTCTAAAATTCTAAAATTCTAAATTCTTAAATTCTAAAATTCTAAAATTCTAAAATTCTAAAATTCTAAAATTCTAAAACTCTAAAATTCTAAAATTCTAAAATTCTAAATTTCTAAAATTCTAAATTCTAAAATTCTAAAATTCTAAAATTCTAAAATTCTAAAATTCTAAAATTCTAAAATTCTTAAATTCTAAAATTCTAAAATTCTAAAATTCTAAAATTCTTAAATTCTAAAATTCTAAAATTCTAAAATTCTAAAATTCTAAAATTCTAAAATTCTAAAATTCTTAAATTCTAAAATTCTAAAATTCTAAAATTCTAAAATTCTAAAATTCTAAAATTCTAAAATTCTTAAATTCTAAAATTCTAAAATTCTAAAATTCTTAAATTCTAAAATTCTTAAATTCTAAAATTCTAAAATTCTAAAATTCTAAAATTCTAAAATTCTAAAATTCTAAAATTCTAAAATTCTAAAATTCTAAAATTCTAAAATTCTAAAATTCTTAAATTCTTAAATTCTTAAATTCTAAAATTCTAAAATTCTAAAATTCTAAAATTCTAAAATTCTAAAATTCTAAAATTCTAAAATTCTAAAATTCTAAAATTCTAAAATTCTTAAATTCTAAAATTCTAAAATTCTAAAATTCTAAAATTCTAAATTCTAAAATTCTAAAATTCTACATTCTAAAATTCTAAAATTCTAAAATTCTAAAATTCTAAAATTCTAAAATTCTAAAATTCTAAAATTCTAAAATTCTACATTCTAAAATTCTAAAATTCTAAATTTATAAAATTCTAAAATTCTAAAATTCTTAAATTCTAAAATTCTTAAATTCTTAAATTCTAAAATTCTAAAATTCTAAAATTCTAAAATTCTAAAATTCTAAAATTCTAAAATTCTTAAATTCTTAAATTCTTAAATTCTTAAATTCTAAAATTCTAAAATTCTAAAATTCTAAAATTCTAAAATTCTTAAATTCTTAAATTCTAAAATTCTAAAATTCTAAAATTCTAAAATTCTAAAATTCTAAAATTCTAAAATTCTAAAATTCTAAAATTCTAAAATTCTAAAATTCTAAAATTCTAAAATTCTAAAATTCTAAAATTCTAAAATTCTTAAAATTCTAAAATTCTAAAATTCTTAAAATTCTAAAATTCTAAAATTCTAAAATTCTTAAATTCTAAAATTCTAAAATTCTTAAATTCTAAATTCTAAAATTCTAAAATTCTAAAATTCTAAAATTCTAAAATTCTAAAATTCTAAAATTCTAAAATTCTAAAATTCTAAAATTCTAAAATTCTAAAATTCTAAAATTCTAAAATTCTAAAATTCTAAAATTCTAAAATTCTATAATTCTAAAATTCTAAAATTCTAAAATTCTAAAATTCTAAAATTCTAAAATTCTAAAATTCTAAATTTATAAAATTCTAAAATTCTAAAATTCTAAAATTCTAAAATTCTAAAATTCTAAAATTCTAAAATTCTAAAATTCTAAAATTCTAAAATTCTAAAATTCTAAATTCTTAAATTCTAAATTCTAAAATTCTAAATTCTAAAATTCTAAATTCTAAAATTCTAAATTCTAAAATTCTAAATTCTAAAATTCTAAATTCTTAAATTCTAAAATTCTAAAATTCTAAATTCTAAAATTCTAAAATTCTTAAATTCTAAAATTCTAAAATTCTAAAATTCTAAAATTCTAAAATTCTAAAATTCTAAAATTCTAAAATTCTAAAATTCTAAAATTCTAAAATTCTAAAATTCTAAAATTCTAAAATTCTAAAATTCTAAAATTCTCAAATTCTAAAATTCTAAAATTCTAAAATTCTAAAATTCTAAAATTCTAAAATTCTAAAATTCTAAAATTCTAAAATTCTAAAATTCTAAAATTCTAAAATTCTTAAATTCTAAAATTCTAAAATTCTAAAATTCTAAAATTCTAAAATTCTAAAATTCTAAAATTCTAAAATTCTAAAATTCTAAAATTCTAAAATTCTAAAATTCTAAAATTCTAAAATTCTAAATTTATAAAATTCTAAAATTCTAAAATTCTAAAATTCTAAAATTCTAAAATTCTAAAATTCTAAAATTCTAAAATTCTAAAATTCTAAAATTCTAAAATTCTAAAATTCTAAAATTCTAAAATTCTAAAATTCTAAAATTCTAAAATTTCTAAAATTCTAAAATTCTAAAATTCTAAAATTCTAAAATTCTAAAATTCTAAAATTCTAAAATTCTAAAATTCTAAAATTCTAAAATTCTAAAATTCTAAAATTCTAAAATTCTAAAATTCTAAAATTCTAAAATTCTAAAATTCTAAAATTCTAAATTCTAAAATTCTAAATTCTAAATTCTAAATTCTAAATTCTTAAATTCTAAATTCTAAAATTCTAAATTCTAAAATTCTAAATTCTAAAATTCTAAATTCTAAAATTCTAAATTCTAAAATTCTAAATTCTAAAATTTTAAATTCTAATTCTAAATTCTAAAATTCTAAAATTCTAAAATTCTAAAATTCTAAAATTCTAAAATTCTAAAATTCTAAAATTCTAAAATTCTAAATTCTAAATTCTAAAATTCTAAAATTCTAAAATTCTAAAATTCTAAAATTCTAAAATTCTAAAATTCTAAAATTCTAAAATTCTAAAATTCTAAAATTCTAAAATTCTAAAATTCTAAAATTCTAAAATTCTAAAAATTCTAAAATTCTAAAATTCTAAAATTCTGAAATTCTAAAATTCTAATATTTTAAATTCTAAAATTCTAAAATTCTAAAATTCTAAAATTCTAAAATTCTAAAATTCTAAAATTCTAAAATTCTAAAATTCTAAAATTCTAAAATTCTAAAATTCTAAAATTCTAAAATTCTAAAATTCTAAAATTCTAAAATTCTAAAATTCTTAAATTCTAAAATTCTAAAATTCTAAAATTCTAAAATTCTAAAATTCTAGCATTCTAAAATTCTAAAATTCTAAAATTCTAAAATTCTAAAATTCTAAAATTCTAAAATTCTAAAATTCTAAAATTCTAAAATTCTAAAATTCTAAAATTCTAAAATTCTAAAATTCTAAAATTCTAAAATTCTAAAATTCTAAAATTCTAAAATTCTAAAATTCTAAATTCTAAAATTCTAAAATTCTAAATTCTAAAATTCTAAAATTCTAAAATTCTAAAATTCTAAAATTCTAAAATTCTAAAATTCTAAAATTCTAAAATTCTAAAATTCTAAAATTCTAAAATTCTAAAATTCTAAAATTCTAAAATTCTAAAATTCTAAAATTCTACATTCTAAAATTCTAAAATTCTAAAATTCTAAAATTCTAAAATTCTAAAATTCTAAAATTCTAAAATTCTAAAATTCTAAAATTCTAAAATTCTTAAATTCTAAAATTCTAAAATTCTAAAATTCTTAAATTCTAAAATTCTAAAATTCTAAAATTCTAAAATTCTAAAATTCTAAAATTCTAAAATTCTATCAAATTCTAAAATTCTAAAATTCTAAAATTCTAAAATTCTAAAATTCTAAAATTCTAAAATTCTAAAATTCTAAAATTCTAAAATTCTAAAATTCTAAAATTCTAAAATTCTAAAATTCTAAAATTCTAAAATTCTAAATTCTCAAATTCTAAAATTCTAAAATTCTAAAATTCTAAATTTCTAAATTCTAAAATTCTAAAATTCTAAAATTCTAAAATTCTAAAATTCTAAAATTCTAAAATTCTAAAATTCTAAAATTCTAAAATTCTAAAATTCTAAAATTCTAAAATTCTAAATTCTAAAATTCTAAAATTCTAAAATTCTAAAATTCTTAAATTCTAAAATTCTAAAATTCTGAACGTCTGAAATGCTAAAATTCTAAAATTCTAAAATTCTAAAATTCTAAAATTCTAAAATTCTTAAATTCTTAAATTCTAAAATTCTTAAATTCTTAAAATTCTAAAATTCTAAAATTCTTAAATTCTAAAATTCTAAAATTCTAAAATTCTAAAATTCTAAAATTCTAAAATTCTAAAATTCTAAAATTCTAAAATTCTAAAATTCTAAAATTCTAAAATTCTAAAATTCTAAAATTCTAAAATTCTAAAATTCTTAAATTCTAAAATTCTTAAATTCTTAAATTCTTAAATTCTAAAATTCTTAAATTCTAAAATTCTAAAATTCTTAAATTCTTAAATTCTAAAATTCTAAAATTCTAAAACTCTAAAATTTTGAAATTCTAAAACTCTAAATTCTTAAATTTTAAAATTCTAAATTCTAAAATTCTAAAATTCTAAAATTCTAAAATTCTAAAATTCTAAAATTCTAAAATTCTAAAATTCTAAAATTCTAAAATTCTAAAATTCTTAAATTCTTAAATTCTTAAATTCTTAAATTCTTAAATTCTAAATTCTAAAATTCTAAAATTCTAAAATTCTAAAATTCTAAAATTCTAAAATTCTAAATTCTAAAATTCTAAAATTCTAAAATTCTAAAATTCTAAAATTCTAAAATTCTAAAATTCTAATATTTAAAATTCTAAAATTCTAAAATTCTAAAATTATAAATTCTAAAATTTTAAA
>NC_068937.1:72797312-72817312 GCF_016801865.2 Culex pipiens pallens
CACTCCTTGCAGTGATGGATCACCTCTCTGATCACACTTCTGCCCCCAAGTGGCCAAAAGCGTAATCGTACGACTCCCAACACCAGTTGTGGGCCAGCGTGAAGCAATTTCTCGTGGAAATGTCGGAAAAGAAGTCGTGTGAGTTGATGCCTAGCCGGAAGTACGATGGGATGTTTCGTGTCCTCGGATTCCAATGAATGACGTAAGCGTCCTCCCACTCTAATGAGCTGTTCATCGGAAATGTACGGGTTGAACCACCGCAGTGGTGAACTGTTCGCAACTGGTTTTCCCTTGGTTAGTTTGTTCCATTCATCAGCGAAAACTTGCTTCTGAACGAGCCTTATTAATGCGAACTCTGCTTCTTTCAGCTCCGCAACCGTCAACAAGTCCGATTTGAACCGCTTTTCCTTGGGCATGCGAAGTAGATCCTTCAAGCGTAGCCAATACGCCGTACGCCTGACCAGATCGGGATACGAAGAGAAGTGAGAGATGAACCAAACGTTGAACTCAGCCGTAGTTGCTGCAGCTACCGATGCCGCAGTGTTTCTTCGCTCTTCTTCTGCTTCTTCCGTCGTCACGATCTTCGGTTGTGGTTGGCGTTGCTCATTCGTCTTCTTTACCCAGCCTGGCTTCCAGAATGGTACCAAGTCGATGAGATCTGCTGGCATGACTCCACGTGACAGGAAATCTGCGGGGTTTTCAACTCCAGGCACGTGTCCCCAGACACAGCCTTCCGTGAGAGCTTGAATCTTGGCCACCCTGTTGGCGACGAAAGTGACCCATGTTGATGGTGGTGATTGTAGCCAGTACAACACGCACATGGCGTCGACCCAGAAAAAGGTTGGAATTTTGATCTTCAGCGATTGCAGAATTTGCACGTAGAGTTCAGCAGACAAAACGCCACCGCGAAGTTCCAATCTTGGCATCGCTTGGCTCTTTAACGGTGCCACCTTGGTTTTGGATGTGAGCAAGTTCACGGATATCCTGCCCTTTGGATCTTCGCTTTTCAAATACGCACCGCTTCCAAAGGCCTTCTCAGATGCGTCAGAAAAGAAGTGCAATTCCATCTTGAACACTTCAGGGCAGATGACGCAACGAGTGATGCGAAGTTCATTGAGCAAAGCGAGCTGTGAATGAAATCTCCTCCAGACCTCACCCACCATTTCAGGTACCGCCTCATCCCAATCCAAACGTTCTCCGTTCGGGTTCAGCAACGTCCACAGAGATTGCATGAAAATCTTGGCCGTTACGATGACCGGTCCTAGCAGTCCAAGAGGGTCAAAAAGAAGGGCAATTGTTGACAAAATGAAGCGTTTAGTGAGCTCAGGCACTTTGTCCAAATCGGGAATGTTGAACTGGAACTTTAGCGTGTCCGTTTTCGGCATCCATGTGAGACCAAGAGTTTTCACTCCAGGGTCCGTGTCAAGGTTGATTTCCTCCATGCTAATCGCTAGGTTTTCCTCAGCAATTCCAGCTAGCACTTCCTGTCGATTTGATGCCCATTTCCTAAGCTTGAAACCGCCTCGTAGCATCATCTCGTCTAGCTGCTTCCGAAGTTCGATTGCTGATTGGACGTCCTCAGCTCCGGTGATGACGTCATCCATGTAGGTGTCTTGGTTGACTGCCCGTGCAGCAAGCGGAAATCGAGGTCCATCATCCGTCGCTAGTTGTTTTAGCGTCCTGGTTGCGAGGAATGGAGCGGGCTTGGTGCCGTAAGTGACGGTTTTCAGCTCGTAGATGCCAACTTCCTCGTCCGGAGAAAAACGCCACAGAATGGATTGCAATGGCCGTTCCTCTGGGTGGACCATGATTTGACGGAACATCTTCTCTACGTCAGACACAAGCATAACCGGCTTGATCCGACTCCGCAGAATGATAGAGCGCAAATCTTCTTGGATTACCGGCCCTGCCAGCAACACATCGTTCAGTGCGACTCCAGAAGATGTTTTGCATGAAGCGTCGAAAACAACTCTGCATTTGGTGGTGGTACTGGCCTCCTTGACCACCGGATGGTGCGGTAGAAAACACCGATTGACCTGGGTTGGAGTTGTTTCTTCGACCTTGGACATGTGACCCAGTTCCAGATATTCGTCCATGAAATCTGTATACTGTTTCCGCAAATTGGCGTCCCTTGCCAGTCTGCGTTCGGTTGCGTGCAGCCGTCGCAACGCAATTTCCTTGGATTCGCCCAATCTGGAGATTCCACCTTCGACCTTGGGCATGGAAACGAAATACCGACCGTCGGATAACCGTTGAACCGTGTGTTGGAAGTTCTCTTCGCAGCGTCTTTCAGCGGGAGAGAACGCGTCGTCCAAACCGACGTCTTCAGCCGACCAAAACCGTGCCATCAGAGTTTCCATCTTCTCTGAGGTTGACACGTTGCACTTCACCTGCGTGGAGTTGCATGGAACCGAGAGACCACCGGATACCACCCAGCCGAACACCGACTCGTTCAGCGCTGGTAGATTGTCTCCCAGGGGAATTCTTCGACCGGTTTCAAAGAACTCGAAAAAGCATTCAATGCCAAGGACGATGTCCACCTTCTTGGACTGGAAGAATGCTGGATCTGCCAATTCAATTCCGTCCGGAATCGACCATCCATTTGTTGCGATTGTTGTTGTTGGCAGATTGACCGTAACCTTGGAGAGCACCAAGAAGTTCATGTCAATTTTTTTTTTCAATTCAATCAATTTTTATTTGTTCTTTTGCTCAACCCGGCTCGATTTACATAGATAGTGATACAGAATTCTCTCTTCATCTAAATTTCAGTTTTTCGTACGTGTTGTACATTGTTGGTTTCTCGTATAGTTTACATTTTGCATTTAGGATGCTCATGTTTAGTCTGAATTATTAAAATATCCTACCTAACTAAAACTAAAAATTATAAACCTAGACCTAACCAACCCTGAACAGGTTTCGAATCAATTCGATATTGCTTAAGGCAAGAAGTTCATGTCTCGCTCGAAGTTGGATAACCGAGACCGCACCGTTGCGTGAATCTTGTGCTTAACCTTTGTGCCAGATTGACCGATTCCTAGCACGGAAATGTCCACCTTTTCTCGCGTGACCTTCATCAGCTGCGCCAGTCGCTCTGATATGAAGTTACTCTCCGACCCCGAGTCGAGGAGTGCGCGAGCAGGGTACCGATTGCCATCGTCGTCCTCGACAATGACCACTGCTGTAGCCAACAGCACTTGCAGCTTGTGTTGCTGCGCCTGACATGGATGGGTTCGTGGCTGCCATGTTTGCCACGTGGGATGTTGTCGGACCTTGGGTTTCCTTGGAGTTGGAAGGGTTGTTGCTCCCTGCAACCGCGAGTGCCGTCACCGCGTTGTCCCTTTCCGGTTGTTGTTGAAAACATATCAAAGTATGGTGCCGACCCTTGCAGTTCCTGCAACTGTACTTGGACGTGCAGTTTTTGGCTTGATGACCAGTTCTGAAGCAGTTGCGACAGAGGGAATGCGTCTTGAGTAATGCGTCCCTCTCCGACACCACCAACCGTTGGAATGCAGAACACTGGTAGAGTAAGTGGTTGTCCTTACAAGCCACGCACGAGTAGCCAGCATGTTGCACCGTACTGTAGCTAACCTTCTTTGCCATGGATTTGGGAACGTACTGTTGTTGTTGGTGTTGAACAGCCCGACTGTTCACAGTTTTCGGTGGCAAACTCTCCAGAACCTTTCTGGTTTTGGCGAGCAGTCTTGTCGAAAAAGAAAAACAGTTTTTCTCTACTTCACCGACGTTTCGGCCTTTATTTTGAGGCCTTCTTCAGGGGGTTTACTAAAAATGTCAAGCTTTTACAATTTGTGTGTGTTTGGTTGTGTTTTGTGTACTTACTAGTTGTCTGTTTCTTGTCAAAAATGTTTTAGTCCTATTGTTAAACTGTCCTTTACGTTTGCTGCACATCACTGTTTAAAGAATTAATTTAATATTGTTTTGTAAACTATTGTGAAATACTAACATGTTTGTCCAAATAAATTGTTGTAAAACAACATTCAACTGCTGGGTCACTTTGTACTGTACAACGTCTAATTGCTAACTGTCAGGTGGATTGGTTCAGTTGTGATTGTGTTGTGTGTTTTTGTGTGTTTTGTGGACAAGATCGAGGAAGTTCTGGCCGCTTTCATGTATACCACCCACGACAGCATCCAGTTCACCTACGAGGTTGAGCGAGACGGGAGACTCCCATACCTCGATATGACACTGGTAAGACAAGCAGATGGTACCATTCGTACAGAGTGGTACACGAAAGAGATTGCATCAGGCCGCCTCCTTAACTTCCTATCCATTCATCCTCTTCCCCAAAAAATCAATATTGCAACCAATTTTATCAACCGTGTTTACAATCTCACCACCAACAAAACAGATAAAGAAAAAAGACAAATAGTTCACAAATACCACAAAGTAAACAACGATTGCACCAGTCGCTGCATAAGTACCTTGTGGTTGTTGTAGTACCTCTGCAAACGATCCCATGCCAGCTTGTAGTTGACCGACGTGGTTGAAAGTCCACTAATGATCCTCTTGGGTTTGTCGTCAAGACAATTCTTTAGGTAGTGGAACTTTTCCACATCCGGTAGGTCTGACTTCCAGTGGATGAGTGAGAGGAACAGGTCACGAAAACTCAGCCACTCGTCGATGTTCCCCTTGAACATAGGAAGCTTGATCTGAGGCAAACGGGCGTGATCAGTCCCCCAACAATCGTGTCGTTGTGGGTCGGTTCACATGGAACTTCCTGTCGTTCCTTCAGCTTGTCCAGTAGAAGGGATTTTACTCGGTAATAGCCTTCAGTCAACGTTTCGCGGTCCTTTTTGTAGGTAGGGCCATCCTCAGGGTTGTAGTCTTTGTGAGATTTGATTTCCACCAAGGTAGTGCACAAAACTTCCCACAGCTTGTTGAGACTTTCCAAGCGCACACTCACCTGGGAAGCGGTTGTTTCCGCCTTAAATTGATCAGCAAATTTGAAGATGTCATTGAGCGCTGCTTGTAACTCTTGGTATTTAACGGTCAACGTATTCAGCGTCGGTCCTAACAAGGACTTCCGGGGTGCCATGACGTCAGAGAATGTAAAGCGAAAAAGTGTGGTGCTGTAGTATTCCGTTTCGTCCTGGCTTCGGCAAGAACATATACTGCTGTAGCAAATTACTTACTTTTAGCAGTAACTGATCGTACCCAAAGCAGTTGGGAGTTCAATCAGAACCGGAAGCACCAGGTAGCTCGAGACGTCAAACCAAAATGTCCTTAGCGGTCAAGTGGGCAGCTCAAATTGAATGCGTGGGTGTGCGAAGAAGAGGTGGAAAACGGCATGTAGTATCAACGGTGCCTTGGCTTCGGCAAGCCATATACTTTGCTAGTGTATCTCACCTGGAGAAACAGTAGCAGCGACCAAAAAAACGTGAACCAGATCGTAAATCAATCAGCGGATGGGATGACCTCAGGGATGCGTGGTGTAAGCGAAGAGGATACAAACTCGATTTAAAATGGTGTATTTCTGTCGTCTTAGCTTCGGCAATATACTATTCATTAGCACTCACCGGTAGAAACGAACAGTTGCGCAGCCTCTTCAGTCCACGTGGCGATCCGTCTTGGCACGTGTCAGTCACGTTGATGTCGTCCTTCTCGGGTGGTCTGAACGGTAGCAAACGGTTGTGCCCACCGTTAGATGTCCTCTTGGAGTCGTGCAGATCGTCGTGTAGATCTCCAGCGACCTCGGAGTCGCCGCGTGTCGGCTTGGAGTCGTGCAGATGGTCAGCGACCTCCACGTGGTCACAGCACGTGCAATCACCGGCGTCCAGCCGGTTCGGGCGTAGTAAGAGTTGTGTGATCGAAAAATGGTGTTAGTTTCACGGTAGCGACTCGCTTCGGCTGACATACACTGTGCTTAGAATATTTTACCTTGTCAAAAGGTGTCCTTTCTGGAACAGTGTGTCAACTCAGCAGTCGGATGGCTCCGGCAGCAACGCAGCAATCGGATGGTCCAGGAAATGGCTGACCGGATGTCCCCGGATGTCCCAGAAAATGGCTGACCGTGACCGGAAACGCGCTCTCGCCGCGCAGCGCGTAGCAGATGGCTCGCTCGATCCAATGGGACGCACGCAGCGGTTCGCTCCAGCGGAATGTATAGCGTAGATGTGGATGGGAGGTGTGTCAGTACCGGGGATGTCTGACCGCTTCGGCGGACATATACGTAGTGGTTCCACTTACCAAACGCAACACGTTGGCGCGTAGATGTCCAAGCGCGAAGTTCGTTGTCCGGGTTGAGGGTAAAATGTCCTATTGTCCCAGGGATGAATGGCTAAACCGTTGGCGCGCTTTGATTGTTCCCAGCAGCGATGGCGAACCGTGCCACGCCGCAGTCCAATGGCGACGAACCTCGTCCACAAACGGCAATGTAGCGTCCAACCGTCCTTCCTCCCGCGAACCAGGATCCGTCCGATCCGGTTCGAAGGACCAGAAAACAACGTTGCCCCCAGCATCGACCACTGCTGTCGAAGGCTAGATTGTACTCCGGCTCCCCAACACCTTCATTAGCAGGTATCTGCTGATTCCATCCAATCTCCTTTTCCCAGATACGCTTCATCATCTTGCCGAAGAGAACCACTGCACTATGGGGTTTCAGGCGGCCATAAATCGAAAAACCGACATACTCTAATTATTTTTTTGGTATTTTTTTTCGAAAATAAACATTCTAACTAAGAAAAATCCGGAGTTTGAAAGTTGTAGGTTCAAAATTCACTGAATTGCAGACCTTCAAAGGCGAAAATGGTAAGAAAAAACATGTTTTTTGACAAAAAAATGATTATTTTTCATAGTTGTACTGTGTAGCTGTTTATGTATTTTTTCCTGCATCATTATATATATTCAGAAAGGTAATTGATTCAACTTTTCAATAACATTTTACAAAACACACTTTTACAGGCTAAAAAAAATAATAAAAATAAAAAAAGATGGATTTTTATTCAAAATTTAGTTTTTTTCAACTTTGTTAATGGAGTACTTTTTTTGTGTGCATTTGTGCGATCTGAAAATTTTGCAGCTAAAAATTTGAACCATGTCCTAACTTGTCTCCAAATTTCAAAGTGCACTTATGTGCACTTTTTGAGTTATGCCATTTTGAACATTTTGATTCATGCAAGAAAATTAATGATTTCGCGTATACGCTTGGTTAAAATCACATTATTTACCTGCGGAGGCAGAAATGACGTACCTGCTATGTATGTTTTGAAATTGATTTGATATTCATGACTTTGTTGGTACTTAGGTACGTTTAATAAAATTAGAAATTCCTTTTCTAAGTATTTTACAGAAACGATTCGTCGAATATTCATATCAGTTCGTTGTTGTGTTCTTTTGAAAGTATGGATAATAATACCGTAGTGTCCCTGTACGATATAACGAAGCACTATTCTGAAAACGTGAGAACTGCTTTCGAGTATATTTGTAAGAATTACAACATTGCAGAACCATCACATGATCAACTCAGGAAAAAACCACAGAGGAAAAACTACGCATGTTGTTCTGTAGCTTCAAAACGAGGTATACAAAAGCCCATAGAAGAAGTTCATATTTTAAGTAATCTAACGACAATCGGTTACATAGTGATTTTGATTTAGAAGAATTTATCGTGGAAAACGTGAATTTTGCAAGTGGATCAACCAAAAACGTGGACGAGAATCCATGCAATGTTCCATAAAATAAACCGTCTAAAATTCTAAAATACCGCAAAAATCAAATTTTAATTGGAGGGGTAGGGGGGGGGGGGGGGGGTTGGGGGTCTTCAAAGAGAGGTGGATTTTAACTCAAGAAAAAGGGAAGGGAGATTGAACGTAAATCAGAAACTTTAACATAGCATAAACCGACATTCCGTGCATCAAATAGACAGAGCAAGAATATTAAAATTCACCACTTTAATGCATGTGGCCTCAAATATATGAAAAAATCGAAAATTAAACTGTTTTTTTGGAAAAATATCAAATTTCATTTGTTTTCATTATACTAAGTACAAACAACACAAAAAAATCACAAAAAAGCAAAAAAATATTTTTGGCCGCTCGCTTGTATGGAAATACCCCATAGTGCAAGGGACGTTGGATGTATTCCATACGACCTAAGGTGCAAAGAAAAGCCTGGTTCAAGGGAATGGACTTGACGCGTGGATTCATCAGAACGATGTCCCGCCTTATGTCGAACCATTACTCGTCCAAGGCTCATCTTTACCGTATCAACATGAGTGATACGAACTTATGCGACTGTGGGCAGGGTTATCAGGACATCGACCATCTCGTATGGGCGTGTCCAGATCACCAGGCTCACAGAATTAAGTTGAAAGATACCCTCAGGGCCCGAGGAAGACCACCAGAAATCCCGATGCGAGACGCGTTATCTCAACTAGACCTTGATGTTCTCTATCCGATCTATCAGTTCCTCGTAGATTCCAAAATATCCATTTAGTTTTCTTCCAGTTAGTTTTCCTTCAGTTAGTTTTCCTTTTGTTAGTATAACTCGCCTTCGCACAAAGCCGTCGTTTCTGGATTGCACCGGAAGCAAAGCAAGAACGCCCCAGCAGCTGGACACCGAGTTGCGGTTGAGGACAAAAGAAAAGGCCAGCAGAGCCAACCAAGACCCCTACACAATCCCCCTTCCCATCCCATGCCTTGTCTTTAACATCAATCCCTTCCCTACTAACCCCGAGTAGGCCGCGGGTAATCGGCTCCCCTCCCACTAACATTTACACACAAGATCCTCTGTAATTATTAAGTTTTTTGTAATTACAAAAGCCGACTCGGTCCTAACCAGGTCCCAGTACCGAAAAGGACCTAATAAAAATAATTTTATGAAAAAAAAATGTAATTATTATAAGAATGTTCAATAAAGACATATTTAATTTCAATTTCAATCAAGTTAAAGGCAATAAAGGACCAATGCACTTTTTTAAAAGAAGTCCCAAGTATGTACATTTTTGTTGATTTGAAAAGATATGAAATTCTCTTACTTAAGATTTTGGAAATTTAAAAATTCAAAATAACAAAGGTATTTTCATGTTTTTTCAAATACCTTTCATTTTTCAATAGAAGTTTTTCTCAATGTTTTTTGTCAGCAAGGTTATATCTCAACTATTATTAATCTCATTTTTTCAAATCCTGCAAGTGTTTCCATAAATGGGCACTCTCTTGAAAAATGAAAAAAAAATATTTATTTTCCTGAAATTAAATAAATAAAATGAATTAAATTGTTTGACATGCGTTGGGTGTTCCAGTGTTAAAATAAAGCTTCAAATATTAAATATATAAATTTGTTCATTTTATAATCAGATTTTTAATAATATTAAAGTTACAAATACAAAGATGCGTGAAAATCCATTCAATACCTGAGGAGAGCAATTAAAAAAAACTAAGTTGACACCATTCTTTTTGTGAGTGTTTTCAAGTCAAGGCAATATTGATATATTGACAAATGTTGAAAGGTGAATCTACCTCTACCTTCAGCCAACAGCTTGATAAAAAAAAATAAAGTGGATTAATTTATTTTTCAATACATCTTCAAAAGTTTTTTAAATTATTTTATAAAATAAAAATTTATTACAAAAATATTCAGATCCCGTAAATGTCTTTTGATGTTTGTTTATTGTGTGCAAATATAATTGTGCAAATATTTTTGATGTATGATTTCCCATAAATCAATCAAAAAATCAGAATACCTACAAAAAAATGCAGTTAACACTGAAAAAATACTTCAGACATTTTTTCTCGAATTTTCCATGAAAATCAGAAATGAGTTCATTCATATTTTAATTTTGAAAAATATGCTTTTTAAAAAGGGAAACTAATTTTCTAAACTTCCCTCATCAATACTTATGATTTGTCTGGTCCTCGGAAAGATTCAATAATGTTTCAGCAAAATTAAACAAAATATAAATGAAACTAATTAACGCTTTTCAAGGAAAATTCAAGGCAAAGTGTCTCAAGTACTTGGATTCAGGTTAACCACTTTTTTTAATTCTGATGTTTTAATTGATGGGAAAACATAAAGAGGTTTCGGGGAGGCCGGAATAAAAACACGCGGTTTAACTTAGCGAAGTAGAAAAATAGCGTGTATTCTCGTTTGGTTTTGTCACAGACTGATAGCGGAAGTGCAGCTGTCAAACAGCAGCAGCCCGCGTGTGCCCAGTGGGCTTGAGCGTCGTAGGGGCGAACAGAGTGCGGTGGTTGCCAACTTATCACCCCTGCTCAATCACAGCACGTCTCCTCCAATCCCAGCTTGGCACGAAGATCCTTGAAGACAGCTGCCGATAGACCTTTGGTCATGATGTCCGCTTGTTGCTCCGCTGAGCGCACGAACTTGATCTCGATCGTCCTCTGCTGCACCAGCTCCCGCAGGAAGTGGAACTTGGTGTCCACGTGCTTCAGGCGCTTGCAGTCTCGAGAATCCTCGGCAATCCTGGTAGGGCTTCGACGTTCTCAGCTTCTCCTCTCCTTTCACCAGCCTCAGCCAGTGCCCCATCGGTGTCGAGATCGGCTTGCAGTCGTCCATCCGGAAACGCTTCAGGAGGCCATCGAAGTAGTCGCGCTGACTGATCTTCAGAACTCCTTTCAGCTTGTCACGTTCAAAGCGCATTCCTAGGAACTGCTTGATCTCACCTTCGTCCGTCATCTCGAACTCCTCGGTTAGCTTCTGCTTGACCGCTTCCAGCACTTTCAATGACGTTCCGGCCAGGAGGATGTCGTCCACGTACAGTACCAGGATCAGCTTCTTGTCTCCAGCTCCTCGGGTGTAGAGGCACATGTCGTTGGCGCTCCGGACGAATCCGAGTTTGCTGATGAAGCCATGGAATCGGTCGTTCCACGCTCGGGACGCTTGCTTCAACCCGTAGATGGAACGGTTCAGCTTGCAGACCAGACCATTCCCCTGCTGAAACTCTTCCGGCTGGGTCATGTAGATCTCTTCAGCTAACTCACCGTTCAGGAACGCGGTTTTCACGTCCATCTGGTGCACGAACATCCGATTCTCGTTGGCCAGCGCCAACACCACCCGCAGCGTGTCCAACTTCGCCACCGGAGAGTAGGTCTCGGTGTAGTCGAACCCGGGCTTCTGCGTGAAGCCTCTGGCGACCAGTCTCGCCTTGAACCGGTCCGGTTTCTCAGCGTCGCCCCGCTTCACCTTGAACACCCACTTGCAGGTAACGGCTTTGCGTCCTGCAGGCAACTTCACCAGCGTCCAGGCGTTGTTGCGCTTCATGGAGTTCATCTCGTCTTGCATCGCAGCTCTCCACTCGTGCCAATCGTCCCGCTTTTTCAACTCAGGGACCGAACTCGGGATGTCCTCGATGAAGTTCATCGCGTTGAGTGCAAAACTTGCGTACTCAACCTCGAAATCCTTGTGCCAAGCGGGAGGGTTCTTCGGTCTTTGAGGTCGGCCGCTGCCATCAGCTTCCTCAGCTTCGGGTTCATCGGCAGCACTGCTGAACTCGTCTTCCGAAGTCTCGTCTCCATCGTCGGCACAGCTCGTGTCATCGACGCAGCTCTCTTCATCGGATTCAAGTGGCACAAACTGCGAGTCGGGTTGCGCGACCTGCTGCTGCACCGCGACAGACTCCACGAAGTCCACGTCGCGCGCCGTGACGACCGTCCGTTTCTTGGGGTCCCAGACGCGATACCCGTTGTGTGAGTACCCGACGAGCGTTCCTTTCCACGCCTTGTCGTCCAGCTTTCGGCGCAACTCCTTCGAGACGTGGACGAACACATCGCTGCCAAAAACACGAATGTTCGACACATTCGGCTTCTTGGACTCCCACAACTCGTACGGCGTTTTCTTCATCTCGAGAGCAGCGGTCGGGCTTCGGTTCGTCAGGTAGGCCGCCGTCAGCATGGCTTCCCCCCAGAACTTCTTGTCGACGCCAGCATCAGCAAGCATCGCCCGCGCCTTCTCGACTAGCGTCCGGTTCATGAACTCGCTCAACGGGTTCATCTCCGGCGTGTAGGGGACAGTAGGCTCCATCCGGATCCCCTTTTGCTTGCAGAACCCCTCGAAGCGCTTGTTCCGGTACTCGCCGCCGTTGTCGCACTTCAGCCGAGAGATCGGCCGCTCGAACTTCGCCGTCACCAAGGCCTCGTACTCCTCGAAACACTCCATGACCTCGTCCTTCGAGCGAATCAGGTACACCATCACGAAATGGGTCCAGTCGTCGATGAACGTCACAAAATATTTCATCCCGTCGAGTCCCTCCGGCGACACGGGACCACACACGTCGGTGTGTACCAGTTCGAGCACTCGCGACGATCGACGACCTTCACGCGGTGGGTGAGGCTTCCGCGTTTGCTTGCCGACAACGCACGATTCACACACGACGGTATCGTCAGTCCCGGCGGTACTGAGATCGAGTCCGGATACCATCTCCTTCTGCACCAGACACTTGAGGCTTTGCTCGTTCAAATGTCCAAAACGACGGTGCCAGAGCACGAACCCCTTCCGCACGCGACCGCACGTCAACAGCGAAGAATCGTCCGTACCGTGCCGAGCCAGAAAGTTCATTTCGTACAGCTTGTTCTGCACAGTAGCACACGCGACGATTTCGGAACCACTGTACACTGTCGCTTTCCCGTCTTCGAACACGACGCGCATCCCGGCTTGTTCAACGCGCAGCACCGAAAACAAATTGCAGCGCAACTTTGGCACGTACAACGCGTCTTTGATCGTACAGTTCACTCTCTTACCGTTCACGACCGCAACCACCTTTACCGTGCCGGAGTGCTCCGCCTGGATCGTTTCACCGTCCTTGGCCACCGCGATCTCGATGGGCTTCTTCAGACGATGCAGCTCACAGAACAGCTCCTTGTCCCGCACTAGATGGTCCGTCGCACCGGAATCGATGAACCAGCGCGTCCGCGCCTGCTGGGGGTTCGCCTCGCTCACGAAGCAAACTTCCTTCCGGTTGCTGCCGGAATCCGCCACGTTCGCCTTCGACTTCTGCTTCCTCTTGCTCTGCTGCGGCTTCTTCTTCTCGGGACAGTCGGCCACCCGGTGGCCCTCCTTGTTGCAGCCGAAACACTTTTGCTTCTTCTGCGGCTTCGCCCCGTGAAACGCAGCATCGCTCTGGGACGGGGTGGGCGATTCGATGCCCTTCTTCGTCTCTTCGTCCAAGAGCCGGTTCTTCACAAAATCGAGCTTGAGGTCCACCTGCGACATGGTTTCCAGCGCCGTCACAGCACCGGAGAACGCCGATCCCAACGAGATGAACAGGTGGCAAATCACGTCGATCTCCTCCAGCTTCGCGCCGGCGGACCGATACTCCCGGATCAACTTCTCGAACTGCAAGAAGTGCTGCTGCAGCTTTCCCCCATCGTAGCGCATCGTCACGATCTGCCGTTGGATCCGCATCCGGCTCGCGACGCTCTTCCGCGCGTGGATGTTGTGCAGCTTGTCCCAGATGTCCTTCGGGGACATGTCCTCCTCCAGGTGATCCATCTGCGCATCGCTGATCCGCGCCATCAACTGCGAACGGCAGTGACGGTCCTTCCTGATGCGCTTGTCCAGCAGCTTCATCCGGGCCGTCTTTTCCTCCGGCTTTTCTCCCGCTTTCTCCTTCAGTTCCGCCACGTCGCCCACGTCCGACCGCACACATTCCAAGAGCTCGTGCTCCTCCAGGAACGATAACATGCGGAGACGCCACGGGTTGAAGTTGGACTCGTCCAACATCGGCACCTGCACCGGAGCGGCTTTTGCGTCCGTCATGACGCCCGACGATTCCGCGCACTTTTCCGTTTAGACCGAAAAACGCGACTTGGGCCCACAACCTAAAGAGGTTTCGGGGAGGCCGGAATAAAAACACGCGGTTTAACTTAGCGAAGTAGAAAAATAGCGTGTATTCTCGTTTGGTTTTGTCACAGACTGATAGCGGAAGTGCAGCTGTCAAACAGCAGCAGCCCGCGTGTGCCCAGTGGGCTTGAGCGTCGTAGGGGCGAACAGAGTGCGGTGGTTGCCAACTTATCAAAACATGCATCAAAAATATTTGCCCAATACAAAAAATAACATTTCAATTCTCATTTAAAGACATCACCGAGTTCTTAATCTTTCCGGAATCAATTTTTAATTTATAAAATAATTAAAAATAAACTTTTAAATATGTATTTTAAAAAATTAAACCATTTCCAGATTTTTTAAACAAACTGTTTTTTTTTTAAATGAACAAATATATTTCAAGTAAAAAAATAAAAATTAAATTATTGGTTGAAATAAAATTCATTGATAGTTGAAAAATTTACCCTTTTTGTGTTTTTTCCGTTTTTATTATTTTGATAACTTAATAGAAAATTATTGAGCATTTTTATTTGATTAACAAATTTTACAAAATTCCGCGGGGCAAAAAAAAACTTGGAATGACGTTTTTGATCGCAATGAATACAGATTTGATCAAACTTATTGTTTATCAATCGTTGGAATGTTAAAAAAAAACTAGTGAAATTTCAGTTTATCTGGTGTCAAAAATTTCAATTCAAGAAACCCTAAGTCCAAAAATGTTTTTTTTTATCTGCAGTTCTCTGAAAAAAAAACTTAAAAGTGTCTTTTCTAAAAAAAAAACAACGGGAAATTTACGTTTCAAAATATTCTACCCTTAACCCCTTAAAATATTTTGCTTAGCTTTAATTTATTCTAATTCTTTTTGAGTTTAAACTGACAATTATTAAAGCTTCCAAAGATTTTGGAAAATATGGAATAGATGGTTTTTTAATTACGGCTATACATCTTCTTCTATATATATAAAAAATTTCGACGGTTTTGTTCGAACGCGAATCAGTTCAATACGGAGCGTCGGATCGAGGTGCTTTTTGTTGCGTTGGGTTCGTATAAGCCCAAGGAAGGTTCTTACGCTGAAAAGTTACAACTTTGGCTACTCTGGAACCGATTCCGGAAAATCTGTAGATTGTTTGGGAAAAGTTACGTAAAATCAATTTTTTATCACAGGAGGCTGAATAAGCAAAAAAGTTAAAAACGTCAACAAATGAAAAAGGCAGAACTAAGTTTGCCGGGTTAGGCTTGTTATGTATATTAAATCAAATCAGTTAGCTTTATTTAATTTGTTGCCTTTGGAAAAAGATTTATAAAGCTTGAACAAATGTCATGTCTTAAAATTATTAAAAAAATATTTATCTTAACAAAATTTCTAGAGAATACTAATACCGCGCATTTTTTTTTTCAAAATTAATATTTGAATTTAAATTAGCATTCAAAATTTACGAATTTTTCAATCTCGTATCGATTGTTGAGCGTATATGAATTTTTAATCTTTCTAAATTTTAAGGAAAATGATTTTGATTTTGATGAAAAGAATATTCTGTGTAAACACTATCAAACGATAAAAATAATGTATTGTGTATTTGATGACACAACATATATTCTGAATATTTTTCATTTTAAAAAATCTGTTATTTATTAGGAAAATCGCTGAGCTTAATGTATATTTTCTTTTTTGAACTAGTTCTTCGATATAATTATTTCGATAATTATAATACGTTTATTTGCATATGAAAAAGTGTTTGCTTTAATATAAAAAGTTTAATTTTCATTATTAAAAATATTTGTATTTTTTTATATTGCAAGATTTTTGCTCATTGCAGAGTATTATTTAGAATTCCAGTTTGTAAGAAGAATACCATGTGACATAAGTTTGGTGGGATTAAACCTAGAAAGGGGGGTGTGAGAAGGGGGGGGGGGGGGGGTGAGGGGTGACACCGGGCAGCCCGCCCCGGGTGACACCCGGCCTTAGTACGCCTCTGACAAAATTACAAAAATACAAAATTACAAAATTACAAAATTACAAAATTACAAAATTACAAAATTACAAAATTACAAAATTACAAAATTACAAAATTACAAAAT
Organism: Culex pipiens pallens; assembly: GCF_016801865.2. Taxonomy (NCBI): domain Eukaryota; kingdom Metazoa; phylum Arthropoda; class Insecta; order Diptera; family Culicidae; genus Culex; species Culex pipiens. Next base: position 72,813,186 of record NC_068937.1, read on the forward strand.
TACAAAATTACAAAATTACTAATTTACAAAATTACAAATTTACAAAATTACAAAATTACAAAATTACAAAATTACAAAATTACAAAATTACAAAATTACAAAATTACAAAATTACAAAATTACAAAATTACAAAATTACAAAATTACAAAATTACAAAATTACAAAATTACAAAATTACAAAATTACAAAATTACAAAATTACAAAATTACAAAATTACAAAATTACAAAATTACAAAATTACAAAATTACAAAATTACAAAATTACAAAATTACAAAATTACAAAATTACAAAATTACAAAATTACAAAATTACAAAATTACAAAATTACAAAATTACAAAATTACAAAATTACAAAATTACAAAATTACAAAATTACAAAATTACAAAATTACAAAATTACAAAATTACAAAATTACAAAATTACAAAATTACAAAATTACAAAATTACAAAATTACAAAATTACAAAATTACAAAATTACAAAATTACAAAATTACAAAATTACAAAATTACAAAATTACAAAATTACAAAATTACAAAATTACAAAATTACAAAATTACAAAATTACAAAATTACAAAATTACAAAATTACAAAATTACAAAATTACAAAATTACAAAATTACAAAATTACAAAATTACAAAATTACAAAATTACAAAATTACAAAATTACAAAATTACAAAATTACAAAATTACAAAATTACAAAATTACAAAATTACAAAATTACAAAATTACAAAATTACAAAATTACAAAATTACAAAATTACAAAATTACAAAATTACAAAATTACAAAATTACAAAATTACAAAATTACAAAATTACAAAATTACAAAATTACAAAATTACAAAATTACAAAATTACAAAATTACAAAATTACAAAATTACAAAATTACAAAATTACAAAATTACAAAATTACAAAATTACAAAATTACAAAATTACAAAATTACAAAATTACAAAATTACAAAATTACAAAATTACAAAATTACAAAATTACAAAATTACAAAATTACAAAATTACAAAATTACAAAATTACAAAATTACAAAATTACAAAATTACAAAATTACAAAATTACAAAATTACAAAATTACAAAATTACAAAATTACAAAATTACAAAATTACAAAATTACAAAATTACAAAATTACAAAATTACAAAATTACAAAATTACAAAATTACAAAATTACAAAATTACAAAATTACAAAATTACAAAATTACAAAATTACAAAATTACAAAATTACAAAATTACAAAATTACAAATTACAAAATTACAAAATTACAAAATTACAAAATTACAAAATTACAAAATTACAAAATTACAAAATTACAAAATTACAAAATTACAAAATTACAAAATTACAAAATTACAAAATTACAAAATTACAAAATTACAAAATTACAAAATTACAAAATTACAAAATTACAAAATTACAAAATTACAAAATTACAAAATTACAAAATTACAAAATTACAAAATTACAAAATTACAAAATTACAAAATTACAAAATTACAAAATTACAAAATTACAAAATTACAAAATTACAAAATTACAAAATTACAAAATTACAAAATTACAAAATTACAAAATTACAAAATTACAAAATTACAAAATTACAAAATTACAATAACATAAAACAAATAATACAAATGATACAAATAATACAAATAATACAAATAATACAAATAATACAAATAATACAAATAATACAAATAATACAAATAATACAAATTATACAAATAATACAAATAATACAAATAATACAAATAATACAAATAATACAAATAATACAAATAATACAAATAATACAAATAATACAAATAATACAAATAATACAAATAATACAAATAATACAAATAATACAAATCATACAAATAATACAAATAATACAAATAATACAAATAATACAAATAATACAAATAATACAAATAATACAAATAATACAAATAATACAAATAATACAAATAATACAAATAATACAAATAATACAAATAATACAAATAATACAAATAATACAAATAATACAAATAATACAAATAATACAAATAATACAAATAATACAAATAACACAAATAATACAAATAATACAAATAATACAAATAATACAAATAATACAAATAATACAAATAATACAAATAATACGAATAATACAAATAATACAAATAATACAAATAATACAAATAATACAAATAATACAAATAATACAAATAATACAAATAATACAAATAATACAAATAATACAAATAATACAAATAATACAAATAATACAAATAATACAAATAATACAAATAATACAAATAATACAAATAATACAAATAATACAAATAATACAAATAATACAAATAATACAAATAATACAAATATTACAAATAATACAAATAATACAAATAATACAATTAATACAAATAATACGAGTAATACAAATAATATAAATAATACAAATAATACAAATAATACAAATAATACAAATAATACAAATAATACAAATAATACAAATAATACAAATAATACAAATAATACAAATAATACAAATAATACAAATAATACAAATAATACAAATAATACAAATAATACAAATAAAAAAAATAATACAAATAATACTAAAAATACAAATAATACAAATAATACAAATAATACAAATTATACAAATAGTACAAATAATAAAAATAATACAAATAATACAAATAATACAAATAATACAAATAATACAAATAATACAAATAATACAAATAATACAAATAATACAAATAATACAAATAATACAAATAATACAAATCATACAAATCATACAAATAATACAAATAATACAAATAATACAAATAATACAAATAATACAAATAATACAAATAATACAAATAATACAAATAATACAAATAATACAAATAATACAAATAATACAAATAATACAAATAATACAAATAATACAAATAATACAAATAATACAAATAATACAAATATTACAAATAATACAAATAATACAAATAATACAAATAATACTAATAATACAAATAATACAAATAATACAAATAATACTAATAATACAAATAATACAAATAATGCAAATCATACAAATCATACAAATCATACAAATCATAGAAATAATACGAATAACACAAATAATACAAATAATACAAATTTGTATTATTGTATTTTTGTATTTTTGTATTTTTGTATTTTTGTATTTTTGTATTTTTGTATTTTTGTTTTTTTTTGTATTTTTGTATTTTTGTATTTTTGTATTTTTGGTTTTTTTGTATTTTTGTATTTTTGTATTTTTGTATTTTTGTATTTTTGTATTTTTGTATTTTTGTATTTTTGTATTTTTGTATTTTTGTATTTTTGTATTTTTGTATTTTTGTATTTTTGTATTTTTGTATTTTTGTATTTTTGTATTTTTGTATTTTTGTATTTTTGTATTTTTGTATTTTTGTATTTTTTGTATTTTTGTATTTTTGTATTTTTGTATTTTTGTATTTTTGTATTTTTGTATTTTTGTATTTTTGTATTTTTGTATTTTTGTATTTTTGTATTTTTGTATTTTTGTATTTTTGTATTTTTGTATTTTTGTATTTTTGTATTTTTGTATTTTTGTATTTTTGTATTTTTGTATTTTTGTATTTTTGTATTTTTGTATTTTTGTATTTTTGTATTTTTGTATTTTTGTATTTTTGTATTTTTGTATTTTTGTATTTTTGTATTTTTGTATTTTTGTATTTTTGTATTTTTGTATTTTTGTATTTTTGTATTTTTGTATTTTTGTATTTTTGTATTTTTGTATTTTTGTATTTTTGTATTTTTGTATTTTTGTATTTTTGTATTTTTGTATTTTTGTATTTTTGTATTTTTGTATTTTTGTATTTTTGTATTTTTGTATTTTGTATTTTTGTATTTTTGTATTTTTGTATTTTTGTATTTTTGTATTTTTGTATTTTTGTATTTTTGTATTTTTGTATTTTTGTATTTTTGTATTTTTGTATTTTTGTATTTTTGTATTTTTGTATTTTTGTATTTTTGTATTTTTGTATTTTTGTATTTTTGTATTTTTGTATTTTTGTATTTTTGTATTTTGTATTTTTGTATTTTTGTATTTTTGTATTTTTGTATTTTTGTATTTTTGT
>NC_068937.1:72824812-72832551 GCF_016801865.2 Culex pipiens pallens
TAATGTCGCATGCAACATTTTTTGAAGAAGAAGAGAACAACTTCCCCGGCTGATGTGAGCCCTTAAAGTTTTGGTACAAAAACCAGATTTCATGGTCAATATGTTCCTGATGAAATCGGTAAAAATGTGAAAAATAGATTTTTTAATCGATTATCGATCAGAGTACCTATAGTTTCAAAATTGCTTGATTTTTGAAAAAAATAATAGCATAGTTTGTTTTAGAAAAAATGAGTTGGATTATAAAATTTATTAACTTTTTTGAACCTGTGACGGTCTTGCTTGGAGTGACAGTATATGTCATGTTTTCTTAGGCCACCATATATTAAAATAGTATGGTTATATTCTGATACGTTGAAAATATTTAAAACAATTCTCTTAATAAAAACGATTGTTTTGCAGCTAGAATCCAACACCAAGTTTCCTATCACCGTGCGGAGAATTCTTAGCCACCGCCTTCTCCAACTGATAAATCGGCTTCAATTCGTTATCGGATATTCAGGAAACATAAACGGTTCCGATCCTAACGGATTATCATTGGACATTGAAACAATTGTGGCCCACGTGTACGGTGATCACTCTGTTTGTCGGGCAGTGGTTTGTCCACAAGCTGGAGAACATTCTGATATTTCAGCAACTTATGCAGAATTGAAGGCATCGGATCTGTTTGGAGCATTGATGGGATTATTTGATTTGCAAGCACGTAAATCTCACAGATTGCGCTTAAACTTGAATAACAATTTTGCCGAAAGTCTATTCGGCAACCTCAACAAGTTTAATATGGGGAAAAGAGTAGACCTTGCCTCCCGCGGAGAATATTATAGAAGAACTATAGTAGCCGCAATAAACTGGACCGATCCATACTGGTTGAATTACTGGTACAAAAACGCAACCGGACGAGAACCAGGTAATCATCAGAGTTTGTAATTCTGAGCAATTGTCTAGCATTTTGAAGATTATATATTTAAATTAATTATGTGTTTTTGAAAGTTAATTTTTGATAAAAAAATAAAAATCCCTACATTTGCGCAATTGAAGACATTTTCTGATTCGTATTTTATTCTTTCCAAATGTTATCAGTCCTAAGCTAAAATCAAAAAAAATAAAATATGCTGGTGATTGTTAAAAGCCCATGAGGAAAATTTATATCGAGCTAGTTTGCAATTGGTTCTATTGTATTTTTCACATAAACAAACATTTTTATTTTTATTAAGTGTAGAGATGTCAAAGGACATGGAAGTGAACAATTCTTATTTATATTTTTAAATTTATTTTTTGAAAACCGGCCTTGTTTATAAAAGGCGCTATGGACTTGTTGCTAACTTTCATGTTAAATGATCGTTATGTGAACTGTTTCGGTTCCAAAATATTGGAGAGATCTCATAGAAAAGGTTAAAACTACCATAAATAAATGAATTAACAACAACAACAGATGGAGAATAAAAAAGTATATAAACTGACAACACTGCGTAAAAAGTTTTCGGTTGTGCAAATTATGTTGATGTTTATTTTTTATCAAAAATCAAATCACAAATGAAATGAAATCCAAATAAACAAGTTCAAAATGTATTGCTTCGTGAGATGCTAGGGAATTGCTCGTTTGTACTAACAATTGATTATTTATTTATGTTCAGGGTCTGTTACGTTGAAGTTTGTTCAGACTCAGGCCGACAGACGAAAATACGACCAAAACCGAGAGCGACCACCGAGACGAAACATGGCTTCTAACGATGGTCACAACCCCGAAGCTGACGACTCGCTTATCGAAACAGTAACAGCCGATGAAATCGCCAGCATCATGGACAAGTACATGGTAGTATCAGTTATAACACTAACATTGCTCGACAAAAAAGATACCAGTTTTTCTGTTTTATAATGCTTTTTTTATTTTTTTCTTTAATTGGCTGATTTCCACTATTCAAACAACTTATTTAGCAAATTGTTGCTGAGGAATTTATTCGCTTTTAGTTCTACGTGATCGTGCTATCTTGTTGCACGTCACTTTTTAATGTTTCTATTTCAACGCTTTTTAATGTTTGGCATTGAATACATAAAAAAAACTAGAACACGAAATGTAAACAGTTACAAACACGTTTTGTTTAGTTGATCATTCTGTGCATTGTCCCAAAATTTGGTTGAATTTGGTTGGTGGACTCCAGAGGTGAAATTAAAACTGTTTACAGTAATCGGGCTTGTACGTGTGACAAAACGTCCTCTAGCTAAATTTTCTTTGACCAGTTATCGCACTTACAGTAATTTTCAGGGTGTGTCAAGATAGCACAATTATATCGAATCTTTTTTCATAGGGGATTTAAAGGAAAAAATAATATTTGTTTTATTCATTTGTTACTATTGGCCTCTGTTATTATAACAATTAATCAGAACATCTCAAAAATAAAAGTAGATACTGTCCAGACTCGATTACACAAAGTCCAAAAGAAAAAATAACACTGACCAACAAAAATTAACAAAAATGACTGCGAAGGTTTAATTCGAGGGGAAGCATGAAGTTTGAGGTCTCCAGAATCACGTGCACTTTGAATTTTAAAAAATATTGGGGATTGGTTTTTCTCCTAAGTTTGAATGGAGAATTAGGGCGGTTCGTCGCTGTTGCATACAAGCAAAAAATTGCATTCAATATGTGGGAGTAGCGAACAGCACTAATACTCCATACAATCTTTGGAGAAAAACCATTCGGCCCTGTCTAAATATTTTTGAAAAATTCAAAGTGCACGTGTTTCTGGGGACCTCAAACTTCATGCTTCCCCTCGAGTTGGGTCTGCGCGGAAATTTTGTTATTCGATGTAGTTAGTAATGTCTTCGACATGAGCTATTCTACGTAACCATTGATTGTTTTATATGTTTTGATTGGGTTCTAACTTTGTGGGGTCCTTCCCTATGACCAATAAAACTATTTTGAGTACGTAAATATTCTATAATCTGCTACGTTTGAAGGAATTTTTCTGATCAATTTGGTGTCTTCGGCAAAGCTTTGATTGATGAGGACTGTTTAGGAAAAAAATAGGCAGACGGATTTTTTGACGATTTTTTATAAATTATTTTTTTACAAAAAAGAAAACATTTCCCAATATCCTTGATTTAAATATTTTCAATTTGTTTTAGGAGACAAAAAAAGTGTATGGCTCTATGACCTGAACAATATATTTTTTTAAGAATAGTTTTTTTTAACCTAAAGTTTGAGCCAAATCAAAAAATAAAATTAGTCAAAATCGGCCGATATTGTAGATCTTTATCTTGATAAACAGACAGATAATATCATTTGAAAGACTGGTAAAAAATAACAAAAGCAGTAAAATTCATTGTTTCGAGCATTGTTAATTTTACTGGCAATTTTTTTTTTTTTGACTATTTTTTTTTACAGAAAAATCCTACGCAAATGGCACAGATACGCCAAAACACAAACCAAAAGCAGAAATTTATGTGCGGGCGGTTGGAATCGCACCATATCCCAGATGTACTGAAGACTCGTGACGCAGCTTCCTACCCGGCAAAAGTCCCAAAAATGCTTTCTTGTGCAGGGAATGCCGACTATCTTCTAAGGAACGCAAATAAAATTGATTTTGCCTTTGACTACTTGATTAACCTAGGACATGACTTTGTGAAAACCGGAATCTTCATCGACAATCGGCTTCCATATTTATGCAGCGCACCGGATGGTATGATTTTTTGAAAAATTATACAACTCGACATTTTTTAGGAACGTTCTTTAATTTTGTCAAGGCATAAAGGTTTGAACATGCTGGGGACCATCCATAACTAAGGTGGAGGTGGTGGTTGTTCAGCTATTGTCCACGCTCCATATAAAAAAATGATTTGTATGGGAATTGTCCACGAAGAGGAGGGGGGGGGGGGTTCATATTTCAAAAAAGTGTTCACTTGGTTATGGATTGTCCCCTGCCAATAAATAAAATTATTTTATTTTTCGGTTATACATAGTATGGAATCATGTCAGCCAACCATGTGGATTAGGGTGCCCTGAAAAAATGACTCCCTGCTGCACAAGCGGTAAATGATTTATTAGGTTATTTTAAGAATCTATGCAAATTTTTAGAGAAATTGGTTAACATTTGCCCATTGGTACCCGATCTTGAAGTTGATGAACAAAATGACCTTATTAAATCGCTAACAACTTTTCAGGATCAAGTTTTACAGCTTTGGTTTGTTGTAAAAAGTTGTAGAACTTTTTTGAATATTTGAATGGAAGTAGCGCACCATTCAGACCAAACCGCAAGAAAATTGGGTTTTCCATTCATTTTTTCGATTTTGTTTATACAAACTTCACCTTCGAGTATCAATGGGTGATTGTTGACCAATTATGCTAATATTTGGCCCAGAGTCCTAAAATAGCTCAAGAAGCAGTAATCAGCTTGTGGAGTGAGGTTTTGAGAAAAAGTCCCATATTCTGGGCACCCAAGTGTATCTGTAGGGGTAGCAAAATAAGGAGGTGCGCATGGTTACTGATACAAGGGTGCGCACACAGTTTTTAAAGATGATTCCATAGCATTTATAGCATTATGTATTAACTGGGAAATCACTAAAATTACATTTTGTTGATCGGAGCGTGTTCGGCATGCCAAAATGTATTATATCTTGTCGAAACTGGAGCGTTAACTTCAAAAAGTCGAGTTGTGTTATTTAAATAATTAAAACCAGACATATTTCGAGGATGGTAGTCTCAATAAAACAATGTTGTGGTGCGTGTGGTAGAATAAACATAATTCTGTTTGTGGAAAACAATGTATCCTTAAAAATATATCATATACCTGAAAAGTTGAACGATAGACATTAGAAAAATACGACAACGTCTAATTATAGTGTTTATTCAGGCAACCAATCTCGAAGCATTCATCATTGCTAAACATTTTATCATAAAACTTTAGCGTGAAAATAATACATAAGTTTACCGAAATAATATGATTTTAATATTCTAGGGATCTCATCAGATGGGAGTTGTATTTTGTATATTGAAATTGTGAATACCAAATCGAGGACCATTCGGGAAGCAGCCCATGACAGAACGTTTCCACTGGCACTAGAAAGCGGGCAATTAATACTACGCGAACTTGATATGAAGAGGAAGTACCAAATTTCCATGGCGACATGTGAAGCGGAACGATGCCTTGTTGTATTTATTTCATACCAGAACGATGTGTGCTTACTCTATGTTGACAAACAGCCATCTTTCTGGGACGAAAATCTAACTAAGATCCAGAACTGTTTTAACGTATTCGTAAAGTTTGTTATTCTGAAGAAAATTGAAATTTCCTAAAACATACGTAGAACTGTTGAATAAACATACAACGTCTTGTGAGTTGTGCTAGAAGAAAAAAATGTCTCTTATTTCATTTTTGTCCATTACCCGTTCTGATTCTAGAGTATTGCCTTACTCCGAAATAAAATATGTATCGCTTATTGCTTCTAAAACTAACTAACTCAATCCTTAAAATATGTGATTCGTGCTGTCCTCACTCCTCACCAAAACCTGGTCACACAAAATATCAAGAAATAATTGACTTGTGAAAAAACGCAGTTTTGATACAGAAAACATCAAATCCAACAAAGGACATAAATATCGCTGAAGTCACACAAAACTATTATATTCTTTGTATTTTTGTATTTTTGTACTTTTGTATTTTTGTATTTTTTTTTTTTTTGTATTTTTGTATTTTTGTATTTTTGTATTTTTGTATTTTTGTATTTTTGTATTTTTGTATTTTTGTATTTTTGTATTTTTGTATTTTTGTATTTTTGTATTTTTGTATTTTTGTATTTTTGTATTTTTGTATTTTTGTATTTTTGTATTTTTGTATTTTTATATTTTTGTATTTTTGTATTTTTGTATTTTGTATTTTTGTATTTTTGTATTTTTGTATTTTTGTATTTTTGTATTTTTGTATTTTTGTATTTTTGTATTTTTGTATTTTTGTATTTTTGTATTTTTGTATTTTTGTATTTTTGTATTTTTGTATTTTTGTATTTTTGTATTTTTGTATTTTTGTATTTTTGTATTTTTGTATTTTTGTATTTTTGTATTTTTGTATTTTTGTATTTTTGTATTTTTGTATTTTTGTATTTTTGTATTTTTGTATTTGTGTATTTGTGTATTTTTGTATTTTTGTATTTTTGTATTTTTGTATTTTTGTATTTTTGTATTTTTGTATTTTTGTATTTTTGTATTTTTGTATTTTTGTATTTTTGTATTTTTGTATTTTTGTATTTTTGTATTTTTGTATTTTTGTATTTTTGTATTTTTGTATTTTTGTATTTTTGTATTTTTGTATTTTTGTATTTTTGTATTTTTGTATTTTTGTATTTTTGTATTTTTGTATTTTTGTATTTTTGTATTTTTGTATTTTTGTATTTTTGTATTTTTGTATTTTGTATTTTTGTATTTTTGTATTTTTGTATTTTTGTATTTTTGTATTTTTGTATTTTTGTATTTTTGTATTTTTGTATTTTTGTATTTTTGTATTTTTGTATTTTTGTATTTTTGTATTTTTGTATTTTTGTATTTTTGTATTTTTGTATTTTTGTATTTTTGTATTTTTGTATTTTTGTATTTTTGTATTTTTGTATTTTTGTATTTTTGTATTTTTGTATTTTTGTATTTTTGTATTTTTGTATTTTTGTATTTTTGTATTTTTGTATTTTTGTATTTTTGTATTTTTGTATTTTTGTATTTTTGTATTTTTGTATTTTTGTATTTTTGTATTTTTGTATTTTTGTATTTTTGTATTTTTGTATTTTTGTATTTTTGTATTTTTGTATTTTTGTATTTTTGTATTTTTGTATTTTTGTATTTTTGTATTTTTGTATTTTTGTATTTTTGTATTTTTGTATTTTTGTATGTTTGTATTTTTGTATTTTTGTATTTTTGTATTTTGTATTTTGTATTTTTGTATTTTTGTATTTTTGTATTTTTGTATTTTTGTATTTTTGTATTTTTGTATTTTTGTATTTTTGTATTTTTGTATTTTTGTATTTTTGTATTTTTGTATTTTTGTATTTTTGTATTTTTGTATTTTTGTATTTTTGTATTTTTGTATTTTTGTATTTTTGTATTTTTGTATTTTTGTATTTTTGTATTTTTGTATTTTTGTATTTTTGTATTTTTGTATTTTTGTATTTTTGTATTTTTGTATTTTTGTATTTTTGTATTTTTGTATTTTTGTATTTTTGTATTTTTGTATTTTTGTATTTTTGTATTTTTGTATTTTTGTATTTTTGTATTTTTGTATTTTTGTATTTTTGTATTTTTGTATTTTTGTATTTTTGTATTTTTGTATTTTTGTATTTTTGTATTTTTGTATTTTTGTATTTTTGTATTTTTGTATTTTTGTATTTTTGTATTTTTGTATTTTTGTATTTTTGTATTTTTGTATTTTTGTATTTTTGTATTTTTGTATTTTTGTATTTTTTTGTATTTTTGTATTTTTGTATTTTTGTATTTTTGTATTTTTGTATTTTTGTATTTTTGTATTTTTGTATTTTTGTATTTTTGTATTTTTGTATTTTTGTATTTTTGTATTTTTGTATTTTTGTATTTTTGTATTTTTGTATTTTTGTATTTTTGTATTTTTGTATTTTTGTATTTTTGTATTTTTGTATTTTTGTATTTTTGTATTTTTGTATTTTTGTATTTTTGTATTTTTGTATTTTTGTATTTTTGTATTTTTGTATTTTTGTATTTTTGTATTTTTGTATTTTTGTATTTTTGTATT
>NC_068937.1:72832651-72850910 GCF_016801865.2 Culex pipiens pallens
TGCAAATCTATGACCTATGGCCTAATTTTCTCTACCAAAAATAACAGAATCAAAAAGTAATACTTTACGATACAAGGACTGAAAAGTTATACATTTCAGCTTCGAAATGGGTGCTGAAAATTTCATTCAAAGGGTGTTTTTCGGAATTGCAAAAAAAAAGTTGTTTGAAACTCGTTGCAAAACTTGATGTTTTCAGCACTCGTCGTATTTATCCAACTAAATTGCGCCGAATATCCGTATTTGAAAGTTTTCATTTTTAGATGTGTTTTAGATGACAAAAAATGTCATCTTTCGAACTCTGGCACAAGTTGGCCAAAGTTAATTTGGCAGCGCTGCCAATTTTTCGCAAAATTCATGATTTTTGAAGAACTTTGAAAAATGTCAATATATTTTTCATTGCCGAAAAATTAAAATATTGTGAAATTTCTCAATCTTCCGAAGAAAACTAATTTAAAAAATCAAACTACCCGTACATTTTATATGGTCAAAAATAAGCGTTTTTGGTTATTTTGAAATGTTGAGGTAGGTTTGATCGATCGGAAATTAAACTTTTCCAACGATTTTCAAAATCATGATTTTTTGTTCGAAAACTTGGTAACCCTGCTTAGTGATTTTCGACCAACTGTTGTCATTACTCAAGAAATGGCATTTTTGCCATTTCAAACATATGAAAAAATAGTATATACAAAAATGGTTATTTCGCGCAATCAAGTGTGTATGTGTGATGTTCAATTTGAAAAAGGTTATGCTTTTTGGAGTGTTTTTTTCTGAGAAGTCCTAAGCAACTTCAACTTTGCCGAAGACACCCAATCGATCAGAAAATCCGTTTTCAAGATACAGGTTTTTGAATATTTTATTAAACATTTTGTGTGGATGATTTTTTCAGCACTCGCCGTATGTATCCAACTCGCTAAACCTCGTTGGTTAAATTTAAGACTCGTGCTGAAAACATTTTTTATGACGCAACTTGTTGCATAAACTATTATTTCACTAACTAACTTAGATCATTCGAAGGCAGAGTCTCAAAATTTGTTTTGATTAATTGTTTTAAACAACTTTGGTTAGTAGTGAGGAAGGCATTAACCACGTCGGTGGATTTAGTTATTTTTTAAAATAAATCGAAAACATAACCCGTTCAATGCTCTTTTAACTCCCTCCAGCAACTTATTTGTTTGTTCACCTGCCTTTCACTCCACTTGCCTTATTTAATTAATCAACCTCCGTTTCCCACTCATTTGATGAAGAAAATTGGCTCTTCGTCCACGCGCCATATTGTCACCGTCGAAATGCTCAACTTATGCTTAATGAAAAACTGTTTAACTTTGATTTAAAACCAGCTGCTGCCTGCCGGCGTCGCACTTTTTGGCCGGCATCCCCTAATCCGCTTTCCGTTGGCCTCTCGCTTTCCAACTTTTTCCGAGAAATTGTCATGTCCCGGCCGTTTCGGCCAGGTATGACGGGGCCCCACCCCTAATCTCATTACGGGCGCCGCACTTTTTTGGGGTCCGTACGTGGCCCGGACCCGGAAAGTTCGAAATTATGAATAATGATGACACCCAGATGTGCCGTAGATCATCAACGGGCGGGGCGACCTTGATGCGGCAAAATTTGCCGCTGCTGGCCGAACTTAACTGGGGTTGTAGGGGAAGGTGGGGTTTTGATTAAGTTTTCGAAAAATAAAATTAAAATTTATTTACAAAATTTGATAAAAAGTCGAAACTAATTTGAAATCTTTTTTTTACTTTCAGGTAAGTGACTTCGCTGAACTTCAAGATGTTGGATAAGGATAAGTCAGCAAAGCTTCTATTATCTTATTTCTTTAATAACTAAATTATTAGTTTCCCCAACAGGTCAAATCTCCCTTAAAATCACGTGTTCTTACTGGAGGAAAAAAAATGAACTAAGACGCTATATTTTGCTCATTATGTTTCGCTTTTCGACACTTTGCTCTGGCTGTGTGTTGAGAACAAACTGTCCGGAGATCCTTGGGGATTTGCACCGGTGAACTAGCAAGGCCCAGGACGTGCCCGGATTATTTGTCATTGTCGTCCGCCAATGGAAATTGGTCTGCTCTGCGACAGTTTTTTTTTTGTGGAAAGAAAGATTTTCGGGTACGATCAAATATTACGTCACAAAAATTTTGGCATTTTCATATATTCTTTAACAAATTTCCAATTAATCTTTAAAAAAAATCACGTAAAAAATATTTCCGAATAAATTTATAAATTTTTATTGCTTTTTCTCGAAATTTTATGATTTCTTTATAATGGTTTCCCTCACGACCATTTTTTTCTTGTAAAAATTATGACGAAATTTAATCATTGGTGTTGGTTTCACTGTAAACTGTACAAATACATCATACCCAAATCTTTGCTTTCATTATGTCCGTCTGGGTTGGCCAGTCGTGACTAACTGCTCGTTCTTGGGGAGAGTGCACTGATAAGAAATCCAAATCGATTGTGGCGTGCAGGTGGAATCCCCGCTTAGTTCACACATTTACCCGAAAACACTTTTGTGCCTACAAAAATACTTACACGCCTATAAAAGTTTACTCACACTTATCAAGTGTGTTTGTGTGTGTTGGGTTGAGAGCGTGTTCACTTTCAGTTTTCTCTTCTTCTTTATTTTGCACGATAAAGGTACTCTGAAGTGGGTTATCCAGGGCAGTACAATACTTACACATACTTTAGTACATGTACCACACACACACAAACACAGGAAGCACTTGGGGAGCGTGTCTAGAGTGGACCTGGCGATAAGAGCTCAGACATGTCGATACACAAGGAAAAACACGTAAACATTGTTGGGTGCAATCGATGTTCGTTCATCTTGGGAGCCTATTTTGGGTTGACTTTTTTTTAAGTTGTTATTTTTTTTTCTATAAATATCACATTGACTTTTTATTTAAAAAAAATAGGATCTTGTACAATCATTTTTTAATCTTGACCTCAACAATATGTTTATTAATTCTCAGATTTTCGTAAAAAAATGGGATAAATTTATCATGACTTAAGCACTTTGTAAAAATTTTCGCTTAAAATCATTTTGAGAATGACCCGCAGAAATACTTCCTAGGAAAATACGAAAAAAAAAAGATTAACAGGATTTCAGTTGAAAATTTTTTGCTCTTTTTCGATGGAATTTTACTTGATTAACGAGAAATAAGTAAAATCACACATACACAGATTTAAATTTACACATTTTCATAAGTAATATTACACCTTTTTTGTGGCACACAAACAGGTAACATTTGCAGACGTAATAATACCATGATTTTTTTTCTGTGGAGCATGTTAGAACAAAGCTCGTACAATCGATTGTAAACTTTTTAGATTAAATTTTATAACGCTTATTTTTGTATTTTTTTTTATATTTTGGCAATCATAACCTTTTTACACTTTGATACTTTTTGCTTAAAAATTATGAATATCAAACCTGAAATATTTTTTTTTCAAGGTTGTTAACGATAAAATTATCGAGGCTCGATAACGATAACAATAGTTCTATCGCTATCGTTGAGAGGATAACGATAACCTATCGTTATCGTTATTTGGATAATTGTTATCGCTGATAATGGAAGATAACTCATTTTTTTAAGTCGACCATATCATATAACATTTTTAATGCTTTTACTAAAAATATATGTTTTGAAAATTGAGTAAGATTCAAAAGGTTGTTAATAAAATACCGTATTTTTTCGAGAGTACTCTATTTTTTATAATTTGTGTACGGAACCAAACAAACCTGAATTTGGCATGCTTTTTCATTTTATTAAATTATTTTTAAATACTAAAATTTACACAAACTACCGATTTTTTTTTCGAAAATACTAAAATTTTAAAAATTTGTAATATGGGTATTAGGGTGGGTCATTTTTTTCGAAAGTGCTCGGATCCGACTGAAATAAGGTCCATCTTGTAGAGGGTACCCATAGGGACTCTCACACCAAATTTGAGCTCATTTGGTTGAAAACTGGCTTGTCGCTCGGGGGTTAAAGTTTACATGGAAATTACTATGGGAAATGAGTGATTTTGCTTCAAACGCTCCTACAAGCTAAGCGACAAACTTTAGCCCATACTTACACTAGGTAGCCGTGTCGGGGGTGGTCCAAGGAACATTTTTCTCTAAGGGTTCATGGTCATCCGTTCAACCCTGAGCTTGCGCAAAGCCGAAACATCCGGCGACGCCGGAATCCTTCAAAATCCCAATTTTAACGGTCGACGCATGCTACGAAACTATGAATGAAGCATTGGAATCACGACGCTAAACGTCAACACACTTTCCACAAAATTGCGAATCCCCCGTTGGAGCTCAGCCATTGGCTAGTGGCCGCAGTGTTGACCGAGAATAGTTCGCATCATTGCGTGCATTCCGGTTCCGGTAAATAGCGGGATAAGGTGGTACGTTCCGGAACAATTTGGACTGAGGCCAGTGGCACGGGAAGTATTTGTTGCGAGGAATGTCTGTGCAAGATCAAAAGTGGATAATGGCGATTGGACAAGATCCATCAATGGAAGAATAAGGAACCTTCCGCCTTGTTCAACCCGTCGGCAGACAGTTGACCTCTTTTGCAAATCATGATCACGTCGATGCACTTCCGGCAGAATGGTAACGAGTCCGGGAGCAAATGTGCCGTGTGAGAATTGACGAGAATCGACCACGAATGCCGCCATCCAGAAGGTCAAGCGAGAGCAGATGCAAATGCTGGGGGAAGTCGAGGAAGATGTTTAGAAACTGATCAGCTTGAAAGACAATAAAATAAATCGCTTCTCTAGGACAAACTGCTTCAGCTTTTTTTTTTATTTATTTTAACCAAAAAATAATAACTACATTCGTAGCTTCTATTCCGTGTGTAACGCGACAAAATCAAAACCTCTATCACCGGTTCACGATCCTCGTCCTGGAAGTTACTCTTATCGATCCACATCCCGCACGGATATGTTGATGGCCATCGTGTACATCATGTAGGGGGGTTAGACCAAGATAACTGCACGGTACACGATAGTCCTAGCTACAGCCGGTTTGCGTCCCGGGAACACACGTTTCCAGTATTCTCTGGACATCGATCGCTGCCGGTTGTTCGCGCATTTTGTCCACGATGTTAGGCAGCGAGCGGTCAATTTTGAAAATACTTTTTTTCTGCCTTCTTTCCGGGAGGTCCGTAAGGGTATGGTTCAGTGACCCGTTCCGGCTGAGGTGTTTCCTTAAAAAATGTGTAAAATTTCGCCAATCTGTAACTGCGAAATTGAAAGTGACGGTTATTTTAAGGTTCTCATGTTCTCATTTGATTGAACTTACCGATTTTAAGACCTTCTTTTTCGCATCCTGCAGCTGCTGCATTTCCTTACCCCAACTTGAAGCTTTATCGGCTGAAACAGCAACTGGCGTCTGCGGGTACGCACTCAGATTCTGCCGCTCTGGCGTGGCCAGCTCGTCAGGTCACTTTTTTGTAGCGCACTTCCGGACACCGACTTGCAATGCATTTGCCGGTGGGCAGCGAAATCGACGGCAAGCCGTTGTTCTGTGCTTCCATTTTAGTATGTTGACGTTTAGCGTCGTGATTCCAATGCTTCATTCATAGTTTCGTAGCATGCGTCGACCGTTAAAATTGGGATTTTGAAGGATTCCGGCGTCGCCGGATGTTTCGGCTTTGCGCAAGCTCAGGGTTGAACGGATGACCATGAACCCTTAGAGAAAAATGTTCCTTGGACCACCCCCGACACGGCTACCTAGTGTAAGTATGGGCTAAAGTTTGTCGCTTAGCTTGTAGGAGCGTTTGAAGCAAAATCACTCATTTCCCATAGTAATTTCCATGTAAACTTTAACCCCCGAGCGACAAGCCAGTTTTCAACCAAATGAGCTCAAATTTGGTGTGAGAGTCCCTATGAGTACCCTCTACAAGATGGACCTTATTTCAGTCGGATCCGAGCACTTTCGAAAAAAAATGACCCACCCTAATGGGTATTTTATGAAGCGAAATTTGCTGTTCAATCTGCACTTTTAGATTTTTTTTTTTGAAAATACATACAAAAAAAAAAATCACCGTTTTTTCGAAAGTACTCAAATTAAAAAAAAAATACAAAATGGGAATCAAACGAAGCGAAATTTTGTCTACATTTTCACTTTTTTATAGGGTTTTCTGTTAAAAACTAAAATTTTCACAAAAAACTTTTTTTATATTATATTTTCTATTTTTCTATTTCATTTTTAATGCTCTCACTAAAAATATAGTTTTTGAAAATGTAGTTTGTTTCAAAGCATAAATACCCAAAATTGTTCATAAAGTACCGTATTTTTTCGAGTGTGCTAAAAATTTTATAATTTTTCATATGGTCGAAATCGAAATTTGGCATGCTTTTTATGTTAGCAAACTTTATTTAAATGCTTTATTTTTCTCACATACCTAGTTTTTTTTCGAAAATACTAAAATTTTCCAAATTTGCAATATATCCAAAGAAGCGAAATTTGCTGTGCATTATCTCAACTTTAGTGTTTTTTTGAAAATGCATAAGTTTCACAAAATACCTTATTTTTTCGAAAGTACTCAAATTCTAAAAAATTACAAAATGGGTATCATTAGTATATTTTATATTTTATATTATATTTTTTATTACATTTTAAATGCTCCCACTAAAAATATATTGTTTGAAAATGGAGTAAGTTTCAAAGTATAAAAACTAAAAAAAAAATCATAATGTACCGTACCGGCGAATGTGAAATTTGGCATGCTTTTTCATTTTATTAAAGTTTATATAAATACTAAAATTTTCTCAAAATACCTTGTTTTTTTTTCGAAAATACTAAAATTTTCTATATTTGCAATATGGGTATCAAAAGAAGCGGAATTCGCTGTGCATTTTCTCACTTTTAAAGTTTTTTTTAAATACAAAAAAAATCACAAAATATCTTATTTTTTCGAAAGTACTTAAATTCTAAAAAAACAAAATGGGTATCAAACGAAGCGAAATTTTGTTTGCATTTTCACTTTATTATAGGGTTTTCTGTGATAAACTGAAATTTTCACAAAAAAAATATTTTTATATTATTTTTGATATTTTTTTTATAACATTTTTAATGCTCTAAAAAAGTATTGTTTGAAAAAGGAGTAAGTTTCAAAGTATGAAAACTCAAAATGTACCGTATGAAATTTTCTCAAAATACCTAGTTTTTTTTTTTAAAATACTCAAATTGTCTATACTTGCAATATGAGTATCAAAAGAAGCGAAATTTGCTGTGCAATTTCTCACCTTTAGAGTTTTTGTTTTTGAAAATACTAAAATTTTCACAAAATACCGTATTTTTCGAAAATATTAAAAATTTCCGAAATTTACATCATGGGTACACGGAGAAAAAAGAGTTCCCAAAATCGTGAACAAGCGTTCATGAAATTCAGAACCACGAACAAAGTGTTCAAATTCCATGGTACGATTTTGAAAAACGTACCATGAAATTTGAACACTTTGTTCGTGGTTCCCAATTTCACGAACGCTTGTTCACGATTTTGAGAACTCTTTTTTCTCCGTGTATCAATCGAAGCGAATCATGTTAACTTTTTTCATAAAAAAAAACTAAAGTTTTCACAAAATATCGTATTTTTTCGAATGTACTCAAATTTTCATAATAAACAATATTTTGTATGAAGCAATTTTTTAGTATTTTTGAAAAAATGGTACTTTGTGAAAATTTTAGTATGTTCAAATTTTTTTTAAAAAGCATGCATAATTTCGTTTCATTTGATATCCAAATTGAAAATTTTGATTTTATAGTATTTTCGAAAAAATACGGTTTTAAAAATTATAATTCAAAATAATTAAAAACTTTCGCTCATCAATTGTTTAAGAAAATAGTTAGATTATAAAATAATCATGTTATTGAATTTCTTGTGTATGTTTTTTGCTTAAACGTCGAAAATTTTAGTATTTCTAACTTTATTGAGAGTTTAGAAAGAGTTTAAAATTCTAATATGACCTAATATTCAAAGCGAAGCACACAATCACAGTTAAATTTAACTGCATTATGAAGTAATATTGCCTCAGCTGTGATTTAACCTCCAATTGAATTTGCCCAAAAGATATGCCTCTGGGCCACCTTATCTTATCGCTTTTGACGCACACACACACAAGTGACAACCCCCCCCTCTGCAGTGTTACACACCGCAAACAGTCGCACTTTGTGTGCGTGCTCTGTTGTGATTCGCCACTTGCAGCTTGGGACTAATATTTAGTACTCAGTCGATAATTTCATGATTTGCTGCTCGCGTTGAAATACTCTTTTAGAAATGTTCACTTAGTGTTAATTGTTTTGTTTAAAAATGTTGAATTTCTGATAAGTTTTTCGAATATAAGTTTCAAATTGCAAAGAGATTTCCCCGAAAAAAAAAATCTCTAAGTTTCATCCGTAATTTTTTAGTTCTTCTTGGAAATTGCACAAATGCTATCGAGATACAACTAAGATGTACAAGTGTTAAAAGTGTGCGTGTGGTGTAACCCGTCGCTGATATGCGCTACTGGCTACCGATAACAAGTTTTTCAATATTGTTTCTGCGATAAAATAAACACAACAACAACGACCTCCTCCGGCGGAAAGTTTGTCTTGGGATAGGATGTGGACGCTGGACTTTGTGGATACCGGATTGTTCTACACGTCGCCGTACGTGGCCGCCGCAGCAGCTGCCGGTTCCGGTGCGGAAAGTTAGTTTATTTTTTGTGTGTGTGTGTGTGCTTTGCTTTGATTTTTGTTGTTTTTTGCAGGAAGTGGTGGCAGTGTTGCTAGTTTTTGTTGTGTCAGTCGTGGTGGAATTAAATTTTTAATTATATTTGCAAAGTTTGGCCCGGATTTGGATTATTTTTTGTAGAGGGTGAAAGAAAAAGGGTTAAGGACGCTTATTGCATTATGTCAGAGTTTCTCCACTCTCCTGGTTATGCGATTTATATTACCGATGGGTAACTTAATTAAGAGGAGGATGTGTGCTAGTTGCGGCAATAGTATACAAACTTTATGGTGAAGTTTTGGGCGATTCAATTCCCATCTGCTCAGGATCACACACAGGCAAATTTGAATACAAAATTGGATTTTGATTTGCCTCATGTGCATTAACAACATTTTCATTTTTGTTCTTATTTTTTATATTGATTTTTTATTTATTTTATTTTGGCGTCCACGATTATATCAAAAGCGGTAATGCTATCAGTAGTGTGTTTTGGTTTTTTCCAAAATCATTTAGTAAAAATGAACGGTTACAAACATCTTGGAAACCATCCCTTAAATTTTGCCTGGTTTCCTTTTCTCATTAATGTAAAAAGTCGGAAAATGCTATCAAAAGGACAGATTGAAACAGATTTTGGAGAAGTCGAATTTTTTTTTTCAGTAGTGACAATTATGTATATCGAAATTCAAAAGAGAGTATTTTTTTTGAATTTTTCAAATATTATCGAAAAAAATCTTTTTGCGACAATAAACATCGAAAATTTTCAAAAATTCTAAAGATTTCTAAATTAACCCAAATATGCTAAAAATTCAACTATATCATGTTAAATTTTCAGTGCTTTTACTAAGAATATATATATTTTTTAAAATCTAGTAAGTTTCAAAGTAAAATATGTACTCAAAAATACCGTATTTTTCCAAAAATACTCAAATTTTCATAATTTTCAGTATGGGTAACAAACGAAGCAACATTTTGTATGCTTTTTGACTTTATTAGAGTTTTTTTTTGTTCAAAAACTGAAATATTCACAAACTACAGCATTTTTTCGAAAATCCTCGAATTTTCAAAATTTGCAATATGGGTATCAAACGAAATTTGGTTTGCTTTTTCACATTAAAAGAGTTTATTTGGGAAAATACTAAAATTATCACAAATACCGTATTTTTTCGGGAAAATACTAAAATTAACACAAAATACCGTATTTTTTCGAAAGTACTCAATTTTCATAATTTGCAATTTTAGTATAAAACGAAGCAAAATTGTGTATGCTTTTTCACTTTATAAGAGTTTTGTTTTGGAATATACTAAAATTTGCACAAATTACCGTAATTTTTCGAAATTACTAAAATTTTCGAAATATGCAATTTGGTTATCAAACGAAGCAAAATTTGGTTTTATGTTTCACATTTTTAGAGTTGTTTTTGGAAATGTGAAATTTGTTACAAATTACCGTATTTTTCGAAAATACTCATTTTTTTATATTTGCAATATTAATACCGTTATTTGTAAAAAATAGTATTTTCAACAAAAACATAATAAATTAAAAAAAGCTTGCACAATTTTGATACGATTGAAAGCCATATTGCAAATTATGAAAATTTGAGTACTTTCGAAAAAAATTCGGTTTTCTGAAATTTTTAGTATTTTACAAAAAATATGTACTTTTCAAAATTGAAAAACAATTCGCCATTATGGTTATCGTCAGACGATAATATTATCGACGATAATTTTATCGATTAACAACCTTGATAGTTTTACTTTTCTCACTTAAATAGCGGTAAAATTACATGAAAACTATCAAACTTTTAACCTACCAAAATCAATCTTTTTTTTTAACTATATATGTAGCACTAAGATAAAAAAAATAATTTTTCACGTTTTTCGTTCTTTGCCAAGTCATTTCTCAGCAATCAACAATCATAAAAAAAATTTCTCTACTGTTTGAAATTTATTTGCAATGGGAAAAAAGTAATAAAAAAATATTTTTTTAAATTACTGAACCAATTTTCCTAATTTTCAACTTTTTCGAAGACACAAAATCGATCAGCTAAAAATATCGAAAATGGTGATTTGCGAAATTGGACAATTGAGCATTTTTTTTAGTGAGTGTTTTTTTTACTGTTAAATACTTTTTCTAGATTTTCCTCATCAATATCAACAACTTTACAAAGCACAAAAAAGCGATCATAAATTTTTTTACAGATTTTATAATATTTAGATTATATTAGATTAGATTATATTAGATTAGATTATATTAGATTAAATTAGATTAGTTTAGATTAGATTAGATTAGAATGAAAAAGAAAAATTGAAAGCGCTGATTTTAGTCAAAAATAGATCTTTAAAATATAGCTGATGCAAATATTTTTCAATGTTTTTGTTCCTCAGTTCTGGCCGGGTTCGAGGGGTGACAACAGCTTTTAGAAATAAATGATAATTAATACGTATTAATACATTAATACATTTTCGTTCAAAGAACTATTGAAAATACTGATATTTTAAATTTTTTCAACGCGTAGGTGCCTTTCTTTGACATATTTTGTTTACAGTATTATGAACTGCAATTTTTAATGTTGTGCAATTTCTTTTTAAATTTCGCCTGTTAATTTCTTTTTAAATCATTGTTCTGCCATTTTAAACTGCTAAATTTTGTTTCTTTTTCACGTCTTGAAACTTTTTTATCCAACTGGCACCTTATGCAACACATGCCACTTTTCCACTTCGGTAGCCTGAAGAAGCTGTGTTGCCCCAGCCGGATCGATTGACATAATCCCACGTGGCTCCAGGCCAGAACCAGGGGGGTGACACTATCACCATCATCTCGAAAATGAGCCAAAGCTCGGCAAAAGTGTGTTGTGTGCGGCCACAAAAATTTCGCTCTGCAGCAAACCCCAAAAACAGGGCAGATTTCGCTGTAAATTTTCGCCAGCATTCTGTCTATCTATCTGCCTGTCTCTGTGACCAGAGGTTCACATGAGCGACCTCATTTCGAAATCCTTGGCTGATCCCGAAATCGCCTGCATGGCTGCAACCGGGCACAACCCGAGCCCAACTGCTCCTCAGTTTGGTTTTGTTGGTGTGCGCCGAAAGAGTGGCCATCGGGTTTCGGTTCGCCGGTTCCAGAGTCCTTCGAGTGTGTTGTTTTCTCCCCGGTGTGTGAAGGTTTCAGGACACGTTTCAGGAAGAAGCCACTCGACGACTTGTCCCAGATGTGGCAATTGCTGCAAACGAGTAAGATTTCTCTCCAACCCCCACGACGACGACGTGTGTGAGTGTGTCAAGTCGGTCGGTTTCAATTATCTGGAGCCGAGTTCCGAGGCACTAAACTAGAAGACACTCAACAGAAGCCGCAAATTTAATCATCTTCTCTTGTTTGAGCGTCGATAAATTGACTGCCCCTTCCTTCGAATCCACATCTCCTCTCTTGAGAGTGTGAGTTCTTTTGAGGAATGGGATTTTTTATGTGTCCTTCATCGTTTCGTTCCAATAAATCAATAATGACAGTCGCAATGATCAGTAACTTCTGCTAAATGCAGGTTTTATGTAACTTTAGAAAAAAATATTTTCTTTTTTTAAAAAAATATGGGTTTAAAAAATTAAAAAAAAAACAATCAAGAAATAAAAAAACTTAATTGTAAAAAATTAATGTAAAAACCAAATAGCCTTTCATTAGTAAAAAAATAATTCGAAATTTTTTAAAAAGAAGACACAATTTAAAAATTCATGTGCCAAATCTAAATCAAAAACATAACCAAATTGTGAGTAATTTATTCGTCATTAGGTCCCATTTGAAAATTTTGGATATTTTTAGGAAGATTGATCCTGGGATACTTTTATCTCACCAACACTATAGATTTCAGAAATTTAAATGTAAGACTATTTTAATTTACTATTTGGCAACACTTCCCAAAGTAGGAGCAATTTTTATAACTTGTCAATGCCGGATTTTATTAAAATTAAAATAAGTCTCAGATGCAAGTCTAAGTCCAACCACTGATTGAATAGGCATCAGCTAGACCTTTCTGTTAGATAACAAACATTGAAGAATTGGCAACGCTGTCAAAGAATAATGCAATTTTTATATAATTTCTCGTGACTGTCCTGATTGGATGTTCAAAATGGTCCAGAAACAACTTTTGAAACTATCTTACTGTGTTTCGCAAAACAGATTTTTGATGAATTTTTCGATTAAAAATTGGAAAATCTGGCAAACCTGTTCGAGTCAAAATTCTCACTATTTTTTTTTCAGTGTGATTTATGTAATTTTTGAAGCTTGATAATGTTTTTTTAATATAATGTGAATATGTTGTAGCATTTCTTGTAAGGTCTGTAATGCATTGGTGAAAACTTTGAAGACATGCGGCATGTATTTAATTTTTTTTATTTTGTTGCGAGTGCTTAAAAATTATTCAGAAGTGTGATTTCAATTACACTTTTTCAAATTAATATAAATTAAGATGAATTTATACAAATTGTGTTAAACAGTAAAACAATTTTGGAAGGTTGAAAAAAAAAAATATGGTTGAAGATTACCTCTTTTGGATGTGAATTTACCTCAATTTATGTGAAATATGTGTATATCGCCCAACAATGATGTAAATTCTCACATTTTTAAAGGTAAAATCTGTCAAAAAACCCGATTAAAAAAGTGCCGAAATTATTTAAAAAATTAAATTATAACAGGAAGTAACATTTTGAGCAGCAGATTGGAACTAATAATTAAATTGGTTTTATATATCATGAACTCTTAGCAACACTCAAAATCTTACATAAAAATATTGTTTTTTTGATTGTGTTACTTTTCTTCTTTTATGATGCACAGCAAAAAAGTTGTAATCAAGCTGCGTGTTAAAGGCCTGGGTGTAAAATTTTGCATTATTTTATGAAATTCTATGTAATATTACACCCTGAAAAATGTAGCCCACCAGTATGGGAAACCTACTTGACCGAAATGTCAAGCTCATATATGCGTTTATCCTTTCAATTCTTCATCGGTCTGATGGCTGAGCGGGCTAGGGCGCCAGTCCGTACTGTTGGTGCTGGGTTTGATTCCCGTCGGATGCAACTTTTTTTTTGTTTACAAGAATTGTACATGCAGTGCGTAATATTATGTGTCTTTTTTGACGAAGGCTTGATGTGCATGCTTTTGCATGCGATTTTACCGTCGGATTTTTTGCTGTGTGTTGTATTACCTCAATATATCTTGAAAAGGTACTTACTCAGAAAAATATGTGAATTTACACATTTTAAAATGGTTAATTATATTATTATCCTCACAACAATTATGTGCACGTTATCAGCTTTAAAATAATGTTAATTTAATTGTTCACGGTTAAATTACATCTGGCGTGGTTACGTCTTTTGTTTCAGAAAATATGTGTAATTTTTCATCAGAAAATGTGTAATATTATGTCTTTTATGTGTAATTAGTCGAAATTACGTGATTTTGCTACTCGCTTTCGTAAATCGACAAGACATGTGACAAGGTATCGCAATTACGACGAATTACACATGAAAATATGTAATATTACACATTTTCTGTGGTGAAATTGGACATCTTTTTTGAAACTTAAGATGTTTTTTTTTTTGATTTATTATAGAGATTTTACACCATTGTGCATTCATCTCTTCAAGGTGGATAGTAGAAGAGGAAAGTTTACAAAGTTTTAGATCACTTGTCTGGCTGTATTTCAATACTTGTTACCATGCCTTTTTTCTAACGATTTCTGTCTTAGTTTTAAATATTTACGGGCAAATTTGGATCTTAAATTATCAAGTTCACTTTTATCTTCGTCCTCTTCCTTCGAGGATTTAACAGTTAACTCATAACACTTATTCCAATAATATTTTGCTTGTATGGCATCTTCATCTTCTTCATCTGTTGTTTCTTCTTCAGCCATATCTCTTCGTTTTGTTGTTAAGCCGTAATCCGCGTCCAAATATGCTTGTAAGCGCTTCCGGGATTTGCGAGTGTGCTTAGAAAGCACGGTCTCGAATCCATCGTTAAATTCTTCGGCAATTTCACTTGTTTGCAATGCATTTTGGTCTGGTTTACTGTTGTTGCTTTTTCTGCTGCTGCTTGGCTCAGGTTCAATCGGTGGTGTACTGCATTTTTGGTTCACCTTTTTACTCGAATCCGCACATTTTTCGTTCTTTGCTTTGAGTTTGCAAAGCGATTTTTTGCCTATAATCCAGGGCTGTGGAGTCGGAGTTGGAGTCGGAGCCAGAGTCGGTGGAGTCGGGTCTTTTTGGGGACCTGGAGTCGGAGTCGGAGTCGGAGTCGTCAAAACTCGAATAGCTGGAGTCGGAGTCGGAGTCGGAGCTGGCAAAATTTTATGAGCTGGAGTCGGAGTCGGAGCCGGAGTCGTAAAATTTTGATAGACCCGGAGTCGGAGCTGGAGTCGGAGTTATCAATATATTTTATATAATTTATGAACTTATTTATTGTTCAATATTTGTTATAATTCAGGTTAATTACCAATTTTTTTAATTTATTTATTGAATCGCGTGCACTGCGTTGACATGTTTTTAATCAATTTATTTTTTGGATCAAGATAATTATCAGATGTCATGTTGTTTTCGAAGCATTTTTATTGTGATTGGAAAGCTCTTATTGTGTTATTTCACTAAGATCACAGCATGATAATCTGTTAATCCTCTCTTGTCAATGTTTGTATACACTAAACTATAGTTTCATAACTCATACAATAGTAAACAATTGTGGCTGTGTAGTCAAAAAATTAAAACATATTTAAATAATTCTTTACTGTCTCTTTTTGCTTGTATTTACAGTATTTAAAAAAAGTATTTACACCCCTTGGGCCCTATGCGCATTTTGTGATGAAACATGTAAACAATTCAAAGTTTGACAAAAGCCTAGTACTACGTTTTATTCAGAAACTCATGCCGAACATTTTGCTACAAAAAGCTCATGAAAATATGATTTTTATAACCAATACTATTACAAAAATAAAAAAAGGTGCTAAAAAAGTTTGTACACCTTTCGAAAATTAACATAAAGTTATTTGTTGACAAATCACCATAAATCCAGCCCCCCAACTCCAAATTGGCATCTTTGACCGATATAAAATAATTTAGATTGAATATAAAGTTTACTAACTACTTAGTATAAAAGTTTATATAACTCTGGAAATTCTATATAAAACTTATCTAAACTTAATTTTGCAAACTTTTAATTCAACTAAATGTCAATATATTACCATAGAATTGCTAAGATTTTAAGTAGATCCTTTTTTTATAGGAAAATAAAGGTTCACTATCGGCACTAACGAAAAAAAAAATTGAAAAACATTTGTAAAATTGACATTATAACTCTATTAATAAATGAACAACTATTATACTGCCCCTGATCGCATAAATGTCCCATATGCATTTTCATCGTTTTTGAGTTATTGATGCAGTTTGGTTCAAAATCGTGTGCTCTTTCAAAAGAGCCTATAACATCCAGTACTTTTTTCTAGAAATCAGAAATGCGTTTTTCTCAGCTTGCTGTTTTTACATATGGGACATTTATGCGAACATGGGCAGTATATCAATCTACTTCTTGGAACGCAACATGCTCATTTTGTATGTGAATAAAAATAAATCAAAGTGTCCTGCTGAAAACATTTGAAACGAACAAAAAAAAATCGAAAATTAGTTGCAACTAATTTTGAAATAATCATTGAATTTATTAGATATATCGATTACCTCAATGTTTACAATTTCTCTTAAAGTGTTGATCCTTAAGGATCCACTATACGCGAACATTTTTTGCTTCGACTTTTTTACGGAAATTGTCATAACTCTGAAAAGAAAACAGTTAGAGTCCCACTTTTTGCATTAGGTCTTGTAGAAATGTTATGCAAAGTTAACAAGATTTTCAACAAGTTTTTTTTTTGGCTTTTTGAAGAAACTATTGAAACAATCAGATCAGTTTAGGTCTTGTTAACTTTGCATAACTTTTCTACAGGACTTAATACAAAAAGTGGGACTCTAACTGTTTTCTATTCAGAATTATGACAATTTCATAAAAAAAAGTCGAAGCAAAAAATGTTTGCGTGTAGTGGATCCTTAAATAATATCTTTGAATAAGTCTATTTTTTTAAACACCTTAAATCGGGGTGGTATAATTGCTATAATTTTAATTTATTTTTCAAATTTTAGAATTTTCATTTATATGTTTAAAGTGTGTACTGGGCTGGAAATTCAAAAGAGCTTTAAAAAAATGACTTTGAAAATTGTCTATTTCAAAACCAGGGTATCTTTGATAGTTACTGTGTTTCTTAAAAATTTCAGCCTGAAATTATGCAAATTGATTTTATATGTCAATTCGATCATGAAGGCTAACTTTCTTTTCATATTTCATTAAAAAAAAGTACAATTAAAAATTAGTTAGCTGGCATTTAAATTTAAAAAAAATGAAAGTAAATTAGAAGTAATTAAATAAAAAGTTCCAATTTTTCAAACAACAAAATTTAAATTTAATTAGAAAATTGTTGTGCTGAAAATGCGTTTAAATCTGAAGATATTTATGATTTTTGTTTATATAACGCTGAAAACATGTAACATAGAACAACGAACACTTATCTACCAAGCTTAGTATGGTTCCATACCATTCTGTTTGTATAAATAATTCGTATTTATAATTTTGCGAAACACCCCGAACATAAATGTCTCCCCGGTTTACAGTATTCGCGCAAGTGTGAACTGAAATGTGAGTGATGTGATTAATTCAAATTTTTAAAATATTTAAAATAAAGATTAGGTGTCGGAGTCGGAGTCGGAGCCGGAGCCAACAATTTGTGGAAAGCTGGAGTCGGAGTCGGATTCGGCTAGAGTTGGAAGGCCGGAGTTGGAGTCGGAGCCGGAGTCATCAATTTGTGGAAAGCCGGAGCCGGAGTCGGAGTCGGAGTCGGCTTAACTCAGAAAGTCGGAGTCGGAGTCGATTAAAGTATGACCCGACTCCGCAGCCCTGCATAATCGTCACTGTTGCAGCAGCATTGTTTACAGTGATTGATTTCGGCGTTGGCTGTTTTATCAACATCCGCAGGGTCCGAACTCCATTTGGGATTCCTGGGAAGAAGTTAATCCAGCGATCGTTGGTGATGGTCAAAATTTCGCCGTATTTACTCATCACTTTGGCTACGTCATCATTGCTTATGCCTAAGGGTAGGTCAAGCACACGAACTTCCGTAGCGTTGTTGTCCAGGTAAATCGGGATTTTGCAACCCTGATATACCAGAGGTTTGTCGATGATGGACGAGGCCATTGCTGAGTCGGCGAACTGCAGCACGGCTATTCTTCTTCTATTGCATAATTGCAATGCTCGCAAGTTTTCTTGGTTTATTTGAAGGTCTGCGAGAAGTTTTTTTACAAGCTTTGGGCTTGGTTGGTTTTGGAGTTGACAAAAATCCAGAACCACACTGTTTTTGTCTACGGTGCACATTTTGAAAAAGCGGCGACGCGCACACAAACTGCGGACTGGTGTTGAGAATGCGACTTGTATAGTCGGCGGTTACTTTGCAACTGAAACTTAAGATGTAACCGAAC
>NC_068937.1:72851010-72883010 GCF_016801865.2 Culex pipiens pallens
TTTTGTTCCAGATGATGATGAGTGAATCATTGCACGTGTGTTAAATCCCTAGAGGGTTGCTGTGAAGGAGGCACGTTATGACAGTCGGCATCCGTATAACGGTACACGTCTCTTTGGGTACACGAGAACAAACGTCTCTGGGCCTCATATGACATATTTATCAAAAGCAACGCGACTCTGGGCGCGGTAAAACCCTTGAATGGACTCATATGTGTGTGAGATGGGGCGGGGGGAAATAATCTCAATACCCAGATGGTCCCTGTTCAATGCAATGTTAAAGAAATAAAGGTTTTTTGATGGACGCGCATGGCTTAAAACAAGAGAATACATACATAAATAATGAATCAAAAACACAGTTAAATTACAAAAATATCTAACAAGATAAATAAACTTCATGTAATCTCATGGGCGGGGGATAGTGGAGGGCCATCATCATCATCATCATCATCATCACTCGGTTATTTTACTTGTAACTTTTGACTTAGAATAAACGTATGTAGTGTAAGTCGCGTTTAACTTACATCTTGGTGATTTTATTTGCTTTAAACGGTGACAAATCTACTCGGATTGGATTCCGGACGTCGGATAAGACTTGCCGTCTTCACAAACCCAAGGTCGCCGCTGGTATGAGGTCATCGATGGTAGCTTGGACGAGGCTGGCAAGGCAGACTTGCAGGTCACGGTAAAACAACTCGTGCTGGGCCCTTCGCACTACTAGCTATCGAAGAGGAAGGTTGAAGGTCCCAACAAAGGGTACTGTCGAAATATTTTGATATTCATCCCCTAATGTACTGTCCACAAAGTAATTTACAGCAAAGTTTGACTATTTTTACAATAACGTTGTTGCAGGATTGGGTCCGTACGTTTGACGTTTTGGAATAATAAGACAACAACTTCCTTCGTTGCGGTGCACCCTTAAAGTGTTTTATCAAATTCCTCTGAAACTATGGGAAAATTTTGACCAATTTGGACAAAATATTTAATTTTGCGCTTAAATGATGTCTCAAAGTGAATCTTTCATTGAAAACCGGAAATTTCAAACTTGATTTTAAACATTTTTGATATACCCCCTAAAGAAATGACATGAAATTGTGGAAAATTTTCTAAGTCCCCACATTGACTGGGCAGCCCGCCGACGGTTCGCTGGCGGACCGCCAAACCGCTCTGGCGATCCGCCAGCGTTTGATTTGGCGGACCACGGGCGATCCGCTGGCGGATAAAATTTGCAACAATTTGGCGCACGATCAGTTTTTTTTATCGTGACGTTGGTCCGCCAGCGACTCGCCCCGGGGTCGCCCAGGTTTGCCTTGAAAT
Organism: Culex pipiens pallens; assembly: GCF_016801865.2. Lineage (NCBI taxonomy): Eukaryota > Metazoa > Arthropoda > Insecta > Diptera > Culicidae > Culex > Culex pipiens. The sequence continues at coordinate 72,852,325 of NC_068937.1, forward strand.
GTTTCACCCGCCGTTCATCCGCCCCACATACGCCGTTTTTGTATGGTTCAACCGCCCCTGTAGGATGGTCCGCCAGCGGGTCGCCCTCGATACGCCTCCCATAGAAAGTTCATCCGCCTAAAAAGCCCCAACCGCCGTGGCTCGCCCTCGACCCGCCTTTCATATACGGTTCGTCCGCCCCTGTAAGATGGTCCGCCAGCGGGTCGCCCCCGATCCGCCCCCTATATAAAGTTCATCCGCCCAAAAAGCCCCAACCGCCTTGGCTCGCCCTTGATGCGCCTTTCATATACGGTACAGCCGCCCCTGTAGGTTGGTTCGCCAGCGGGTCGCCCCCGATCCGCCCCCCATATAAAGTTCATCCGCCCAAAAAGCCCCAACCGCCTTGGCTCGCCCTTGATGCGCCTTTCATATATGGTACAGCCGCCCCTGTAGGTTGGTTCGCCAGCGGGTCGCCCTTGATACGCCCCCCATATAAAATTCATCCGCCCAAAAAGCCCCAACCGCCTTGGCTCGCCCTTGATGCGCCTCTCATATACGGTTCAACCGCCCCTATAGGTTGGTCCGCCAGCGGCTCGCCCCCGATCCGCCCCCTTTATAAAGTTCATCCGCCCAAAAAGCCCCAACCGCCTTGGCCCGCCCTCGATTCGCCATTCACACATATTTCATCCGCCCAAGCAGAATACCCGTTCAGGTTCCTTCAGGATTCTGATAGTGTTTTTTCAAGTTCATCTAAAACTGAAAAAAACACAAAGTATAGAAATGCAGATTCTTGTGTGCTGATATTTAGAAATAAAGCAAAAATATGAAAGAAAAAACATAAGGCCGATGCAAATATTTAAAAAAGTTTTTGTCCCTCGGCCCTGGCTGAGGTCAAGGGGGCGGGGGGGGGGGGCAAAAAAATAAAAAAATATAAAAATTTAAATAACAAGCCATAGTCTTCACATTTAAATGAAAAAAGTGTTTTAAAATGCATTTTACACTAGTTCAGTTCTAGAGTTTTTTTTTTGATTAGGTCCTATAAACATATGAAAGACAATAGTTTATTGGTCCTTTTCAAAAAAAAACTCTGGAGTTGTTTTGCAATCATTAGTTTTAAAAAAATCTAAGACCTGACAAAAACAAAAATTGTATCGAAATAAAAGATTTTCCATCGAAAATTTTCAAAAAATCTTAAGATTTTTTAATAAACCCAAACATGCTAAAAATGATTTTAAACGCAGGAGAATGTACTTTAATTTGATTTCAGCTGGTTGCACTTGAATTTTCATTGAAATATTTTTTTTGCCCCCTGATTTTTCGGGCCGATTTTGAAGGGGGGGGGGGGGGGTGACAAAAACTTTTAAAAATATTTGTACCAGCCTAATTTTCAAAATAATTTTGTTCTTAATACATCTTACGTGCGCTGTTAGTTCACTGAGGTTAAATGATGAAAAAAATAAAGAAACAAAATAATATATTGATAAGCAAACAAAAATAATTCTTTAACTAATTCTTAAAAACTAAATTATTTAAAATGTTCATGTATTATTGGTACTTACATATAAACAGGCAACGTATTGAATGTTAACAATTCATACATACTAATCAAACACAAGCGCAGCTAATCCGAAGAAAGTATCCTAGTAGATTACACCCCATGTTCTTTCTTGTCATTCAATCTATCTTCTATATATATAGAAAACAAGCTCTTCCCGGCAAACTTCGTCTTGCCTTTTTTGGTTTCCTGACGTTTATTGCTTGTTTGCAAATTCAGCCTGCTGTGATCAAAATTTGTTTTTACGCAACTTTTCCCATACAATCTGCAGATTTTCCGGAATCGGCTCCGGAGTGGCCAAAGTTATCACTCTTTAGCGTAAGAACCTTCCTTGGGCTTATACGAACCCAACGCAGCAAAGAGCACCTCGATCCGACGTTCCGTGTTGAATTGATTCGCGTTCGAACAAAACCGTCGAAATTTTTTATATATATAAGATTTCGACGGTTTTGTTCGAACGCGAATCAGTTCAATACGGAGCGTCGGATCGAGGTGCTCTTTGTTGCGTTGGGTTCGTATAAGCCCAAGATGGGTTCTTACGCTAACTAATTGACACTTTGGCCACTCTGGAACCGGACCCGGAAAAGCTGCAGATTGTATGGGAAAAGTTACGTAAAATCAAATTTTGATCACAGGAGGCTGAATAAGCAAACAAGCATGAAACGTCAGGAAACCAAAAAAGGGCAGGACGAAAGTTTGCCGGGAAGAGCTTGTTTGATCATATGGGGGAATGGTAGATATGAATATAAAAATAAATCTTACAGTGAAAAGATAAATACAAATACGCAGTAAATTTAAAGATGATTCCGGGAAGCTGCAAAACAAACAACTATAATTAAAAAGACAAATGCTCCAGATGGTTCCATTGCTGAAAGAAAAGGAATAGGATAAGGAAGGATATAAACATTTAAATAAATCATCTAGTGAATAGATAAATGTAGACATCAAAATTGAAGAAGATTCCCGGATGCTGGAAGAAAGATAATTATATTTTAAAGACAAATTCTTCAGATGGTTCCATTGCTATTTCAGTAACTGTCGTTAGTCCATGAAACTTGATCATATATGGTATGGAGGAATGGTAGAAAAAAGGACAAGGAATAGGAATGATATAAACATTCAAATAGATCAAATGAAGAATAGATAAATACATATAAGCAGTTCATTTATAAATGATCCGGGAAGCTGTAAAAAAAATTAAACAAAATTTTAAATGATATTGTTGCCGCTGAACTGATAATTGAAAATCATTGAAATTACTTCCTACCCATGTCCTGCATCATGCACACCTAAAAATCGTCAAACAAAAGAAAGACAAAAATCGCTGCTACACCACTAATTGTCTCCACTGCTGGCACTAAACCCGCAACCTTTGGAGTGTTAACATTCACACAAAAAAACATTAACATTAATTGAGTAAACATTGGCACAAAATCCGCTTTGTAAATGCCACCTCGATACTCTTCAAGAGGTTTCCCTGGGAAAGATATACTTTTTACCAAAATGTACACCAAATTTTCATACAAACATACAAATAAGAACAAATCAAATCATAACAACAATGAAACATATCAAATTCTAAGTATTCCAAATGTTTGCACATCTGCCAACAATATTTATAAGGGGTGTCACATAAATTACACCAACAATAACGATTATTCTTGCAAAACAACCTTCAATCACTATTTCAAACGCACTTTCAACTGTTTGTTTACATAAGTAAACAATCTAAACAACACAACACTTCTCCCAACACAAACTTAACAACGAAAATCAGCAGCCGCCAATTAAATAACAACACCCACCTCGTTGAAAACTGACTGAAATGTCAAATTCGAAATAAATTCCTTCAGATGCAAACCGCCACGGCAATCAGCCTTTGGCTCGCCGCGGCGATTGAGGGGCGAACGATATTGAAACATTTCAGCGATCAGTTTGAACCGCCCAGGCGATGCGCCCATGGCACGCCAAGGCGGATGGAGGGCGGACGAAATTGAAAAATTTCAAATGTCAAATTTCAACCGCCCAGGCGGCCCGCCCTCGGTCCGCCAGGGCGGTTCTAGGGCGGACTACACGATCAGTAACGGCCGCCGATGCGTAACGTCCGCACTGAGTTAATGTGGGTCATGATGGCACATTTTGGTATTATTTTGGTAATAAAGTGTTTTATCAAATTCCTCTGAAACTATGGGAAAATTTGGACCAATTTTGACAAAATAATTAATTTTGCGCTAAAATGATGTCTCAAAGCGAATGCTTTCATTGACAACCGGAAATTTCAAACTTAATTTCAAACATTTTTGATATACCCCCTAAAGAAATGACTTGACATTGTGGAAACATTTCTAAGTCAGGATGAACATTTTGGTATTATTTTGGTATTGAAAGGTTTCATCAAATTCCTCTGAAACTATGGGATTTTTTTTTATAAATTTTGATGAGATAATTAATTTTGCGCTAAAATGACTTAAAAAGCTGATTTTAATTTTTTTTATATACCCGCTAAGATTTTTTTTTAAACGTTATAATTTCTCTAAGTTGGGATAACCAAATACTTTGAAAAAACGAGTTAATCGACAGATTATAGAATTTTGGTGAATTTCAATCCAGTTTCATTTTAATAACACTTATTTTTCAATCTTGTTATTTTTCAGAATCTTCAAGAACTTCAAGCACAGGCCGTTCATCAAAGACAAATGCATTCAATGTGGTGAAGAATATCACTAAGAACAACATGGAATCATCAGGTGAGTAGATTTGGCTGTTGAATATTAATCATTTCCGTTTTTTCACTAACTGCAACTGTTGCACTAAAAATGGTATGAAAATACCAAATTTAGGTATTTCTTGTGCAAATACCAGCGACCAAAATGTGCTCTTGGTTGCCCAGTAATAGATGGTAAAATACCATGAAATCATACCATATCATGTATTTGGAAGACCACAGGAATACCAAAATCTGATTTTCCAAGGGCGCGGGAATACCTAAAAATTAAACCATGGCAATACCAAGTTTTGATATTCAAGCAATGTTCAACAATCCAGAAGACCTCAACTTGGTATTGAAATGGTTTTATTTTGAGGTATTATTTTACCCTTGGAATAACATGGTTTGGTATTGTTGTGCCCTTCCACATACTAGACTTTGGTATGATTTCATGGTATTTTACCATCTATTACTGGGCAACCAAGGGCACATTTTGGCAGGGCTGCGGAGTCGGGTCATATTTCAAGCGACTCCGACTCCGACTCCGACTCCGGCTTTCTGAGTTAAGCCGACTCCGACTCCGACTCCGGCTCCGATTTCCACAAATTGATGACTCCGGCTCCGACTCCGACTCCGGCCTTCCAACTCTAGCCGACTCCAACTCCGACTCCGACTCCAGCTTTCCACAAATTGTTGACTCCGGCTTCGACTCCGACTCCGACACCTAATCTTTATCTAAAATATTTTAAAAATTTGAATTAATCGCATCACTCACATTTCAGTTCACACTTGCGCGAATACTGTAAACCGGGTGACATTTATGTTCGGGGTGTTTCGCAAAATTATAAATACGAATTATTTATACAAACAGAATGGTATGGAACCATACTAAGCTTGGTAGATAAGTGTTCGTGGTTCTATGTTACATGTTTTCAGCGTTATATAAACAAAAATCATAAATATCTTCAGATTTAAACGCATTTTCAGCACAACAATTTTCTAAATAAATTTAAATTTTGTTGTTTGAAAAATTGGAACTTTTTATTTAATTACTTTAAATTTCCTTTTTTTTCCTCTTCCTCTTCCTTCCTCTTTTTTAATGAAATATTAAAAGAAAGTTAGCCTTCATGATCGAATTGACATATAAAATCAATTTGCATAATTTTAGGCTGAAATTTTGAAGAAACACAGTAACTATCAAAGATACCCTGGTTTTGAAATAGACAATTTCCAAAGTCACTATTATTAAAAGCTCTTTCGAATTTAATTCAGAGGACGTACATGGAAATTGTGTGATCCAGCCCAGTACACACTTTAAACATATAAATAATGAGAAAATTCTAAAATTTGAAAAATAAATTCAAATTATAGCAATTATATCACCCCGATTTAAGGTGTTTAAAAAAATAGACTTGTTCAAAGATATTATTTAAGGATCCACTACACGCAAACATTTTTTGCTTCGACTTTTTTACTGAAATTGTCATAATTCTGAATAGAAAACAGTTAGAGTCCCACTTTTTGTATTAAGTCCTGTAGAAAAGTTATGCAAAGTTAACAAGTTTTTTTTGGCTTTTTGAAGAAACTATTGAAACAATCAGATCAGTTTAGGTCTTGTTAACTTTGATTGTTTCAATAGTTTCTTCAAAAAGCAAAAAAAAACTTGTTAACTTTGCATAACATTTCTACAAGACCTAATACAAAAAGTGGAACTCTAACTGTTTTCTTTTCAGAGTTATGACAATTTCCGTAAAAAAGTCGAAGCAAAAAATGTTCGCGTGTAGTGGATCCTTAAGGATCAACACTTTAAGAGAAATTGTAAACATTGAGGTAATCGATATATCTAATAAATTCAATGATTATTTCAAAATTAGTTGCAACTTATTTTCGATATTTTTTGTTTGTTTCAAATGTTTTCAGCAGGACACTTTGATTTATTTTTATTCACATACAAAATGAGCATGTTGCGTTCCAAGAAGTAGATTGATATACTGCCCATGTTCGCATAAATGTCCCATATGTAAAAACAACAAGCTGAGAAAAACGCATTTCTGATTTCTAGAAAAAAGTACTGGATGTAATAGGCTCTTTTGAAAGAGCACACGATTTTGAACCAAACTGCATCAATAACTCAAAAACGATGAAAATGCATATGGGACATTTATGCGATCAGGGGCAGTATAATAGTTGATAATTTATTAGTAGAGTTATAATGTCAATTTTACAAATGTTTTTTTATATATATATTTTTTTCGTTAGTACCGATAGTGAACCTTTATTTTCCTATAAAAAAAGGATCTACTTAAAATCTTAGCAATTCTATGGTAATATATTGACATTTAGTTGAATTAAAAGTTTGCAAAATTAAGTTTAGATAAGTTTTATATAGAATTTCCAGAGTTATATAAACTTTTATACTAAGTAGTTAGTAAACTTTATATTCAATCTAAATTATTTTATATCGGTCAAAGATGCCAATTTGGAGTTGGGGGGCTGGATTTATGGTGATTTGTCAACAAATAACTTTATGTTAATTTTCGAAAGGAGTACAAACTTTTTTAGCACCTTTTTTTTATTTTGGTAATAGTATTTGTTATAGAACTTTTTAAAGAAATCATCTTTTTATGAGCTTTTTGTTGCAAATTGTTCGGCATGAGTTTCTGAATAAAACGTAGTACTAGGTTTTTGTCAAACTTTGAAATGTTTACATGTTTCATCACAAAATGCGCATAGGGCCCAAGGGGTGTAAATACTTTTTTTAAATACTGTAAATACAAGCAAAAAGAGACAGTAAAGAATTATTTAAATATGTTTTAATTTTTTGACTACACAGCCACAATTGTATACTATTGTATGAGTTATGAAACTATAGTTTAGTGTATACAAACATTGACAAGAGAGGATTAACAGATTATCATGCTGTGATCTTAGTGAAATAACACAATAAGAGCTTTCCAACACAATAAAAATGCTTCCATAACAACATGACATCTGATAATTATCTTGGTCCAAAAAATAAATTGATGTCAACGCAGTGCACGCGATTCAATAAATAAACTTAAAAAAATGGTAATTAACCTGAATCATAACAAATATTGAACAATAAATAAGTTCATTAATTATTTATTAACTCCGACTCCAGCTCCGACTCCGGGTCTATCAGAAATTTACGACTCCGGCTCCGACTCCGACTCCAGCTCATAAAATTTAGCCAGCTCCGACTCCGACTCCGACTCCAGCTATTCGAGTTTTGACGACTCCGACTCCGACTCCGACTCCAGGTCCCCAAAAAGACCCGACTCCACCGACTCCGGCTCCGACTCCGACTCCGACTCCACAGCCCTGCATTTTGGTCCCTGTTATTTGCCCAAGTAATACCAAAATTTGGTATTCCCGTGTTATTTACCCCTGCTCGGGTTAGAAGCCCGTAAAATAATACCTCAAAATAAAACCATTTCAATACCAAGTTGAGGTCTTCTGGATTTTTGAACATTGCTTGAATACCAAAACTTGGTATTGCCATGGTTTAATTTTTAGGTATTCCCGCGCCCTTGGAAAATCAGATTTTGGTATTCCTGTGGTCTTCCAAATACATGATATGGTATGATTTCATGGTATTTTACCATCTATTACTGGGCAACCAAGAGCACATTTTGGTCGCTGGTATTTGCACAAGAAATACCTAAATTTGGTATTTTCATACCATTTTTAGTGCAACAGTTGCAGTTAGTGAAAAAACGGAAATGATCCATATGCAACAGCCAAATCTACTCACCTGATGATTCCATGTTGTTCTTCGTGATATTCTTCACCACATTGAATGCATTTGTCATTGATGAACGGCCTGTGCTTGAAGTTCTTGAAGATTCTGAAAAATAACAAGATTTAAAAATAAGTGTTATTAAAATGAAACTGGATTGAAATTCACCAAAATTTTATAATCTGTCGATTAACTCGTTTTTCAAAGTATTTGGTTATCCCAACTTAGAGAAATCTCAACGCTATAAAAAAAATCTTAGTGGGTATATGAAAAAAATTGAAAATCAGCTTTAACACTTTTGGGTTTCAAGTCATTTTAGCGCAAAATTAATTATCTCATCAAAATTTATAAAATAAATCCCATAGTTTCAGAGGAATTTGATGAAACCTTTCAATACCAAAATAATACCAGAATGTGGCATCCTAACTTAGAAATGTTTCCACAATGTCAAGTCATTTCTTTAGGGGGTATATCAAAAATGTTTGAAATCAAGTTTTAAATTTCCGGTTTTCAATGAAAGCATTCGCTTTGAGACATAATTTTAGCGCAAAATTAATTATTTTGTCAAAATTGGTCAAAATTTTCCCATAGTTTCAGAGGAATTTGATAAAACACTTTAATACCAAAATAATACCAAAATGTGCCATCCTGACTTAGAAAATTTTCCACAATTTCAAGTCATTTCTTCAGGGGGTATATCAAAAATGTTTAAAATCAAGTTTGAAATTTCCGGTTTTCAATGAAAGCATTCGCTTTGAGACATCATTTTAGCGCAAAATTAATTATTTTGTCAAAATTGGTCAGAATTTTCCCACATATTTTTTTTTTTTAATACCGAATCACACACTTCCAAGCAAGCAGCTGGAAACATTCACCTACCTGGAAGAGGTTAGGCTCGGTGGTCGCTGGTGGTTTTTTTTTCCAGCTCGCTTAACTGTACAAATCCTCAGTGAGCAATTTTGCTCTTTTAAGAGGATTTTTTCTTCTTTTTTTATTTTTTTTTGCGATTCTTTTTTTTTTTAAGAGTTAGAGACTGGTGTTAGTGAATACAATTGATGATGATGGGTGGTGGGGTTTGGGTGGTGAGCATTTGGCGGTTTTCGGTGGGCGGTGGGTGGTGGGCGATTGGCGATGGGCGGTTGATGGCTGGCGTTGAGCGGTGGGCGGTTGGCGGTTGGCGGTGGGCGTTCTCGGCGGGCGGTGGCGGCATCGGTAACGAGAGTTAGAGAAGATAGGGTGGCATTAGAGGCGAACATCGTTGGCAGCAAGAAAGCCACTGACAGTGGATTTCAAAAAACTACGGAGTCTTTGCTTGAAAGATTGCTTCGAAGTCACTAGTTTTAGAGGTACGGGCAGAAGGTTGTGCAGTTTATAGCCAATGTACGTGAAGCGATTTTTTCCAAGCTCGGTGTTGGGGCGTGTTAATCTAAGGTCTCCAGTAGAGCTGGTGGGGCGTCCACTATTGAGTGTAGGAAGCTCAAGGTTGTGGTGGGTCTCAGGATCGTTGATCATGTTGTGCGTCAGTGTTATGTTCTGGAGGGCATGGAGTCCTCGGATAGGTAAGGCGGAGTGTCTCGGGTCTTCGTACAGCATTTGGGTGGAATACAGCCGGGGAAGGTTGAACACCACTTTCAAACAGCGGTTCTGCAGCGATTGCAGTTCCCGAATTCGAACCTGGCGCGCCGAACCCCATACCGCTGAAAGATACTGGAGTCTCGAGTGAACCATTGCGTAGTACAACTTCAGCAGCCAGGTTCGAGGCACGAACGACGACATTTTCCATAGAGCTCCGCAGATGGGTGCAATCTTTTGTTTTAGATGATCGATATGCAACTCCCAGTTCAGCTTACTGTCCAGTATTAGACCAAGGTACTTGTATACTGAAACCCTCTGTATCTCAACATCTTCTATAAGTACCGCAGGCAAGACAGGCACGTTCCTCCATGCAGAGTGGAAAATCATGTAGTTTGTTTTTCCCAGGTTTAGTGATAACAGGTTCGATTTGAAGTACTCAAGAAGGCACTGTAGATCAGCTTTTATGTCCTCAGCAATCCTTGTACTGTCAGCGTTCCCATACAAAAGGACCGTATCATTAGCAAACAAACGAATTTGTCCACGCCAGGTCATACGAGGCAGGTCGTTGATGAAGATAAGGAACAGCAGTGGACCAAGAATGCTTCCTTGGGGCACTCCAGTGGCAATGTGTAGATGATCACTTGAAAATCCATTTACCGAGACAAATTGGAGGCGGTTTGACAAGTAACTCCTCAACAGCCTGTTGGGAATTCCTCTTATACCGTAGCGTTCCAACTTTCGAAGCAGCAGTTCGTGGTCGACCGTATCGAACGCTTTCTTGAGATCAAGAAACAGCGCTCCAGAGAACCGGCGGTTGTCAAGGTGCCCATAAATATCTTCCAGAAGTTCGTTGGTCGCTGTCAGTGTACTACTTCCATGCCGAAATCCGTACTGAAAGTTGGAAATCAGCCCGTTTGCAGACAAGAATGCAGAAATCCTTTTTGCGATCAGTTTTTCCACGATCTTGTTCATGGCAGAAAGCGTTGATATTGGCCTGTAGTTGTTAACGTTCGTCGCTTCTCCGGATTTGAAAACATGAATAACGCGTGCCAGCTTCAGGGATTCAGGGTATTGTCCGGTGCTAATGATCTCGTTGAATACCTCCAGCAATATATTTGCGAATGCAAGGTGGTGCGTCTTGATTACGGCTGTTGGTACACCATCTGGACCAGGTGCTTTGTGAACGTTGAGGTCTTTGATCAGCATTATAATCTCCCCCAGAGTAGCAGGTCTCAGGAACAGGGAGAGGTTGCATGAGGGTAGGGATTGGAACTTCCAGATATTTTTGTCGCTGTTTATTTTAGATGCAAGCTCAGCTCCCACGCTGCAGAAGAATTCATTGAGTGCATTGGCCACTTGCGAAGTATCAGAAACAGTCTCGCCGTTCATCTTTAATGATATTCCTTGCTTAGTTTTGGTTTTCCGGCCCATAACTTCGTTGATCAGCTTCCAGGAGTTCTTTGCTGATGAATTGTGAATGAGGTTGTGGTAATATTCCCTTTTTGCCTTTTTCTTTTTGTCCTGCAGGGTTTTGGAGACGTGCTTCAATAAATCCTTCAGATGGGAGTCACTGGGGTGGGTTTTACTTCTCCTACGCAGGTTTTCTTTCATCCTCATTAGATACCAAAGGTCATAGGACATCCATGGACAGTATCCTTTTGTTTTGACTTCAATGGTGACAATTTTTGAGGACGCATTGAAAACATCGTTGTATCTTGCAGATATTTCCTTTATTTTCTCATTCGCATCAAGATCACTCCGCAAGTTGGCTAGGACATTGCCAAAACGTTGATTCAGCAGCGTATGGTTGATTATACGCTTCTCCAGAATCTGGGTTACCGTAATCTGGGGTGAATCGGGACTACAGTCTGAATAGGGACAGCAGTTTTTAGAGCACTTAAAGCTTTTAAATTTGGATATGGATGTACTCATTTTGTTGGCCTGAGTCTGTTCTAACCGAAACCAACCAGAAAAATCAAAATATTGTGCTGCAATATGGTTAAAACTGCTGTCCCAATTCGCCCCATGTGTCCCGATTGACCCCAGTTTACGGTACTTTCGGCACCTTGAAGTTGACTGAAGACAGAATCATCGAATGATCACTGACTTCACACTCGATCGTTTCATTCAGCAAGTTTGCACCTAGTCCAATAGATCCCACGACGTGGTCCAGAATGTTCTCACTGGCTGGCCTGGTGACAATGGTGTTGGTAACCTTTGAGTTGTGCGATGCAAGCATACGGGAATATTCTCTAACAACATTATCAGCAGGCAAGTTTGTGGGCACGTTAACATCACCAACGATGAAGATTTGTTGGTCCTTTTTGGTTCGAGACAGTTTGTCATCAATGTTGTCCAGAAAACTCGTAAATGGGTACCCAGGCGGTTGATAAACAGCAATAACATGGATGTCGCGGCCACAAGCTTGAACATTTGCATCAATTATGTGAAATCCATCCGTATGTCTAACCTCCGCTAGGTTTAGGTGAAGATCCTCCCTCACAAACATGGCTAACCCACCATGTGAGGAACGCCGACAGGAAAAGACAGCCTTGTATCCATCCAGCACGTACATATCTTGGCAGCCCTCTTTTATCCATGTCTCTCCGATAACAATCACATGAATTCGCTCATTATACCTATCCAGAAATTCTTTAATTACATCAAATTTGGTCAGAGATCCCATCCCTCTAATATTCCACTGAAACACCCTCAAGGACGCATGAAACCCCAATTCAGCTTTATTTGTTATACATTCTTCGATACATACATAATTATAATTTAGAACAGACATTTTAAAGAAAAAAAGATACATTTTATTATGAAAAAGCAACATACAATTAACGCTTTTTGGACTCCTGCTGAATGCGCGGCGAGGAATCCGTGGACATGTTGAACGAGGAATTAGTTTCATCAAGACTTCTTTTAGCACGACGTTGATTCAGCTTCCGGACATCACCTTTATCGCGAACAAGTTCGATTTTTGAATTTTCCGTTCTTCTCATCAAGATGACACCATCTCTTCCCGGCCAGACGTACTTGATTTCCAGACTTTCCTGTAGATCACGTACTTCACAAAGCAGATTTATCCCGTACGGCGTAAGCTCATCCCGCAAGACGATTCTGCCCGAAACTGATGTGAAGTTCGATCCAAGTTGAGCTGCCTTCAGGACACCATGCGTTCGCTTGCAGTCAAACAGCATTTCTTTTGTCTCCTCGTTCGCAAAAACCACCCTAATCGGAGCCACTTTTCCTCCGTCTTTCTGATCTCCCATCCGCTTAGCTTCAAAAACTGCATCCTCAGTGCTATGGCAACACTGTCCATAGTGAGACGCCGCACCAACACACTCAACGTTGTGCGGTTGGCACACCTTGCGAGGTGACAGCTTTGTCTAAAGCGAGCCACGAAAGAATAAAGACACGTTTTTGTAATCGCTCACTAAAGTTAGTTTTTAGACTTAAATAAATCTCTAACTCGCGTTTGTTATTAGCGAAAGACATAACATTGTTTGGCGACGAGGATTAGTTCGGTTCGAAGTAGTTCGCGGCGTTTTCGGGTTTTCGCGTTCGAGCGGGGTTTCTAACCTCAAAATGCCCCCGAAGGTGACGCCGAAGAAGGACGGGCCGCAGCAGCAGCCGGATCTCACGGCGATTCTGGCGCAGCTCACCGCCTACTTGGAGAACCAGTCCAAAACCCAGGAGGCTCTCCTCGAGCAGCTCTCCAAGCCGAAGGACAACGAGTTCCTGATGGAAACACTTTCCAACACCATCCCGGAATTTGTTTACGACCCCCAAGGCGGACTGGTCTTCGACAAGTGGTACTCCCGGCACGAGGAGGCCTTCAACAAGGGCGGGGAGAAGCTGGAGGAAGCGGACAAAGTGCGGCTGCTCGTGCGGAAGCTGTCCTCGGTGGATCACGACCGCTACGTGAACTACATCCTACCGGAGAACCCACCGGACAGATCGTTCCAGGACACGGTGGACACGCTGAAGGAGATGTTCGGGCACCAAACGTCCGTGTTCTTCCGGCGCTACCAGTGTCTGCAGACGACCAAGCGGAATGCGGAGGATTTCGTCACGTACGCCAGTACCGTCAACCGAGCGTGCGAGGATTTCAACATCCGGACGATCACCTCCGACCAGTTCAAGTGCCTGGTTTTTGTCGCTGGTCTGCAGTCGGAGAGGTACAAGGACATCCGGACCCGGTTGCTGGCGAAGATGGAAGGCGAGACGGCGGAGCACCCGATGACTCTCAAGAAGCTGTTATTGGAGTGCCAGCATTTGGACAACCTCAAACACGACACTGCTGTTATTGAGGGTCCGAAGCCGGCCGTCAAAGCGGTCCAGCAGGATCGCAGCGGCTTTCGCGAGTCGGGCAAACCGGAACGGAAGTTCGACAACAGGAATCCGGCCAAGGCAACCCCACGACGTCCGTGCTGGCAGTGCGGGCAGATGCACTTTGTTGCAGACTGCTCGTACACGAAACACACCTGCAAGACGTGCGGCAAAGTGGGACACAAGGAAGGATACTGTGCTTGCTGCTCCAAACCCTCCGGTTCCGGAGAAGGTGCATCACACACAGCACCCGGAGGCGGCAAGAAGAAGCACAAAAAGAAGCGGGCCGACGGCGGGGGACACTCAAACGGTGTGTACGCTGTCAACAAGGAAGGTGTCGTCGGACGGCGCAAGTTCGTGGAAGTTCTGATCAACAACGAACCGATCGAACTCCAGCTCGACTGCGGATCGGACTACACCATCATCTCGACGGATTCACTTCCCCTGCTCGGCAACCCAGAAACCATTCCGACGGAACTGCGGGTGGCCACAGCCTCAGGCAAACCCCTTCCGCTGGAATTGGAGTTCGAGTGTGACGTCACGTTCCGCGGGACCACCAAGCGTTCCGTGTGCTACGTCACTCCTGTGCGCGGTTTCAAGGTTCTTGGGAGCGACCTGATGGAAGCTTTCGGGCTGTACGACATTCCGATCAACGACTTCTGCAAGCAACTCACAACTGCGGAGGACTCGTTGGCGTGTGGTGCCGCGCTGAAGGCGAAATTTCCGGCGGTGTTCCAGGAAGGACTCGGACGGTGCACGAAAACAAAGATCCAGCTGTTCCTGATCGACGGGGCGAAGCCGGTCTTCAAGCCTAAGCGGCCAGTGCCGTTCCACTCGCAGCGGCTGGTCGAAAAGGAGCTCAACCGATTGCAGAACATGGGAGTGCTGGAGCCGGTCGACTACTCGGACTGGGCGGCACCCATCGTGGCAGTTCGGAAGGCGCAGCGCGACGCAGACGGAGATCCGGTGGTCCGCATTTGCGCGGATTACTCGACCGGGTTGAACGCTGTGCTGGAGGCGAATAAGTACCCTCTCCCTACCCCCGACGACATCTTCGCAAAGCTGGCTGGCAGCAAGTTCTTCAGCGTGATTGACCTGTCGGACGCTTATCTGCAGATGGAGGTAGAGGAGGAGTCGCAGAAGCTGTTGACTATGAACACACACAAGGGGCTGTTCAAGGTCAAGCGTCTGCCGCCGGGAGTGAAACCCGCTCCTGGAGCCTTCCAGAAGGTCGTTGACAACATGCTCGCCGGCCAGGAAGGAGCGGCGTCGTTCCTCGACGACGTGCTGGTGTTCGGCCGAACGCGCGCTGAGCACGACCGGAACTTGGAGCAAACACTGCAGCGGATCCAAGATTTCGGTTTCCGGCTCAAGATCGAGAAGTGCAAGTTCTACATGACGGAGGTGAAGTACCTGGGCCACATCATCAACCAAAACGGAATCCGCACCGACCCGGGGAAAGTGTCTGCCATCTCGCAGATGCCACCGCCGAAGAACCTCACCGAGCTGCGTTCGTTCTTGGGCGCGGTCAACTACTACGCGAAGTTCATCAAGGAGATGCACCAGCTGCGTAGGCCACTCGATCTGCTGCTGAAGAAGGACGCAAAGTGGGCCTGGTCGGACGACTGCCAACGATCGTTCGAGCGCTTCAAGGAGCTGCTCAAGTCTGACCTGATGCTGACCCACTACAACCCGACGCTGGACATTATCGTGGCCGCTGACGCTTCGCAAACCGGAATCGGCGCCACAATCCGACATCGTTTCCCTGACGGTTCGGAGAAGATAATCCAGCACGCCTCAAGATCGTTGACACCGGCGGAGCAAGCGTACGGGCAGATCGACAAGGAAGCTCTGGCGCTCGTCTACGCTGTCACGAAGTTTCACCGGATGCTGCTGGGACGACGGTTCGTTCTGGAGACAGACCACCAGCCTCTGCTCCGCATCTTCGGGTCACACAAGGGGATTCCGACGCACACGTCCAACCGACTGCAACGACTGGGACTCGTTCTGCTGTGCTACAACTTTGGCATCGACTACGTCTCCACGGCGAACTTCGGGTACGCGGATGTACTCTCCAGACTCATCGATTCGGCGGCCAAGCCGGAGGAGGAGTACGTTATCGCCGCTCTGTACCTCGAGGACGACATGTCGGCGGTCTTGGAAGACTCCGTTGGCAACACACCTGTCACTTCCAAGATGATCGCCGCTGCTACCGCCCGGGACAAGGTGCTCAAGAAAGTGGTCCAGTACTTGGAAGGTGAGTGGCCGGCCAGCGCAAGCGAAATCGACAACCTGGACGTGAAGGCGTTCTACCACCGGAAGGAGAGCCTGGCGCTGACTCAGGGCTGCATTCTTTTCGGCCAGCGAGTGGTGGTGCCGGAGACCTACCGAAAGCGGATCCTGCAACGCCTGCACCACGGTCACCCGGGCATGGTCCGGATGAAGAGTCTGGCTCGGAGTTTCGTCTACTGGCCGCACATCGACAAGCAGGTGGAGGACACGGTGAAGCAGTGCGCGGACTGTGCTGCAGCTGCCAAATCTCCCCCACACTCTCCACCAGAAGCTTGGCCAACACCAGCGGGACCATGGCAACGCATTCACATTGATTACGCGGGCCCGATCGATGGTCTCTACTTTCTCATCATCGTGGACGCTTTCTCGCGATGGCCTGAGATCTACCCGACGACGACCACGACCGCTAGGGCCACGATCCAGTTTCTTCGAAGCACGTTCGCACGCCTTGGCCTGCCGATGGTACTCGTGTCGGACAACGCTGCTCAGTTCACTTGCGACGAGTTTGAGTCCTACTGCAAAGCGAACGGAATCACCCACATCCTCACCGCGCCCTACCATCCGCAATCGAACGGGCAAGCGGAACGCTTTGTGGACACCGTCAAGCGAGGAATGAAGAAAATCAACAAGGGAGAGCCACTGCAGGAGACACTCGACGTGTTTCTGGCAACGTACAGGTCGACGCCGAGCGGAACAACCGAGCAGAAGTCACCAAGTGAACTGCTGTTTGGACGTCAAATGCGCACCACACTCGACCTACTGCGACCACCACCAACACCGGTTGCTGAGATGAAGACGACTGCTGAGAACGACCAGAGACGAGAATTTGCACCTGGCGACTTGGTGTATGCGAAGGTGCACAAGCGGAACGACTGGTACTGGGAGGCAGGAAAGGTCATCGAAAGGCTCGGCTCGGTGAACTACAACGTGTGGTTGGACGGCCAACGTTCGGGGCTGATCCGGTCGCATATCAACCAGCTTCGTCCACGGCACGAGTCAGCGGATTCGCCGGCGCGCGGTCGCGCTGTTAACCTTCCGCTGGACATTCTCCTGGGCGAGTTTGGGTTCGCTCAACCAACAACCGAGGACGTCACGCAAGCAGCTGTGGTGGAACCGGAAGGCGCGAACCAACCAGGAATCACCGAGCAACCTGGCAACAACGATGGACCGGAACCAGCTGTGATCCAACGGCCGATCCGGCGGGCTTCGACGGGAAGTATTCCGCCGAGTTGCGTTCCCGTGCCGACGACGACGATCACCAGGAGTGGACGCGAGGTTCGGCTGCCGCCGAGGTTCGATCACTACGTGATGTCTTAAAGAGGGAGATGCTATGGCAACACTGTCCATAGCGAGACGCCGCACCAACACACTCAACGTTGTGCGGTTGGCACACCTTGCGAGGTGACAGCTTTGTCTAAAGCGAGCAACGGAAACAGCAAGACACGTTTTGTAATCGCTCATCTTAAAATTAGTTTTTAGACTTAAATAAAGTTTCTAATGTTAGTCTCTAACTCGCGTTTGTTATTAGCGAAAGACATAACACTCAGGTAGTTGACAATTGATTGCCTCTGCTATCGCTTTGATTACAGCTGTGATGTTCTCGTCCTTGGTTGCCGGTACTCCCAGGATGACAGCATTTTTCTTGATGTTGGCTCGGTTGTGCTGGTCAACCTCCTTTTCCAACCTTTCCACAGTGGCACCAACACTCTCGTACCTCTCATGCACCTCATCGACCTGTCCTTTCAGGAAATGTTGGCCCAGTTTCAAGTCCTTGATATCGTTGTTTATGCCCTCGAACTTTTCAGCGAGAAACGACTGACTTTTTTCCAGCTCCTTGAAGGCATTCCTCAGTTCCCGATTACTCTCTGCATGCTCCTGCCGCATACACTGGACTTCGCTCAACACCTTCGCTATCAGCCCTTCTGCCTTCTTATCATTCTCAACACTGGATCTCAGCTCGAAGCACTCAGTGCTGCACAAGAAGGGCTTCGAGCGAGCTCTCCTGGCAGTACTACCATACAGCTTCTTGCACTTCGTATGCCAGTATCTGTGGCACTCCACACACTCGATCACTTTGTTTTCATCAGCTTCTTCCTTCTCACAGCCGGCACACACGATCGCGTCCTCACCGTGAGACATAGTGAAAAAGGTCTCAGATGGTGAGATAAGAAGGTAGTCACGGTTGACTGCAGCAAAAGAGGAATTTGATAAAACACTTTAATACCAAAATAATACCAAAATGTGCCATCCTGACTTAGAAAATTTTCCACAATTTCAAGTCATTTCTTCAGGGGGTATATCAAAAATGTTTAAAATCAAGTTTGAAATTTCCGGTTTTCAATGAAAGATCCGTGCCCAATTCTCTAGCGTGTTCACCCATAACAATCTTTCTGAACAAGTAATATCCAACGCTCGGGTTCCAGAATCGCTACCCATCCCTTCGAACGTCGTCATCTCGCACGAAGACTTCAGAACTGCAAGTGCCAAGCTAAAATGCTCCCACTCCGCCGGACCTGATGATATCCCCTCGGTTGTCTTGAAAAGTTGTTCTAACAGCATTTGCCTTCCTTTAACAAAAATCTATAACATGTCTCTTAGTTCCGTGTTTCCTGACCGATGGAAGGAGTCATTTGTTTTCCCGGTATTCAAAAAAGGCTGTAAACTCCGCCGGACCTGATGGTATCCCCTCGGTTGTCTTGAAAAGTTGTTCTAACAGCATTTGCCTTCCTCTAACAAAAATCTATAACATGTCTCTTAGTTCCGGGGTGTTTCCTGACCGATGGAAGGAGTCATTTGTTTACCCGGTATTCAAAAAAGGCTGTAAACGGGACATTTGCAACTACCGCGGAATTGCAGCCCTCTGTGCCATGTCTAAACTTTTCGAGGTTATCGTGTTTAACTTTTTTCTGCATAACTATTCTCCGGGTATTGCTTACGACCAGCACGGATTTCTCCCCAAACGGTCAACTAACACAAACCTTGTGACTTATGTTTCCACAATACAACGAGCAATCCAAAGTGGGTACCAGGTCGATGCGGTCTACACCGACCTCTCTGCAACTTTCGACAAGATCGATCATCGAATCGCAATCACAAAACTTCGTCGTATTGGCTTTCATAACCTTTCCTTGTGACATCCGGGGTACCTCAGGACAGCCACTTAGATCCATTTATATTCCTACTCGATATTAACGATGTCAACTATCAACTTAGGTGCTCGAAACTTTCTTATGCTGACGATTTCAAACTGTTCACTATCATCAAGAAACCCTCAGACTGTCGCTTCCTTCAACAGCAAATCAACATTTTCTCCGATTGGTGTCTGCTGAACCAAATGGTTTTAAACCCCACTAAATGTTCAGTTATTACGTTTTCACGGAAGAGGTCGCCGGTCTGCTTCGACTACACACTATTTGAAAACTCTTTAAAACGTGATCGTTGTGTCAAAGATTTGGGTGTCATGCTTGACGCAGAACTTTCATTTAAGGATCATGTGGCTTACAAGACTTCTAAGGCATCCAAACTGCTCGGTATGATCTTCAGAATGACTAAGTACTTCCGAAATATTCAATGTATAAAAACTTTATATTGTTCACTAGTCAGATCCACCTTGGAATACGGTTCTATCGTCTGGGCGCCATTTTATGCAAACGAGATAAATCGAATTGAAGCTGTTCAACGCAAATTCACTCGATTCGCATTGCGGTACTCTCCCAATCAATCCTTGGATTATGCCAGTCGATGTGATTACCTTCATCTTGATTTTTTGTCTGTCAGGAGAGATTTAGCGAAAACCGTGTTTGTTTCTGATCTGTTGAGATCCAACATTGATTGTCCTTACTTGGTCGGACAACTCAACATCAACATTCGCCGGCGAACACTTCGTTCGTTTGCTTTTCTGACCCTACCCTTTGCTCGCACCAATTACGCCTTCAATGAACCATTCTCCAGCATGTGCAGAGCCTTCAATCGGTGCTACTCGTCCTTCGATTTTAAATTGTTCCGTCCTGTTCAAAAACTTAAATTCTGAGAAGAAAATCTCCAACCCCTTAACCCTCTAGTTTAGGTTTACACTATTAGCTTATTTATTTATTTATTTATTTATTTATTTATTTATAATGTATGTAATTTTCGTTAGCCCAATAGGTTAGTTTTAGAGCGTCCAATTTCCCGGGGTTACAAAATTCCCGGGAAACGGGAAATTTTTAACAAATTTCCCGGGAATTCCCGGGAAATTTGAAATTTATCGAAAATTGATCATATCCTGCTTCTGATTGATATTTTGCAACAAAATTGTATAGAACTGCAACTTGAATGTTCAAAATAAGTGTAGGGGTCAATTAATGGCTTGACTGCTTATAAAAATCATACAACTTTGTAAAAAAAAATAAAATTTTCTTATTATATCAATTGATTTTTTTTTTGAATCAGCGAGTAAAATCCATGCTTCTTAACCATAAAAATGCTTTTAAATTTGTCTCCGTTACCATTTCAAAGGAATATGTTTAAGAATAACGTTGACTCATAAAACAAACAAAAAAATAAAAAGCATGCAGAAATTATGTTTTTCATGGCAAATAACTTGTTATAGACCGTAATTTTATCAACAAAACTCATTTTAAGGATTTTTAGGCAATATTTTGACTTTTTATCAATTTCACCAAAAATGTATAGGTATATTGTTAAAAAACTTATAAACTATGTTTAGTAAAATTTACACATTGATTTTCTTTTTCTTCTTAAAAACTTATCAGCAACCTTAGTGATTGTGTAAAATTTGAACACATTGAATCTGATTTTAACAACAAATATGTTGTACAAAGTCACCCCAATATGCTAAATACAATTTTCAACGCCACTAGTTTTCAAATACTATTGAAAAACATTTTTTTCCAACAATAGTGCATGGACTTTGTGTGGCCTACCCCAGTAGGGGAGAGTGGGGAGACTTGATCCCCGGGGACACTTGTTTTAGCTTTTAGCTAGAAAGTTGTGCGAAATTAACTAAAACTCATTGTAGAAAACAAAGAAAAAAATTAAAAAATGTTTAGATTGAGTTACACACATTTTTCTATAACGAGCTGCAAAAAACTTCCAAGAGATCTTTTTTTCTTTGTTTTGATATGTATAGAAAACACTCAAAAATTATTCAAAAAAATATTTTTTATACATGAATTGCTTGATAAACTTATCAACTCCACAACCCTTACGCATTTTATGTTAAATTTATCGTCATACTATTTTTACAATCAATTGTTGAAAAAAGTGCGTTTAGGGAGACTTGATCCCTGCATTTTTACAGTCACTGGAATCAGCCTCAAGATTAATTACTTGGGCTGGGCTTTCATACATAGTTTCCTTTAGTATAGTTGTACATAACTTACTGCAGTTAGAACTTTTTTTCAAAAGTTTTGTAAACAAAAATTTCCAGCTTTTGTAAACATACTTAATTTTGTTCTAAAAAATAATATTTTAAGTTTTCA
This sequence comes from Culex pipiens pallens, assembly GCF_016801865.2. Lineage (NCBI taxonomy): Eukaryota > Metazoa > Arthropoda > Insecta > Diptera > Culicidae > Culex > Culex pipiens. The sequence goes on from NC_068937.1 coordinate 72,874,011, forward strand.
AATATTTTACATACTAAACTTGTTATATTTTGAACACAAACGTACAGGTTTTATGTCAAATTGCTGTAACTTATAGAAAATTAAAAGTTTGGATGAAAAAGAAACATTTTGCTTAAGATTTCTTCAAAATGTTGAAAGGGGGATCAAGTTACCCCTAACATTTTTAAAATGCCGGTTTAAAATATTTTTTAAAAACGCTTGGCATGATTCGAAGAGTTCCTCTGATAAAATACCCTTATTAACTAAACATAGTTGAATGTTTAAGCTTTCAATTCATGCAAAAAGTTTGTAGTTTTGTGAGAAAATGACAGAGTTATGTGCGATACAAAAAAAGGGGATCAAGTCTCCCCACTCTCCCCTACATGTTTTACAAAATAATAATCTTGGGACAAACCTTACCAGTTGGAAAAAAAATAAAAACAGAATTAAATCCTATCATTGATACCCCGTTTTTCTTTTAAGTTCAATATGCACAGTAGATTAAAATGAATAAAATTAAGTTAGGTTCCCTCATTAATATTTTTTCAAATTAAAAAAAATTAGGACCAAAAAGTAAGGAAAATGTAAATTATTTTTTCGGGAAATCCTGGGAAATTTTTTCCCGGGACGGGAAATTGGACGCTCTAGTTAGTTTAAGTAATGATGTAAAAGCCTTTTTGTCATTTGGACTGTAAATCTGTTGACAATAAAAAAAAAGAGGTTTTGTGCCTATTTGAGTTCTTACGCCAAAAAGTTACAACTTTGGCCACTCTGGGACCGATTCCGGAAAATCTGCAGATTGTATGGGAAATGTTACATAAAATCAAATTTTGATCACAGGAGGCTGAATAAGCAAAAAAGTCAAAAACGTCAACAAACGAAAAATGGCAGAACGAAGTTTGTCGGGTAAGGCTTGTCTATATATAAAAAATTTCGACGGTTTTGTTCGAACGCGAATAAATTCAAAACGGAACGTCGGATCGAGACGCTCTTTGTTGCGCTCGGTTCGTATAAACCCAAGGAAGGTTCTTACGCCAAAAAGTTAAAACTTTGGCCACTCTGAAACCGATTCCGGAAAACCTGCAGATTGTATGGGAAAAGTTGCGTATAATCAAATTTTGATCACAGGAGGCTGAATTAGCAAACAACAAGAAACGTCAGGAAACCAAAAAAGGGCAGGACGAAGTTTGCCGGGAAGAGCTTGTTTAACATAAAAACTCTCTATGAACACTATGCTATCCTAGTTTTCACTTCAGACGATCTCTTCCAAACATGTTTCATATTACCTGTGCCTACAACGCGGACGCTTTGTGTTTGTTGCAAGCAGTATTTATTATAAAAATAGTTTTTATTTTTAGTTTCGATATCTATTGAAGATAGCGCTTTGGTTTCTTAGAGAGAGTTTTTCATTTTTGTTAGTTGAGCAACTTGTCGAGAACAAAAATATTCTATACCTTGTATCTTAGAAAATAAATAGTTTTTTCTTGTTTTGCACAACTAAAATCAATCAAATTGTAATGACGTCTGAGAGAATATTTTTTTTTTTTAATTTATGTTTATTCAGATTTTTTCTTCCATGTACATTCATTCAGTTAAAATATTATTGAGTGTCCAATCATTTATTCATGAAATATTCTAGCTTTCGCTATTCAGGTCTGAGAGAATAATATAGAAACTTGTGGTACCAGCAACTTTCTAGAACATGTCAACTTTCTAGAACTTATCGTTTTTGAGATATGAGCGATTCTCTACAAAATCGGTCTTTTTTCTTCAATTTTAATTTTTGTATTTTTTAATCCGGCTGAAACTTTTTTGGTGCCTTCGGTATGCCCAAAGAAGCCATTTTGCGTCATTAGTTTGTCCATATAATTTTCCATACAAATTTGGCAGCTATCCATACAAAAATGATGTTTGAAAATTCAAAAATCTGTATCTTTTGAAGGAATTTTTTGATCGATTTGGTGTCTTCGGTAAAGTTGTAGGTATGGATACGGACTACACTGGAAAAAAATAATACACGGTAAAAAAAAAATGGTGATTTTTCAACTTCATTTTTCGATGTAAAATCAAATTTGCAATTCAAAAGTACTTCAGTAAAATTTTGATAAAGTGCACCGTTTTCAAGATAAATCCATATTTAGGTGACTTTTTTGAAAATAGTCGCAGTTTTTATTTTTTCAAAATTAGTGCACATGTTTGCACACTTTTGGAAAAAATTTTTTTGAAAAGCTGAGAAAATTCTCTATATTTTGCTTCTTCGGACTTTGTTGATACGATCTTTAGTTGCTGAGATATTGCAATGCAAAGATTTAAAAACAGGAAAATTGATGTTTTCTAAGTCTCACCCAAACAACCCACCATTTTCTAATGTCGATATCTCAGCAACACGTCGGTGTGTTTTTTTTGGCGTGCGTGTGTGCGTGTGAAGGTGCGGCTGGCTTTGGCTGTCTCGATGACAGTTGAGCCAGTCAGATTTGCGATTCCTTTCCGTAGGGTCGTAGAATTTTCGCGTCCGCCGTCGGTGTGTTGTTTTTTCGTTTTTTCGGCGTGCGTGTGTGCGTGTGAAGGTGCGGCTGGCTTTGGCTGTCCCGATGACAGCTAGCCAGTTTGATTTGACCCTATCAACACCCTATCATACCATTTCAGCTCGATACACATCGAAACTCGTCGTTCGCACCGTTAATCAGTACCTCACTAAACATCAATCATTTAAAACTCGTAAAATCATCTCAAGTTAAAAGTTACATTGTTTAATCCTTCATTCTTTAATTACAAATGATTTTGGTTCTATCTTTCCACAGCCGGCTGTCTAAGACTAGACCATTTCATTTAAAATTTAACAACCGATAAACGGGAAATGTCTCATCCGCAGCATCCGATTGTTTGCCTTGAGAATAATATATAACATCTTTCAACAAACACTATGATTTTGGGTCGCATCATCATCTTCAATGATGAATCCTGACCAAACAACCTATCCTACTAACAAGTTTTCAGGTTCCTGGCGCTCGTGGGGTGTAAGCACAGAGTAAATCAGCTGCCCTAGTAGCAACCTGCGCTAACTAACATTCCCGTCCCTTAAAATCGAGGTCTACAAACTGACATGGCGGGCGCCGTTGGTGGCCAATGACTGTTACCTATTCGCAACTGATCTAGCTTTAGCAATCATGCACGGAAAGGAGTTCCATCTAAAATTTAACAATTCAAATTAGCTGGCTTCAAATTGGTGAAACAGTGATTTTTTTGGTTGAATCAGCTAAAATTTCAGCTAAATTTACCAATCTGGGATTGGTGAAATAGCTAACCCTGATTGCTGATTTGCTTTCCAAAACTGACAGCCCAAACCAAAATGACAGGAGAGATTTTACCAAAAATAATGGTGTTTCAGCACAATTTTGCGTAAAATTACCAAAAAAACTAGCTGGAACCGGCAGCATGGATTTTTGACAGATCATCAGTTCGAGAACAAAACAAAGCAACGTCCTGTGTCGTGTTCGATCCTGTTTGAGCCGCTCAGTTCGTGAAGTTTTTTTTTGATGATTATGTGTGTTGTTTGAGTGCAAGTGCAAAAGGTGATAGAATGTGTTGTGTGAGTGAATAAATTAAAAGCCAGGAAGATTTTCTGCGGATCGGCACCTGAAGGAATGTTTCAGTTGATAAGGTGAGAAGTTTTTTGTGTTGAGGGAAAGTGGTTAGAAGTTGAGCCTCTCGTTACTGTTTGGACGATGCGTAGGTAAAAAAATGTACTTAACATAAAGTGGGGGCATCCCTAAACCACGTGAAAACATTGGCAGGGGAAAGGGGAGACTGGCAATTGTCCACACTCTACTTTTTTGTATGGACATCTGTCCACTTGGAGGGGCGGCTGGTACAGAATGTCTAGACATAGATTGGCCGATGTTTGACAAATCCGAACAAATAGGGCACCTAACGCCTTTAAAGCACATCAAAAAATAGTGTTAAATATTGTTAGAAACGAAGTTAAATGAAGTTCAATTAAGTTAAATTTAGTGAAATTAAGTTTAATCAATTTAAGTTTTATTAAATTAGTTAATTTTAGTTAAATTAAGAAGAGTTTATAAAAATAAGTTGAATTAAGCCAAAATTTAGTTTAATTCAGATAAATTCAGTTGAAAAAAGTTATTTTTAGTGTAATTTAGTTGAATTTGCCAAAATTTAGTTAAATTAAGTTGTGTTAAGTTAAATTTAGTAAAATTAATAAAATTAAGCAAAATTAAGAAAAATTAAGCAAAATTAAGTAAATTTAAGCAAAATTATGTAAAATTAAGTAAAATTAACTAAAATTAATTAAATTAAGTCAAATTAAGTAAAATTAAGTAAAATTAAGTAAAATTAAGTAAAATTAAGTAAAATTAAGTAAAATTAAGTAAGATTAAGTAAAATTAAGTAAAACTAAGTAAAATCAAGTAAAATTAAGTAAAATTAAGTAAAATTAAGTAAAATTAAGTAAAATTAAGTTGTGATAAGTTAAATTTTGTAAAATTAAAAAAAATTAAGTAAAATTAATAAATTAAATTTAAATTAAGCAAAATTAAGTAAAATTAAGTGAAATTAAGTAAAATTAAGTAAAATTAGGTAAAATTAAGTAAAATTAAGTAAAATTAAGTAAAATTAAGTAAAATTAAGTAAAATTAAGTAAAATTAAGTAAAATTAAGTAAAATTAAGTAAAATTAAGTGAAATTAAGTAAAATTAGGTAAAATTAAGTAAAATTAAGTAAAATTTAGTAAAATTAAGTTAAATTAAGTAAAATTAATTTGTATTTTTGTATTTTTGTATTTTTGTATTTTTGTATTTTTGTATTTTTGTATTTTTGTATTTTTGTATTTTTGTATTTTTGTATTTTTGTATTTTTGTATTTTTGTATTTTTGTATTTTTGTATTTTTGTATTTTTGTATTTTTGTATTTTTGTATTTTTGTATTTTTGTATTTTTGTATTTTTGTATTTTTGTATTTTTGTATTTTTGTATTTTTGTATTTTTGTATTTTTGTATTTTTGTATTTTTGTATTTTTGTATTTTTGTATTTTTGTATTTTTTTATTTTTGTATTTTTGTATTTTTGTATTTTTGTATTTTTGTATTTTTGTATTTTTGTATTTTTGTATTTTTGTATTTTTGTATTTTTGTATTTTTGTATTTTTGTATTTTTGTATTTTTGTATTTTTGTATTTTTGTATTTTTGTATTTTTGTATTTTTTGTATTTTTGTATTTTTGTATTTTTGTATTTTTGTATTTTTGTATTTTTTGTATTTTTGTATTTTTGTATTTTGTATTTTTGTATTTTTGTATTTTTGTATTTTTGTATTTTTGTATTTTTGTATTTTTGTATTTTTGTATTTTTGTATTTTTGTATTTTTGTATTTTGTATTTTTGTATTTTTGTATTTTTGTATTTTTGTATTTTTGTATTTTTGTATTTTTGTATTTTTGTATTTTTGTATTTTTGTATTTTTGTATTTTTGTATTTTTGTATTTTTGTATTTTTGTATTTTTGTATTTTTGTATTTTTGTATTTTTGTATTTTTGTATTTTTTGTATTTTTGTATTTTTGTATTTTTGTATTTTTGTATTTTTGTATTTTTGTATTTTTGTATTTTTGTATTTTTGTATTTTTGTATTTTTGTATTTTTGTATTTTTGTATTTTTGTATTTTTGTATTTTTGTATTTTTGTATTTTTGTATTTTTGTATTTTTGTATTTTTGTATTTTTGTATTTTTGTATTTTTGTATTTTTGTATTTTTGTATTTTTGTATTTTTGTATTTTTGTATTTTTGTATTTTTGTATTTTTGTATTTTTGTATTTTTGTATTTTTGTATTTTTGTATTTTTGTATTTTTGTATTTTTGTATTTTTGTATTTTTGTATTTTTGTATTTTTGTATTTTTGTATTTTTGTATTTTTGTATTTTTGTATTTTTGTATTTTTGTATTTTTGTATTTTTGTATTTTTGTATTTTTGTATTTTTGTATTTTTGTATTTTTGTATTTTTGTATTTTTGTATTTTTGTATTTTTTGTATTTTTGTATTTTTGTATTTTTGTATTTTTGTATTTTTGTATTTTTGTATTTTTGTATTTTTGTATTTTTGTATTTTTGTATTTTTGTATTTTTGTATTTTTGTATTTTTATATTTTTATATTTTTGTATTTTTGTATTTTTGTATTTTTGTATTTTTGTATTTTTGTATTTTTGTATTTTTGTATTTTTGTATTTTTGTATTTTTGTATTTTTGTATTTTTTTGTATTTTTGTATTTTTGTATTTTTGTATTTTTGTATTTTTGTATTTTTGTATTTTTGTATTTTTGTATTTTTGTATTTTTGTATTTTGTATTTTTGTATTTTTGTATTTTTGTATTTTTGTATTTTTGTATTTTTGTATTTTTGTATTTTTGTATTTTTGTATTTTTGTATTTTTGTATTTTTGTATTTTTGTATTTTTGTATTTTTGTATTTTTGTATTTTTGTATTTTTGTATTTTTGTATTTTTGTATTTTTGTATTTTTGTATTTTTGTATTTTTGTATTTTTGTATTTTTGTATTTTTGTATTTTTGTATTTTTGTATTTTTGTATTTTTGTATTTTTGTATTTTTGTATTTTTGTATTTTTGTATTTTTGTATTTTTGTATTTTTGTATTTTTGTATTTTTGTATTTTTGTATTTTTGTATTTTTGTATTTTTGTATTTTTGTATTTTTGTATTTTTGTATTTTTGTATTTTTGTATTTTTGTATTTTTGTATTTTTGTATTTTTGTATTTTTGTATTTTTGTATTTTTGTATTTTTGTATTTTTGTATTTTTGTATTTTTGTATTTTTGTATTTTTGTATTTTTGTATTTTGTATTTTTGTATTTTTGTATTTTTGTATTTTTGTATTTTTGTATTTTTGTATTTTTGTATTTTTGTATTTTTGTATTTTTGTATTTTTGTATTTTTGTATTTTTGTATTTTTGTATTTTTGTATTTTTGAATTTTTGTATTTTTGTATTTTTGTATTCTTGTTTTTTTTGTATTACTGTATTTATTTATTTTTTAATTTGTCAATAGAATAACAAAGCCGTACTATAAGGATGATCAACTAGAACATAGTTTAAAAAGCCTGGAAACTATTGAAACATCCAAAAAACTTTGCTGGACTACCAAAAAACGTACCAAGAATAGCGGAAAATCATGCTACACCAGCAAAAAGTCTTTTTGAAAATAAAAAACAACTTTACAGGCAGCAAGGGATTTTTAAAATGATTTCGAAATTTCCAGTTAAAACAGTCGAAAAATTAGCTGGACTTACCGAAAAACGAAGCAAGAACAAAAAAGAAACGAGCTAAATCAGCCAAAAGGCTGGGTGAAGAATGCGTGCTTTGCAGGCAGCAACGGAGGCTTTTGAAAGAAAACTTGTAGAAATAGTGGAAAAATTAGCTATTCCAACCAAAACACCTACCAAGAATAGTGGCAAAGTTAGCTAAACTAGCTAAAAAGATGTGTGAAAATACCTGGCTTCGCAGCCATCAATGGAAAATTTTGAGAATGATTCCAAAAAAACTAGTTGAAACAGCCTAAAAACTTGCTGGGCTAACTATAAAACTTCCTAGAATACCATAAAATCTAGCTAAAATAGCTAACAGACCTTCTCAAAAAGTACAGCTTTTGAGACTGACAGCATTTTTCCAGCTTGCAAATTAGTAAAATTTACTAAAAATTTAGCTAGATTTATCATTTTTAGGACCTGGATCCAGCTGTCAAATCCAGGAATTTTTTTTAGGATTTCCAGCTAAAAAAAATCGTGGTTGGAAAAACAACCAATTTTTTTAGGGTTTTTAACCGAAAATTAGTAAGATTCACGATAAACCTTCTTTCCGTGTGGTGTTTTATCTTTTCAGCGCATTCATACATGCTGTTGATAAGGGAAACACCACTAGATCGTCGAAGCCTATAATCAGTAGTGCTGAAAGGATATTATGGTTCTGTTCAGCAACGGAGGGGCAACCATGGGTGATCTCTCATGCTCATGCTCATGCTCCCTTAGCCCCCGCCAAATAACAATATGCGATTTTTTCGAATTGCTTAAGATAATCAAAACGTAAAAAAACATTAAAAAGCTCTGTGAGTAAAATAACAATCAAAGTGGCACGAAAACCGAGGAAAAAGTATGACTGAACTTGCAAGCTATTTAAATTGCAGCGATTTAAACACGCTAATAACATTGCAAAAGGGTGTAGCTCCAAAACACCACTGTTTACACGAAATTTGATTTCAGATTCGGATTCAGCGGCCAAAATTACTATAAGAAAGCATACCCTGACCTTTGCGACACATGCTTGCAACATCGTGTAATTAGTAGGCCTTGCTTCTGAATTCTGAGCAATTTTGAAAATTGGCACTTTTTTTCTCACTAAAACTCAAATATCTCGGCTCTGGAGAGTCAAAATTGCATTTTCTCAGAGGGAAAAATGTTCGCCATGAAATTTCCTACAAGCTGCATGTATTGGTTTTACTGGGAAAAATAGGCTACCCTAAATAAAATGAGCATTTTTGAAAAAACTTTCGAAAAAATGCGATTTTTCCGACATAAATCCGCCTGGGAGAGTCCAAAAACTTAAGTTTTGGTCCAATATTGATAGTGTATCTTAATCTATGGACAAAAACCTATCGTTTAAAGATAATACACACCTGATCGAAACAGTTTTTGTATTGATTCCAAGTGATTTTAGAAAATTTGTTCAAAAAAGTGACTTTTTTCAGTAAATCGACTAGGGGGTGCGAGAAAGTATTTTATTATTTTTTCTTATCTAAGAAAACATTGTTCCTTGCATCATAATCTATCATTTAAGAAGTGAGCACCTGGAATTCCTCGACATGACCTCAAAATGGGACAGGCTAGCGGACAACATCCCAAAGTGTCTCTGGGTAAAATTTGAACATGATTCATTGAGTTTCACGTAAAATATTGGCTATTTAGTGGCATATTTTGGTAGTATGTCGAATTCGCATGAATATTTTGTA
>NC_068937.1:72883110-72922413 GCF_016801865.2 Culex pipiens pallens
TGGGGCTCTAAACACGATTAAGACCACTACAGACTTCCAAACAGACATGGTTATTCAAACCAAGATGGCGGCTGTATAGAAAACCCTAAACACAAAGGGTATTATGTGACCTGCAAACGACTACTCAAATTTAACTAATCTTGGGGCTCTAAACACGATTAAGACCACTACAGACTTCCAAACAGACAAGGTTATTCAAACCAAGATGGCGGCCAAGATGGCGGCTGTATAGAAAACCCTAAACACAAAGGGTATTATGTGACCTGCAAACGACTACTCAAATTTAACTAATCTTGGGGCTCTGAACACGATTAAGACCACTACAGACTTCCAAACAGACAATGTTATTCAAACCAAGATGGCGGCCAAGATGGCGGCTGTATAGAAAACCCTATACATAAAGGGTATTATGCGACCTGCAAACGACTACTCAAATTTAACTAATCTTGGGGCTCTGAACACGATTAAGACCACTACAGACTTCCAAACAGACAATGTTATTCAAACCAAGATGGCGGCCAAGATGGCGGCTGTATAGAAAACCCTAAACACAAAGGGTATTATGTGACCTGCAAACGACTACTCAAATTTAACTAATCTTGGGGCTCTGAACACGATTAAGACCACTACAGACTTCCAAACAGACAAGGTTATTCAAACCAAGATGGCGGCTGTATAGAAAACCCTAAACACAAAGGGTATTATGTGACCTGCAAACGACTACTCAAATTTAACTAATCTTGGGGCTCTGAACACGATTAAGACCACACACTTCCAAACAGACAAGGTTATCCCTCTACAACCCAACCCCGCCTTTAGACGGGCTTCGATTTAAAAAATCGCCAAAAATCCATTGTTCAACAAATTTTTGATCTTTAAAAAGCATTGGAAAGAAGAGCCCTTAAATTTTAAATACTGTGTGGGTTGGAAGTACTTGATTATTGTGAGTGACTTCGTCAATGTTTTTAAAAATGTATTTTTAAAATGCTTTGGTTGTGTTTTTTACTAACATTTCCTAGACTTTAAGTAAAAAGAAGAATGCAGTATTTTTTCTAGTGCCCCAGACTTTGCCTCTTAACATTTATTTACAATTTAAATGATTATGGTGCCATTACAAAGCAGAAAATGTTGAAAACATGCAAAAAATAAATAAAAAAAGTTACTGTAAAAACATGAAAAAAATAAATAGGCAAAATGTAATGATAGGAGGTGGTAGAAAAGACGAAACTACTACCTAAAACAAACATAAACCTAACAAAAAAATAATTTAAATTAAAATACTTAAAACGAAACAAGAAAAAGATAAAACAAGAGAAGTGATGTTTTTCGTAGAACAAAAGTTGCTCAAAATGATAGAAAATTCTAATTTGGCTTCACAAATATTGATGAAATTATTTGAAATGAATTGTTTTTTGTTTTTTTTACTAATTTGGTATTTTAATATTTTAATGTTTTAGTATTTCAGTATTGAAGTATTTAAATATTTTAGTACACTCAATCCCCGGTGGTTGGTTACTTTTTCGTTTGAATCTTTTTTAGTTTTTACCCCGTTGGTTTGACAAAGCATAAGCATAAGCATAAGCATAGGTGCCCACCCGCAGTTGCTACTCCGTTATTGACCAGGACCTCCAGAAGTTACATCCACGAGCCGTGGAAGATAAGTGGGTGCTATCCTTCCTCGCTTCGCAACTTCTCAAAGGCCCCTATCATGCTGATCAATACCGGCGCCGGCCACGACCAGTGGTAGAGTCACGGGGAAGTGGATGGGAATGTTAGTCCGATACTTGAGTGATAGAGACCGCCCAATCGACTGCTTCTCCGACAAAGTATCACATGAGTTTTGAGGGGGTTAGTAGATGGGTATGAGGTCAGGATTCACGAGTGGCAGTGATGTGACCATGAGCATTTTTTTATCGGTTGAAAATTTTAAATCTTAGGCAGCCGGCTGCGGAAAGATAAATAAATGATTATTTAGAAAGCTTTTTTAATCGAACGCGTGCCAACCGAGCAGTAGTGCTATGGGCTGGACTTATCAGTATATTTTTACTGTATTTACAATTTAGATAACGCGAGCAAATTTCGAAAACAGTTGATGAAAGACGCATTACTCTTCATAAAATCGATAGTTTAATGAGTTTATACTAAAACTGCCACATGGAATTAATTATTACGATCAACGAATATAAATAAAAAGAAAACAGGACACCACTTAACCGATTGTAATGAAATTAAAATAATAACTTAAACGAACTAAACCGGCGGCGTGCCTTCCAACCAACGATGATAATAGAAGGACTTATGAAAAATAAAATATCAAATAAAAGGCTCCGAAAAACACGTTGCAGAGTAACCGCGAGGTCCCGCTACTCACAATCGAATCAAAAAATAAAAAAAAAACGCTCGCTAATGGTCTATCCTAAATGTAAGCGTGTCTTTCGATAAACGATTCTATATTCTATTTGGATTGTATCGATCTACAAACAAGTACAGTTGACAAACTAGCGAAACGACAACAAAATGATCAAGAACGCGTATACTTAATTATTAAATAATGACCCTAAAACGATTATTTTTAATCAGATATGATTTGGATTTATCGACCGATTCTGTAGATTTTACGCGGTTTTTAATATTTATTGGGCTAAATATGAAAAAGAACAAATAAACTCATTCACACTCTCATACACACATAAATTAATTTACATTTTTAGACTTCAACATTATTGCGAGTAAGATTTTTAAATAAGACTTGAAATTATTTTTGAAAGGCATCAATATAATGAAAACAGCCTGTAATGCAAAAATCAAAAATAACAAAGTACCCTAAATTGGGTAGAATTTCCAGTAATAGTAGATTATCTATAATTCTGGATAAGCGGCTGTCAAAACTCACCACTCAGTGAGTGGCACTCACATGCTCAAACAAACTACTTTAAGTTGAAAAACTGATTGTTGAATTATTTAAAATAATATCGAAAGATTTTATGGCACACACATCCTTCAATGAGCCGAAACAAGCAGAACTATTGAAATAGTATATATTGAGAACAGATAAAAAATAACTAATTTTGAATTAGTTAACCCTTTTTACAAATGTTGAGATACATGTTACGTGTTAGCATACTAATGTTTTTATAGAAAAAGCGCAAAAAGAAATAAATGAAAACGGTTTCTTGTTTGAAACATTCAAGTATTTGGCAACACTGTCCAAATAAGATCAACAAAAAAGTTGTCTAGATCAGTTGTGCCGGCTCAATCCCTTTCTCACATACACTCACGCATCCCCATACAAGCTTTCACATTCTTATTAATCGGAATAATTCCTATTGGAACTGGCTCACCCGGTTCTGCTGCCCGCAACTCCATCAACGGCCTAGCAATACGCCGCCAAGTCGACCTGTTGTTGTTAGCCGACCCCATTTTCGGACAGCTTACATCACACTGCCACGCATTGTTCCGAGGAGAGCGACGCTAACAAAATTGTCGTTGCTGATTTGAAATCACCACCCCATGACACACCACCCACTCTGTGACCACTGGCAAAGAAGCCTCTCAAAATTCTTTTCGCTTCTATTTCATGCTCTCGCTCACTCTCCGAAGAAAAAACCCTTCTTTCACTCTCCCTGCTCTCATCAGTATTTCGATTTTTACAGCACACACCGCTAAGAAATGTCTTGGTGTGCGTGATACAAGTTTCCTTTCCACTAACACCAACACGGCACACCAAGCAAGCCACAACACGTGAAAAAATGACGGCAAAATCGCTCATTTAAACCGATTGAAAAATGCGAAATCCGCGTCCCAGAACCGGCTACTAGCACATCCAACACAATCGCGACGCTCCCGGGACATTCCAGAACCGATCAACACACTTCAGCAGGCGATCCGATCGAATCAAATCACAAAAAAACACATTTCAAAGACAAGAAAGCGCGACGACGATCCGAACTCGACCAGCTCTCACACAGGTCCATCACCCCGTTGGTTTGACAAAGTCGAACTAAAAAGTGACGAACGGTCACTTTTTTCACGGGACTCACACATACTATCAAACAAAATGGTAGTAATTGTAAGCACTGTGTGAAAAGCGTGACAAACTAAAAAGTGACCCCTTTCAACAGTTGGTTTCAAATCATCGGGATTTCAGTGTGTTATAGTATTTTAGTATTTTCGTATTTCAGTATTTTAGTATTTTAGTATTTTAGTATTTTAGTATTTTAGTATTTTAGTATTTTAGTATTTTAGTATTTTAGTATTTTAGTATTTTAGTATTTTAGTATTTTAGTATTTTAGTATTTTAGTATTTTAGTATTTTAGTATTTTAGTATTTTAGTATTTTAGTATTTTAGTATTTTAGTATTTTAGTATTTTAGTATTTTAGTATTTTAGTATTTTAGTATTTTAGTATTTTAGTATTTTAGTATTTTAGTATTTTAGTATTTTAGTATTTTAGTATTTTAGTATTTTAGTATTTTAGTATTTTAGTATTTTAGTATTTTAGTATTTTAGTATTTTAGTATTTTAGTATTTTAGTATTTTAGTATTTTAGTATTTTAGTATTTTAGTATTTTAGTATTTTAGTATTTTAGTATTTTAGTATTTTAGTATTTTAGTATTTTAGTATTTTAGTATTTTAGTATTTTAGTATTTTAGTATTTTAGTATTTTAGTATTTTAGTATTTTAGTATTTTAGTATTTTAGTATTTTAGTATTTTAGTATTTTAGTATTTTAGTATTTTAGTATTTTAGTATTTTAGTATTTTAGTATTTTAGTATTTTAGTATTTTAGTATTTTAGTATTTTAGTATTTTAGTATTTTAGTATTTTAGTATTTTAGTATTTTATTATTTTAGTATTTTAGTATTTTAGTATTTTAGTATTTTAGTATTTTAGTATTTTAGTATTTTAGTATTTTAGTATTTTAGTATTTTAGTATTTTAGTATTTTAGTATTTTAGTATTTTTAGTATTTTAGTATTTTAGTATTTTAGTATTTTAGTATTTTAGTATTTTAGTATTTTAGTATTTTAGTATTTTAGTATTTTAGTATTTTAGTATTTTAGTATTTTAGTATTTTAGTATTTTAGTATTTTAGTATTTTAGTATTTTAGTATTTTAGTATTTTAGTATTTTAGTATTTTAGTATTTCATTAGGATTTTGTATACAGCCGCCATCTTGGCCGCCATCTTGGTTTGAATAACATTGTCTGTTTGGAACTCTGTAGTGGTCTTAATCGTGTTCAGAGCCCCAAGATTAGTTAAATTTGAGTAGTCGTTCGCAGGTCGCATAATACCCTTTATGTATAGGGTTTTCTATACAGCCGCCATCTTGGCCGCCATCTTGAATGTCTTGCGTCTCTTTGAAAATTCCGCCTATCAACCTTTAAATTCGGATTCAGCTGGATCGATTTAGTCTAATTCATACTTTGTTCATTTTGTTTTCTTTGTTTGACAAAAAATATCCCAAAATTACAATTTTATGCTTGCTTTCCTTAGTGGCAATACCGGATTAGGCCCTTTGGCCATGTCGGTTGGAGACCACTTCACTAAAATGCTAATAACTTTTTGGGGTTAACTCGGATCGTCTTGCACTCTTCTACAAAGTTGTTGGGCATTAAATTTCACATAAGAATATCACGTTTGGCAAATTTTGGACACTCGCAACGCCACCTACAGGGAGAATTACGAAACTGTGCCGTTTCTCCATACATTTTGACGATTTTTCCCATACAAACTTCATGCCCGAGTATCAATGGGTTAATGTTGACCGATTTCGCTCAAATTTTGCACAGAGGCTTAGAATACCCTAGGGATCAGTTTTCGGCTTGTGGAGCGAGGTTTTGAAACATTTGCCCATATTCTGGGCACCCTAATAGTCAAACATTGGTCTGATGTCGTTCATACGGAATGTTTTGTGAAGTGATTAGTTGGTCCAACGTTCTGCTTCTATAGGCCATCATGATTTTGGAAGTGGCGCTATCTAGGCGGATGCTCCACACCCTAGCTCTTTTCAACGTATTTTGGTTTGAATTTTTACACATGTTTTTCAATGCTGTTTCTTCAATGATCCTCCAACAAAGCCTCCGAACCATATTAAAAAAATTCCAAGGGGATGCCATCCAGACCCTGCGCTGCATTATTCTTCATGGTCTTGATAATCGCCAAGATCTCCTCCTTTGTCGGTGGGTCCCCCAGGATACCTTCTTCGTCGAACTGCGGACATGAGACGTCTTCCGCTTCCGCCAGCTTGTTCTGCCATGGTAGGATACTGATGTACCGTTTCTGGCCCTTCCTTCTATCATTGTTGCGTAAGTGTGACTTCAAAAATCGAAAAGTTTTAGATATCCTTTCCAACGGACCCAGACCCTGAAAACTGTCAATGAACTTTTCGACCTTTTCCTCAAAGTTCTGCTTGCAGAAACTCCGCTTTGACAAAGTTTCGCCTACAGTTCCGGGTTCGTTCTGTCTGCCAGCAGCTTTAGACGCGCCAAAAAGTACTTCTTGGAAGCCGCTAACCTTCTAAGAGTTTTTGGGGATCCTGCCTCCTTCAATGTTGCTTCCGCTGCTTCAATCGTAGCCTCTTCAATACGCTTCCAGTTTCGCTGTCCGTGCTCACCGGGATGTCCTTCAACCAGAGACGCATCGAGCTTTATAGGCTCAATATAAACTCTTTACCTGCTCTGTATGGTAGAACCGAGCTAAGCTCTGTATGCAGCGAACAGAGCTCTGTATGGGGAAAATAATATTGAAATGCATAGCAATTCTCTACGAAATCGGTCTTTTTTCTTCAATTTTAATTTTTGTATTTTTTAATCCGACTGAAACTTTTTTGGTGCCTTCGGTATGCCCAAAGAAGCCATGTCCATATAATTTTCCATACAAATTTGGCAGCTGTCCATACAAAAATGATGTATGAAAATTCAAAAATCTGTATCTTTTGAAGGAATTTTTTGATCGATTTGGTGTCTTCGGCAAAGTTGTAGGTATGGATATGGACTACACTGGAAAAAAGTGATACACGGTAAAAAAAAATTGGTGATTTTTTTATTTAACTTTTTATCACTAAAACTTGATTTGCAAAAAAAAACACAATTTTTTTTTTTTTTATTTTTTGATATGTTTTAGAGGACATAAAATGTCAACTTTTCAGAAATTTCCAGGTTGTGCAAAAAATCATTGACCGAGTTATGATTGTTTTAATAAATACTGATTTTTTCAAAAAATCGAAATTTTGGTCGCAAAAATTTTTCTACTTCATTTTTTGATGTAAAATCAAATTTGCAATCAAAAAGTACTTTAGTAAAATTTCGATAAAGTGCACCGTTTTCAAGTTAAATCTATATTTAGGTGACTTTTTTGAAAATAGTCGAAGTTTTTAATTTTTTTTTCATTAGTGCACATGTTTGCACAATTTTGGAAAAAATATTTTTGAAGAGCTGAGAAAATTTTCTATATTTTGCTTCTTCGGACTTTGATGATAAGACCTTTAGTTGCTGAGATATTGCAATGCAAAGGCTTAAAAACAGGAAAATTCATGTTTTCTAAGTCTCACCCAAACAACCCACCATTTTTCAATGCCGATATCTCAGCAACTAATGGTCCGATTTTCAATGTTAAAATATGAAACATTTGTGAAATTTTCCGATCTTTTCGAAAACAATATTTAAAAAAATTTCAAATCAAGACTAACATTTCCAAAGGGCAAAACATTCAATATTACGTCCTTTAAAAATGTTAGTCCTGGTTTAATTTTTTTGAAAATATTGTTTTCGAAAGATCGGAAAATTTCACAAATGTTTCATATATTAACATTGAAAATCGGACCATTAGTTGCTGAGATATCGACATTAAAAATTAGTGGGCTGTTTGGGTGAGACTTAGAAAACATCAATTTTCCAGTTTTTAAACCTTTGCATGACAATATCTCAGAAACTAAAGATCGTATCCAAAAAAGCAAAATATAGAGAATTTTCTCAGCTTTTCAAAAATATTTTTCCAGAAGTGTGCAAACATGTGCACTAATTTAAAAAAATGAAAAACTGCGACTATTTTCAAAAAAGTCACCTAAATATGGATTAAACTTGAAAACGGTGCACTTTATCAAAATTTCACCAAAGTACTTTTTGATTGCAAATTTGATTTTACATCGAAAAATGAAGTTGAAAAATTTTTGCTACCAATATTTCGACTTTAAAAAAAAATATCAGTATTGATTAAAAAATTCATAACTCGTTCAAAGATTTTTTGCAAAACCTGGAAATTTCTAAAAAGTTGGCATTTTATGTCCCCTTGAACATATCAAAAAATAAAAAAAAAATTAAAATAGGGTTTTTTTGCAAATCAAGTTTTAGTGATAAAAAGTTAAATTAAAAATCACAATTTTTTTTTACCGTGTATCATTTTTTTTTTCCAGTGTAGTCCGTATCCATACCTACAACTTTGCCGAAGACACCAAATCGATCAAAAAATTTCTTCAAAAGATACAGATTTTAGAATTTTTGTATGGACAGCTGCCAAATTTGTATGGAATATTATATGGACAAACTAATGATGCAAAATGGCTTCTTTGGGCATACCGAAGGCACCAAAAAAGTTTCAGTCGGATTAAAAATTACAAAAAAAAATCGAATGACCGAAATCCTAGAGAACTGCTCATATATCTTAAAAATGATAAGTTTTAGAAAGTTAACAAGTTCTAGAAAGTTGCTGGATCTATATTATCACTTGTAGCACCAACGGGGTCTAAACTTACGCGAAGTACGTTGGAAATGCAACATCATCCGGCTGTATCTCGGCGAAAACTCAACCGATTTGGCCATGTCGGTTGGAGACCACTTCACTAAAATGCTAATAACTTTTTGGGGTTAACTCGGATCGTCTTGCACTCTTCTACAAAGTTGTTGGGCATTAAATTTCACATAAGAATATCACGTTTGGCAAATTTTGGACACTCGCAACGCCACCTACAGGGAGAATTACGAAACTGTGCCGTTTCTCCATACATTTTGACGATTTTTCCCATACAAACTTCATGCCCGAGTATCAATGGGTTAATGTTGACCGATTTCGCTCAAATTTTGCACAGAGGCTTAGAATACCCTAGGGATCAGTTTTCGGCTTGTGGAGCGAGGTTTTGAAACATTTGCCCATATTCTGGGCACCCTAATAGTCAAACATTGGTCTGATGTCGTTCATACGGAATGTTTTGTGAAGTGATTAGTTGGTCCAACGTTCTGCTTCTATAGGCCATCATGATTTTGGAAGTGGCGCTATCTAGGCGGATGCTCCACACCCTAGCTCTTTTCAACGTATTTTGGTTTGAATTTTTACACATGTTTTTCAATGCTGTTTCTTCAATGATCCTCCAACAAAGCCTCCGAACCATATTAAAAAAATTCCAAGGGGATGCCATCCAGACCCTGCGCTGCATTATTCTTCATGGTCTTGATAATCGCCAAGATCTCCTCCTTTGTCGGTGGGTCCCCCAGGATACCTTCTTCGTCGAACTGCGGACATGAGACGTCTTCCGCTTCCGCCAGCTTGTTCTGCCATGGTAGGATACTGATGTACCGTTTCTGGCCCTTCCTTCTATCATTGTTGCGTAAGTGTGACTTCAAAAATCGAAAAGTTTTAGATATCCTTTCCAACGGACCCAGACCCTGAAAACTGTCAATGAACTTTTCGACCTTTTCCTCAAAGTTCTGCTTGCAGAAACTCCGCTTTGACAAAGTTTCGCCTACAGTTCCGGGTTCGTTCTGTCTGCCAGCAGCTTTAGACGCGCCAAAAAGTACTTCTTGGAAGCCGCTAACCTTCTAAGAGTTTTTGGGGATCCTGCCTCCTTCAATGTTGCTTCCGCTGCTTCAATCGTAGCCTCTTCAATACGCTTCCAGTTTCGCTGTCCGTGCTCACCGGGATGTCCTTCAACCAGAGACGCATCGAACTTTATAGGCTCAATATAAACTCTTTACCTGCTCTGTATGGTAGAACCGAGCTAAGCTCTGTATGCAGCGAACAGAGCTCTGTATGGGGAAAATAATATTGAAATGCATAGCAATTCTCTACGAAATCGGTCTTTTTTCTTCAATTTTAATTTTTGTATTTTTTAATCCGACTGAAACTTTTTTGGTGCCTTCGGTATGCCCAAAGAAGCCATGTCCATATAATTTTCCATACAAATTTGGCAGCTGTCCATACAAAAATGATGTATGAAAATTCAAAAATCTGTATCTTTTGAAGGAATTTTTTGATCGATTTGGTGTCTTCGGCAAAGTTGTAGGTATGGATATGGACTACACTGGAAAAAAGTGATACACGGTAAAAAAAAATTGGTGATTTTTTTATTTAACTTTTTATCACTAAAACTTGATTTGCAAAAAAAAACACAATTTTTTTTTTTTTTATTTTTTGATATGTTTTAGAGGACATAAAATGTCAACTTTTCAGAAATTTCCAGGTTGTGCAAAAAATCATTGACCGAGTTATGATTGTTTTAATAAATACTGATTTTTTCAAAAAATCGAAATTTTGGTCGCAAAAATTTTTCTACTTCATTTTTTGATGTAAAATCAAATTTGCAATCAAAAAGTACTTTAGTAAAATTTCGATAAAGTGCACCGTTTTCAAGTTAAATCTATATTTAGGTGACTTTTTTGAAAATAGTCGAAGTTTTTAATTTTTTTTTCATTAGTGCACATGTTTGCACAATTTTGGAAAAAATATTTTTGAAGAGCTGAGAAAATTTTCTATATTTTGCTTCTTCGGACTTTGATGATAAGACCTTTAGTTGCTGAGATATTGCAATGCAAAGGCTTAAAAACAGGAAAATTCATGTTTTCTAAGTCTCACCCAAACAACCCACCATTTTTCAATGCCGATATCTCAGCAACTAATGGTCCGATTTTCAATGTTAAAATATGAAACATTTGTGAAATTTTCCGATCTTTTCGAAAACAATATTTAAAAAAATTTCAAATCAAGACTAACATTTCCAAAGGGCAAAACATTCAATATTACGTCCTTTAAAAATGTTAGTCCTGGTTTAATTTTTTTGAAAATATTGTTTTCGAAAGATCGGAAAATTTCACAAATGTTTCATATATTAACATTGAAAATCGGACCATTAGTTGCTGAGATATCGACATTAAAAATTAGTGGGCTGTTTGGGTGAGACTTAGAAAACATCAATTTTCCAGTTTTTAAACCTTTGCATGACAATATCTCAGAAACTAAAGATCGTATCCAAAGAAGCAAAATATAGAGAATTTTCTCAGCTTTTCAAAAATATTTTTCCAGAAGTGTGCAAACATGTGCACTAATTTAAAAAAATGAAAAACTGCGACTATTTTCAAAAAAGTCACCTAAATATGGATTAAACTTGAAAACGGTGCACTTTATCAAAATTTCACCAAAGTACTTTTTGATTGCAAATTTGATTTTACATCGAAAAATGAAGTTGAAAAATTTTTGCTACCAATATTTCGACTTTAAAAAAAAATATCAGTATTGATTAAAAAATTCATAACTCGTTCAAAGATTTTTTGCAAAACCTGGAAATTTCTAAAAAGTTGGCATTTTATGTCCCCTTGAACATATCAAAAAATAAAAAAAAAATTAAAATAGGGTTTTTTTGCAAATCAAGTTTTAGTGATAAAAAGTTAAATTAAAAATCACAATTTTTTTTTACCGTGTATCATTTTTTTTTTCCAGTGTAGTCCGTATCCATACCTACAACTTTGCCGAAGACACCAAATCGATCAAAAAATTTCTTCAAAAGATACAGATTTTAGAATTTTTGTATGGACAGCTGCCAAATTTGTATGGAATATTATATGGACAAACTAATGATGCAAAATGGCTTCTTTGGGCATACCGAAGGCACCAAAAAAGTTTCAGTCGGATTAAAAATTACAAAAAAAAATCGAATGACCGAAATCCTAGAGAACTGCTCATATATCTTAAAAATGATAAGTTTTAGAAAGTTAACAAGTTCTAGAAAGTTGCTGGATCTATATTATCACTTGTAGCACCAACGGGGTCTAAACTTACGCGAAGTACGTTGGAAATGCAACATCATCCGGCTGTATCTCGGCGAAAACTCAACCGATTTGGACGATTCTTGTTGCAGTCGATCCGGAAGAATGTCAAGAATCACCTCCAACAAGGTAGAGCCAAAACAGATGCATCTAACTTAAGTTATAATAAAAAAGGCATTTCCAACTTTTTTGACCCCCTTGGTGCTACAAGTGTTATTCTCTCAGACGTCATTACAATTTGATTGATTTCAGTTGTGCAAAACCAGAAAAAACTATTTATTTTCTAAGATACAAGGTAGATCCAAAACAGATGCATCTAACTTAAGTTATAATAAAAAAGGCATTTCCAACTTTTTTGACCCCCTTGGTGCTACAAGTGTTATTCTCTCAGACGTCATTACAATTTGATTGATTTCAGTTGTGCAAAACCAGAAAAAAACTATTTATTTTCTAAGATACAAGGTATAGCATATTTTTGTGTTGTACAAAGTTGCTCAACTAACAAAAATGAACAACTCTCTCGAAGAAACCAAAGCGCTATCTTCAATAGATACCGAAATAAAAAATAAAAACTATTTTTATACTATATACCTACTGCTTGCGACAAACACAAAGCGACCGAGTCGTAGGCACAGGTAATATGAAGCATGTTTGGTAGAGATCATCTGAAGTGAAAACTAGTATAGCAGAGTGTTCATAGAGAGTTTTTTTCTGTTAAATGCTCTCGACTAGATGGTTGAAATAAATTTCAGATAAAATTATAAAAAAATATAAAATTATATTCTTTTTATTGTACTGGTAAGTCATTTATATTAGAAACAATATAATTATTTCACACCAATTTTATGTTTGTCTTGACAAAACAAATGTTCAACAAAATTACAAGTTTCGTGCAACAAATTAAATTTTATAAAAAGAAAATCACTTAACAGCTTTTTAACCATATAAAGATTTTTTTTGGAAGCTTTGCCATTTTATTTTACTCAACAAAAAAAACTATATTTCCTTATTTTTTTTTCTGATGGTTATAACCATCAGAAAATTTCAAGATCTAAATGCTCTCAATGTTTTTTTTTTATTTTGTTACCTATTTTAAAATAAAAAAAAAATGCAATTAAATAGCAAACACAATTTTTTCTTTATTTTCAAGCAAGGAAATCAGTGAAGAGTTTTTAGCTCTAAATGCTCTCTATGGAAAATGGCCATTTTATTCCCACGGGAGCGAATGACCCATAGGGTTAAAGTTCCCCTAATAAAATCAACAACAACAACATTACCTGTATTCTAAATTTTTTTTATGTTTCAAGCAAAGAAATCCGTAAAATGTTTAAGAGCGAGTCCACGAAAAGGGCATACCCCTTTGTATGGGACGTCGTTTGGACCTCACCAATCTGCCTGAAATTTTCAGGGGTTGTTTGTACATATAAAACTAGCATCTGGCCAAAATATGAGCACTCTAGGTCAACGGGAAGTGGGGCAAATCGGGACACTAAGTTTGAAGGTTTAAAAACGTCAAAAATATTAAAAAGGCAATAACTTTGAAAAAAATCAATTTAATTTCAAAATTCAAAATGCATCTGAAAGAGCTTAAAAAATGTAACAAAATGCAGGGTAGAGCATCCAAATTGGTCAAACCTAAAGGGAGTTATTGGCATTTTAGTGAAAAAATAGCATAATTTTCAAACTCAAATAAAAAAATGTTCCATCCAGATATCAACTCGGTTCGACCTGCAGCTTGTAGTGGACATCTGGGACTACCATTTGAAACTAAGAACGCTTTGGGTAAGGCAGTTTAACATATTAAATAGACACTTTTACTTTTAGTGAATTTTTTGGTC
Source organism: Culex pipiens pallens (assembly GCF_016801865.2). NCBI lineage: Eukaryota > Metazoa > Arthropoda > Insecta > Diptera > Culicidae > Culex > Culex pipiens. Next base: position 72,896,980 of record NC_068937.1, read on the forward strand.
GTAAATTTTTGCTCCGGGGACCCCTTAGATCAAATTTTTCGGTGATAATTTCACCATATTCGTGTTTCTGGGACAATTTTACAATAGAATCATGCATAAAAATGATTATTTTCATCCATTTTAACCCTTTAAAAAATAAAAGTTAAAAAAAATCTTTGAATCACATTTATTGAAAATCAAGTTCGTTTCCTAGGATACTAGATGACACCAGAAAAAAGCAGCTTCTTAATTTTTTTTAACTTTCATTTTTTAAAGGGTTAAAATGGATGAAAATAAACATTTGTGTGCATGTTTCTAATGTAAAATTGTCTCAGGAACACGAATATGGTGAAATTATCACCGAAAAATTTGATCTAAGGGGTCCCCGGAGCAAAAATTTACGACCAAAAAATTCACTAAAAGTAAAAGTGTCTATTTAATATGTTAAACTGCCTTACCCAAAGCGTTCTTAGTTTCAAATGGTAGTCCCAGATGTCCACTACAAGCTGCAGGTCGAACCGAGTTGATATCTGGATGGAACATTTTTTTATTTGAGTTTGAAAATTATGCTATTTTTTCACTAAAATGCCAATAACTCCCTTTAGGTTTGACCAATTTGGATGCTCTACCCTGCATTTTGTTGCATTTTTTAAGCTCTTTAAGATGCATTTTGAATTTTGAAATTAAATTGATTTTTTTCAAAGTTATAGCCTTTTTAATATTTTTGACGATTTTAAACCTTCAAACTTAGTGTCCCGATTTGCCCCACTTCCCGTTGACCTAGAGTGCTCATATTTTGGCCAGATGCTAGTTTTATATGTACAAACAACCCCTGAAAATTTCAGGCAGATTGATGAGGTCGATGCGAGGTGGGTATGCTTTGCTCGTGGACTCGCTCTTAAGCTCTAAAAAGCTCTAAATGCTCTCTTTGGAAAATGGCTATATTATTACTTGTATTCTAAATACCGACAGTGGGGGTGACTAAGGGTCAAAAAACGATACACCTGTCGTATTTTCTTAATAACAAAAACAATTTAAATTACATCGAAAATCTTTCGACGTAGATTTGTTCTTAGATAGTTTACTAATCTAATCTAATCTAATCTAATCTAACCCTAGCGCAGCCAGTCTTTCGAGGGCATCCTAGAAAATACCTTAGGCTGTTCGACGCCTAGCATCCTCTTGTCATTATTAACATTTGCAGTGCCCCAGAATGCATTGAAACATCACAAACGTTAAAACGGCCAGACAAACTGCGTAAAGTTTACCGCAAAGATGATTCGTTGAATTGGATTGAGTTTAAACACGAATGTTGAAACAGCAATACAGTTCTGAATCTACAGGGGAGGAAGAAACGTGGGGATCCCCCGCTCACGTTCCTGTGTTTAGAGCAATTTATCGTTGGGAGCAACCATGCTAAGAAGTTTTGGTGCTCCGGGACCCTCTGGGATGGGACATTGTATTTCCACAAATGCCCTGGACACTATTTGCCGTAGTTATAGCGCCACAACTCGCTCTCTGTTGATGATAAAACAAGGATAAGTACAAAATCGCTACATTTTTTATTTGCTTAATAGGTATTTAATATAAATACTTAAATATAATTTTAATTTAATTCCATGTTAACACAAGGATAAGAAAATAAACACACTCACCTTGAAATATGAAGAGCAATGCCGGCATACACGATCGCATGCACAATAAGCTTACCTTAATTTTGTGGTAACGTTGATCGACCGTTATCATGACTCAGAATTGATTTCTGACCCTCTCTCACTCCTAGAGCGGCCCATCCAATGTTGACGCTCCACCGCATTTTCCTTCGCTCCCGCAACATTGGTTGATGAGCGACGAAAAATTCGACGGCAAGATGTGGTGCGTTGGTTGCGACGCGGCGACGACACACCAAAACATCCAAACCATGATCAGCCAACCAAACACACGCACCATCTCCTCAGCATCACCACTCCCACCGCTCGACGCCCTACAACGCCGATTTTGCTCGGGTGGCGGCCTTCCTCAATGCTGCGCTCTTCAGAAAGCGAAGCTGCTCTTTCGCAACTCTTCACTCTTCTTCCTTCAACACCCCGACGGTTCTTTCCCAACACACTGCGGAGCAGTTCATCGAGTTCATCTGGTTCATCTCACTTATTTGCATTTTCGGTGTATTAGTGTGACATTTATCGCTACGGCCCTTTGGCGAGAAACAACACAATGGCTTCCATAGATTCGCACAAAAAACGAAACGAAAAACGCTAAATTAACCTACAAACTATGAAAACTTAAAAAAAACTTTCACTGTTTTATTCTTAACCAACGTTTCGTGGATTTGTGTAGGCAACTTCCAGACTAAAAGAACGCAGAAATCACTTGAAAAATCGATCCAAAACACTCGCGACGACAAAAACAAACTGCACCGCTAGAAGTCCGCGTCCGGGGAGAGACCCAGATTTGTTCTTAGATAGTTTACTAACATTTTCCCAAAATATTGTGGATTTTGATGAACACTACCTTAAATGCCAATTGTTTGAAAATTGACCCGATCTCACCCCTTAGAGGGGGTGACATTGGGTCAAATGAAACTAAAATGATGCTCAAATACAACGATATGGTAAAAACAAGTCATCCAACAGTGTTTCTTGTTCGAGGGAATCGTATTGACACGCTACAATGTTTGAAGTGGAGATTTTTAAACATTTGGGTAGTTTTCAAGCAATTCTAACAAAAATATAAGAAAAATGATTTTTCGAGAGGTCATTTTTGGCCAAAAACGTACCCCAACTTTAGACAGCTGCCAAAATAACAGGATTTGTTCTAGGAACGAGATTTTTTCAGTGAGCGAAGTCATCTTAAGATGTCCCCTACGAGCAATTCCAGCTCAAATCAGGAATTTTTCTGGTACTTTTGTACCCGACCGTCTCCGATTTCAATGAAACTTTGTAGACATGTTATCCTAGGCATATATATAAGCCATTTTTTGAGCCAATTGTACTCGAAAATGACATTTGAGAAGGGCGTAAGTTATTTAAATATTTTTGTATTCTGTAATATAAAAATGACTGTATCTCGAAGGCTTGCATCGTACCAAAAAATGGTCAAAGACAAACTTTTATGAAATTGAACGGGCTTTCTGAAAAAAAATACACTGAAAGATCAATACACGCCACTTCTTTTGGATTTTTCATTTTTTATGTTTAAAAGTTAAATTTTAAGGGAAGTCACGATTTTTTTTCCGTTCAAAATTTTTGAGGAAATAGCCTAAAATGTTACAAAAAGACTCACGAAAAATACAGGATGGTATGTCTCTCCTTAAAAAATACAAAAATCATTTACTAATACTGTTTTCTTTAAATGTGGTCTAAATGTCAAAATTTTCAAAAACCGATAGTGGCAATCGATTCTCCAGACAATTATACATAAAAGTCTCCATATTGACCATTGTCCTAAGTCCAATACTTGCGAAGTTATAGCGGTTTTAAAAATAAAAATGTTAAAAAAACAGGTTTTTTGGTGGTTTTTGGCATTTTTTATATGACAGACTTGATTTTTCAGTCTCGAAAATATTTTTACCGGAAAGCTCGTCCAATTTCCCATAAGTTTGCCGTTGACAGCTTTTCAATTTGACTCGTTTTAATATTTACCTAAGATTTACTATCCAGATTTCTACCACACTGAAAAAAATATTCTGTTTTCAGTTATGAGCAATGTAATATAGCTCATATCTGTAAGCCCATGCATCCAATTGAAAAGCTGTCATTTTTATTTTTAAAACCGGTAAATTTCCATAGAGAGCATTTAGAGCTAAAAACTTTTCACTGATTTCCTTTGTTTGAAAAATAAAAAAAAACCCGATTTAATATCACCAGAGGTGAAATAGAGCCTTTCTTACAAAATGATGAAACTCCGAGAAATATATTGAAATATATTAATTTTTCAGAAACATAATGAAAATAATTTTACCTTAAGCTTCGAATATTTTTAGGCTAAACCTCAAATGCCATGTTTTTTTTTAATTTCAGGGGTACATTTTTTGTCGCAAGATATTTAAATTTAATTAAGAAAAGCATATTGGATTGACGTTATTAGAAAAAAATAAAGGGTACTCAGTCTTTATTGTTAGTCTATGATTAACTTAAAAAAATATGTATCGCACTTTGTCGATCTATTCTGAGAAGCCAGAAAGAACGCTTTCACGCGCAAGCGTTGAAGCTTTGACTTGACGACTTGTCGAGCTTTCGAGCGAGAACGAGCCGGGACTTAGAATTTGATGTTCAGTATATGATTCTGTATAATACCAAAAATTTAATAAGAAAACAATAGGGTAAAAATAAGACGAAAAACACTAAAATGGCTATATCTCTGGAAATACATTTTGGAAAAGCTTCAAAAAGAAAGAGCGAAAGAGCGCATCTAAACCTTCAATTTAGTAATAGGTTTTTTTTCCTGGGACGAATCCTCGCCGTGCACGAATTTTTTAAGATTTCTGAAAAAAGCGTTTTTCCAAAAGCAAGCCTTAAACCTTTTTTTGTAAGAAAGGCAAAAAGTCAAACGCTCTCAAATAAAAGTGCGGAATCCAATCGATGTAAAACTTGTTGAGAAGTTTGATCGAGTCGTGAACACTCAGTTAGAAAGATAAACTTGAGTGAAATTGCAAATAAATCATTGGGGAGAATGATTCTGAATGACCCCTTACCTTTTTTGAGAAATTTACTCTGTATATAAAGAAAAATCATACAGCTATAACTTTTGAACCAACCGTCTGATCAATACCAAAATTTACTCGAATACAATTCATACCAAATGCTTTCGATCGAGAATGGGCTGGAACTTTGAATTTGATGTTCAGTATATGATTTTGTACAAATCTAAAAATTTAATTGGAAAAATAGGGTAAAAATAAGACGAAAAACACTAAAATGGCTATATCTCTGGAAATACATTTTGGAAAAGCTTCAAATTTTGGGCCCAAGCAATTTATGGTGCATGTTTTCGAATGGCTTTTTGTTTGAAACTGATTTTTTTTTAATTTGATAGTGTTATCTGTAAAATAGTCCAAAAAATACCTCTAAAAATGGCTTTGACCATATACTGGTCGAAAATTGTGAATCGAAAAATAAAATGTTCGTCTCCGACCCCACGGCTACAGATCTGACTTATAAAAATTGTGGGTTTTACGAGCGGTTTTCCAGTGATGGAAGACACAAATTTTTAAGAGCGGATACAGACATCGCTCATGTAAATCGAAAGAGCGCATCTAAACCTTCAATTTAGTAATAGGATTTTTTCCTGGGACGAATCCTCGCCGTGCACGATTTTCGTTTTAGATTTCTGAAAAAAGCGTTTTTCCAAAAGCAAACCTTAAACCTTTCTTTTGTAAGAAAGGCAAAAAATGTTTAGAATAGAGGTAATAAATGGCAAATTTCCATAGAGAGCATTTAGAGCTAAAAACCCTTCACTGTTTTCGTTTGCTTGAAAAATTAAAAAATATTTAGAATACAGGTAATAAATGGCAAATTTCCATAGAGAGCAATTAGAGCTAAAAACTCTTCACAGATTTCCTTTGCTTGAAAAATTAAAAAATATTTAGAATACAGGTAATAAATGGTAAATTTCCATAGAGAGCACTTAGAGCTAAATACTCTTCACTGATTTCCATAGCTTGAAAAATTAAAAAAAAATATTTAGAATACAGGTGATAAATGGCAAATTTCCATAGAGAGCATTTAGAGCTAAAAATTCTTCACTGATTTCCTTTGCTTGAAAAGATAAAAAATATTTAGAATACAGGTAATAAATGGCAAATTTTCATAGAGAGCATTTAGCATAAGCATAAGCATAAGCATAAGCATAGGTGCCCACCCGCAGTTGCTACTCCGTTATTGACCAGGACCTCCAGAAGTTACATCCACGAGCCGTGGAAGATGAGTGGGTGCTATCTTTCCTCGCTTCGCAACTTCTCAAAGGCCCCTATCATGCTGATCAATACCGGCGCCGGCCACGACCAGTGGTAGGGTCACGGGGAAGTGGATGGGAATGTTAGTCCGATACTTGAGTGATAGAGACCGCCCAATCGACTGCTTCTCCGACAAAGTATCACATGAGTTTTGAGGGGGTTAGTAGATGGGTATGAGGTCAGGATTCACGAGTGGCAGTGATGTGACCATGAGCATTTTGTTTATCGGTTGAAATTTTTAAATCTTAGGCAGCCGGCTGCGGAAAGATAGATAATTGATTATTTAAAATGGTTTATTTTTATCGAACGCGTGCCAGCCGAGCAGTAGTGCTATGGCCTGGACTTATCAGTATAATTTTACTGTTTTTACAATTTAGATAACGCGAGCAAATTTCAAAAATAGTGAATAAATGACGCTTTACTCTTCATAAAACCGATAGTTTGATGAGTTAATACTAAAACTGAAAGTTGGAATAAATTTTTACGATCATTTACGACGAAAATTATCGCGAAAAAACCGGACTGCGCGTCCCCAGAAGCACTGCACTTATGAAGGCATTATTCAATTATTATGACCAATCACCCCATGCACACAAATAACGGCACAAAAGAGACGAAAATTATCGCGAAAAAACAGGACTGCGCGTTCCCAGAAGCACTGCACTTATGAAGGCATTATTCAATTATTATGACCAATCACCCCATGCACACAAATAACGACACAAAAGAGACGAAAATTATCGCGAAAAAACAGGACTGCGCGTCCCCAGAAGCACTGCACTTATGAAGGCATTATTCAATTATTATGACCAATCACCCCATGCACACAAATAAAGGGCACAAAAGAGACGAAAATTATCGCGAAAAAACAGGACTGCGCGTCCCCAGAAGCACTGCACTTATCAAATTTTCATAGAGAGCATTTAGAGCTAAAAACTCTTCACTGATTTCCTTTGCCTGCAAAACAAAAAAATATATTTACAATACAGGTCATAAATGGCAAATTTCCATAGAGAGCATTTAGAGCTAAAAACCCTTCACAAAAATGGTTTTGCCATTTAATTTCAACAAAACAAAATTTAAAAAAATCACTGAGAGCATTTAGATCTTGATTTTTTTTTATTTTAATAAGTAGTTGTAAAGTAATTATATTGTTTCTAATATTAACTACTTACCAGTACAATAAAAAGAATATTCTTTGTATTTGTATAATTTTATCTGAAATTTCTTTCAACCATCCAGACGAGAGCATTTAACATAAAAGCTCTCTATGAACACTCTGCTATACTAGTTTTCACTTCAGACGATCTCTACCAAACATGCTTCATATTACCTGTGCCTACGACGCGGTCGCTTTGTGGATTCTATGACAATTTCCGGAATTCCATTTCCCGGAATGGACGTTTTCCGGAATGGACATTATCCGGAATGGACGTTATCCGGAATTAAATTTCCCGGAATGGACGTTTTCCGGAATGGACATTTCCCGGATTTTTTTTATATTACCTGATATGAGAATGAATGGAATCTTGCCTTCTCACTTACTTGTGGTTAAGAATTATTTAGTTTGTACTCCGTTGGTTTTGACAACAATATGAATATAAATACATGAATGATAAAAAGAAAGGGAGCGGCCGTGGCTGACTGGTTACGGTGTTTACTTTGTAAGCAAATGGTTCTGGGTTCGATTCCCATCTGCTCCCAACGAGAAAGTTAAGAACACAGCAATTTGAAATGATGAATATGAACGAAAAACCAAAGTCGCTCGAGGCGGGGTTCGATCCCCCGTCCTTTGGATTGGTAAGCAAAAATGCTAACCACTAGGCCATGACGACTTGGTGAGCATAGACTGGAATTAGGAATACTGTTACAACCAACCCGCAACGCCTTTCGAGGTGTATCCTAGGGTTCTACCTCTCCTACTAACATTGAGTCCAAAACCTCCCTACAAACATCTATACCACTAAGGTGACGTAGGGGTCCTTGCGCACTTTAGATAGGTGATAACTAACGATCCTTCACATCCCTGAGGATAGCTTGGACCCGGCCTGGACCCCCTTATGTCCTGGGTTGTATTACACACTCATCAAAAGATGAAGACATGGTATCTCCCGTGTTGGATTATTGTTCCGGATGAGGGTCTAACACAACCACACCAAACAGTGGGATAAGCGTTGTGGAGCCTTCCGGTGGTGGGGCGTCCTCCAAATGCTAATGCTAATGCTAATGCTAATGAATGATAAAAAGAAAGTGAAATGTTCGGACATGAACAATAGAAGCAAGTGTTGACTATTGAAACAATACTTTATCAACCACCACGAGATGTAACAATGTAGATCGATAGATATTAGATGTTTTTTACATTCTTTCAATGTGTTGTTATGTAAGAATTTTCCCTTCTTTTGTTAATCATTTGACTTATGTGACTAAATTCTACCATATTTTACTATAAAGCAGAATGATTATTTTCAAAGAAGGGAAAACCTCAAGTAAATAAAAAGCTTTTCAGAAAATCAATGTGTAATGTGTCCTGTCAAGAAAATAAATAGCTTGATTGTATTTTTAAAGAATGAAAAACCTCAAGGAAAAATACATTATACATTGATTTTCTGAAAAGCTTTTTTTTATCTTGAGATTTTCCCTTCTTTAAAAATACACGTTCATTCATCAAAGTAATGGGATTTTATGTAAGAATTATCCCTTCTTTTGTTAATTCTACTAAATTTCAACTAGTTTTTGTTAAGGAACTCTGCACTATAAAGAAGAATGTGTTTTTTTTTTTATAGAAGGGAAATCCTCTAGAAAAAAAAGCTTTCAGAAAATCAATGCATAATGTATATTTTCTTGAGGTTTTCCCTTCTTTAAAAATACACGATCTTTAATCGATGTGATGGAATTTCGTGTAAGGGATTTCCCTTTTTTTGTTAATCAGTTGACTTTTGTGACTAAATTCTACCAAATTTTATTATAAAGCAGAATGTTTAAAAATGTTTAGCGATTTGCAACCTTCTACAAAGTTGTTTCTTACCTTATTTTGCACATTTTGATGAGTAAATGACACATAAAAAACATCATTAAAATAAATAAAAAAAAAATTCTACCAAATTTTATTATAAAGCAGAATGTTTATTTTCAAAGAAGGGAAAACCTCTTGTAAATAAACAGCTTTTCAGAAAATCAATTTATAATGTGTACTTCCTTGAGGTTTTTCATTCTTTAAAAATAAACTCAAGCTATAAATTTTCTTGGGGTTTTCCCTTCTTTGAAAATAATCACCCTGCTTTATAGTAAAATTTGGTAGAATTTGGTCACAATAGTGACCTGATTTACACATCACATCGATTAAAGATCGTGTATTTTTAAAGAATGGAAAACCTCAAGAAAATATACATTATACATTGATTTTCTGAAAAGCTTTTCATGTCTGCCTGTGTGGATCAATCGGACCGCGCACTGGACTCACAATCGAATCCCGAGGCAGACGCAAAATGTTGAAAAATAGGTTTTGGGCACCTATGCTTATGATTTTCTGAAAAGCTTTTCATTTTTCTAGAGGTTTCTCTTCTTTGAAAATAAACATTCTGCTTTATAATAAAATTTGGTAGAATTTAGTCACAAAAGTCAACCGATTAACACAAGAAAAGAAATTCCTTACACGAAATTCCATCACATCGTTTAAAGATCGTGTATTTTTAAAGAAGGGAAAACCTCAAGAAAATATACATTATGCATTGATTTTCTGAAAGCTTTTTTTCTGGAGGATTTCCCTTCTTTAAAAAAAACACATTCTTCTTTATAGTGCAGAGTTCCTTAACAAAAACTAGTTGAAATTTAGTAGAATTAACAAAAGAAGGGATAATTCTTACATAAAATCCCATTACTTTGATGAATGAACGTGTATTTTTAAAGAAGGGAAAATCTCAAGATAAAAAAAGCTTTTCAGAAAATCAATGTATAATGTATTTTTCCTTGAGGTTTTTCATTCTTTAAAAATACACTCAAGCTATTTATTTTCTTGACAGGACACATTACACATTGATTTTCTGAAAAGCTTTTTATTTACTTGAGGTTTTCCCTTCTTTGAAAATAATCATTCTGCTTTATAGTAAAAATGGTAGAATTTAGTCACATAAGTCAAATGATTAACAAAAGAAGGGAAAATTCTTACATAACAACACATTAAAAGAATGTAAAAAACATCTAATATCTATCGATCTACATTGTTACATCTCGTGGTGGTTGATAAAGTATTGTTTCAATAGTCAACACTTGCTTCTATTGTTCATGTCCGAACATTTCACTTTCTTTTTATCATTCATGTATTTATATTCATATTGTTGTCAAAACCAACGAAGTACAAACTAAATAATTCTTAACCACAATTAAGTGAGTAGGCAAGATTATATTCATTCTCATATCAGGTAATATAAAAAAAATTCCGGGAAATGTCCATTCCGGGAAACGTCCATTCCGGGAAATTTAATTCCGGATAACGTCCATTCCGGATACTGTCCATTCCGGATAACGTCCATTCCGGAAAACGTCCATTCCGGATAATGTCCATTCCGGAAAACGTCCATTCCGGGAAATGGAATTCCGGAAATTGTCATAGAATCCGCTTTGTGTTTGTCGCAAGCAGTATTTATATTAAAATAGTTTTTTTTATTTCGGTATCTATTGAAGATAGAGCTGTGGTTTCTTCGAGAGAGTTGTTCATTTTTGGTAGTTGAGCCACTTTGTCGAAAACAAAAATATTCTATACCTTGTATCTTAGAAAATAAATAGTTTTTTCTGGTTTTGCACAACTAAAATCAATCAAATTGTCTGAGACAATAATATAGAACCTTTTGGTACCAGCAACTTTCTAGAACATGTCAACTTTCTAAAACTTATCGTTTTTGAGATATATGGGTCATTCCACCTGAAGTGTGCAAGAAAAAATGCAAATTTGAAAATTACCATCTCCGTTCTGCTAAAATTTGGCAGAGCTGTTGAGACTATCAAAACATGCAAAAATCCCGAATTTCATCCAAATCGGACCACCCCCTCCATTTTTGTACCCTCCCAAAAAATCGACTTTTTGGCGATTTTTGAGCGAAACCCCTATCTTCAAACGACGATAACTCAGGAACCACAAATCTTAGAGGGTCGGTCTTAAACTCAATTTTGAAGGAAATTGGACGTAGAATCCATTTCCGTGATCAAAATTTGGATTAAAATATTTGTTCTACCTGTATTGCGCAATTGAAAACTTTAAATGGCCGTAACTCAAAACAGCCCTGTTTATTTTTTTGAATTTGACCTCACCATCGTATTCCCCGTCCAATTTTACATAAGAATCACTTATCGACAGAAAGGAATATGTTTCGTTCCAGAGATATCGAATTTTAAAGTTTTAAGTATTTGAGATTACCTAAATTAGCTACACTCGCCGCATATGCTAGAAGCACTCGGGCGCGCTGATCAATAACTGCTACCTGGTTATTTATTGAAATAAGATTTCATCCCAATTAATCATTAGCAAATTAGGCAAAAATTGTAGGAAACTGCTGTATTAATCTTAATTAAAAAACAAATGTGATAGCCCACAGGACCGAGCAAGAACGACACGCAATACAGGGCAGAATTGGATTGCCGCGGAGCTAGCAGGAAATTGCAGTTGATCTTGTAAGTAACACTTAAGAAAAAGTTTACGATTCATTATCGTGTTAAAAATTATGAATTAACATGAATAAAACTTTCGTGAAGCATGATTAAGCAAGAGGATTTCTGGAAAGTATAAAACTGAAAAATGTAAGAAAATCACAAAGATTAATCGGATTTATTATCTGATTAAGATCAAATTAAGTGGCGTTGATTTCGACACCGTCTTTCTTTTTTTTGTCAATCATTTCGAAATCTTGGAAGACGATACAGCTGCTGTTCACATGTATCAGAAGTATATGGTTTGTTTTTAAAATTAAATGTACCAGAATTGAAAAAAAAATCATCAATTATTCAGATGAAACTGGCTCACAATATAAAAATCGGTTTAATATGATCATGCTCAACCATTCATGGCAAAAGCTCTAGAACCCATGAGAATTATTTCATCTACTACATCCAAGCTCTACATTTGTTCTTGCGTCAAATAAAAGAAATAATTTGATAAAGTGGGAAGAAATTAGGAATTAGGAAAAATATGAAAACAATAGAAAAATGTATTTTTTTTTATTGTGTGTAAAAACGTTGTAGCATTTGCAAATAAATATTAAAAGTTCAATGTCACTGAGATCAGGAAAAACAGTGCATTCAAAATTACCCAACAAAAACAAAAAATAGATTGTCCAAAGTATTTATTATCTCAAAATAGTATAAAATTATAAAAATAATTCATCTTACAGAACACCAGGTAGTAATTATTGATCAGCACGCCCAGGTGCTTCTAGCATATGCGGCGAGTGTAGCTAATTTAGGTAATCTCAATTACTTAAAACTTTAAAATTCGATATCTCTGGAACGAAACATATTCCTTTCTGTCGATAAGTGATTCTTATGTAAAATTGGACGGGGAATACGATGGTGAGGTCAAATTCAAAAAATAAATAGGGCTGTTTTGAGATACGACCATTTAAAGTTTTCAATTGCGCAATACAGGTAGAACAAATATTTTAATCCAAATTTTGATCACGGAAATGGATTCTACGTCTAATTTCCTTCAAAATTGAGTCTAAGACCGACCCTCTAAGATTTGTGGTTCCTGAGTTATCGTCGTTTGAAGATAGGGGTTTCGCTCAAAAATCACCAAAAAGTCGATTTTTTGGGAGGGTACAAAAATGGAGGGGGTGGTCCGATTTGGACCCATATGGGTCATTCCATCTGAAGCGGAACAGCATTTGAAAATTACCCTCTCCGATCCTGCTCAAATTTGGCAGAGCTGTTGATATTATCAAAACATGCAAGAATCCCAAATTTCATCCAAATCGGACCACCCCCTCCATTTTTGTACCTCCCCAAAAAATCGACTTTTTGGCGATTTTTGACCAAACCTCCTAGTTTCAAACGGCGATAGCTCAAGAACCACAAATCTTAGAAGGTCTTAGACTCAATTTTGAAGGAAATTGGACGTAGAATCCATTTCCGTGATCAAAATTTTGATTAATTTATTTTTTCTACCTGTATTGCGCAATTGAAAACTTTAAACGGCCGTATCTCAAAACACCCCAACTTATTTTTTTTATTTGACCTCACCCTGGCCAATTGGTAAAATTCCCTGGCCAATTTTACATAAGAATCACTTTTCGACAGAAATGATTATGTTTCGTTCCAGAGATATCGAATTTTAAAGTTGTGTGTTTTCGAGATTGCCTACATGAGCTTCATTCGCCGCATCTGCTAGAAGCACACAGGTGGGCTGATCAATAACTACTACCTGGCCATTTATTGAAATGATATTTCATCATAAATAATTTTTACCAAATTGGGCAAAAATTAACTGTATAACACTGAAGGAAACTGAAGTTTAATCGCGAATGTGTATCTGCTAAAAAAAAATGAAGTGAATTTCTGTGCTAACCCATAGGACAGAGCAATAACGACACACAGTAAAGGGCAGAATTGGATTCCGACGGAGCGAGCAGGAAAATGCAATTAATCTTGTTAGTAACACTGAACAATAAGTGCACGATACTTTATTGAGTAAAAAATATGAATTAAAATGAATAAAATTTGTTGATACGTTGTACTCTAATGAAAGACAGCATCTAATTCCAGCGTTCCTCTAATGTTGCCATATCAGCGCTTTGGCATTCAATTACAGCTGATTAAAAGCGTTTTCAACTGAAATCGAGTGATAAATAGCTCAATAAGAAGTTAACAAGCAAGTTTCTATCGAGTTTTGCAAAATTTGTTGTTTAAATAGTGAAAATGAGTAAATTTGACGAAACTAGGAGCGAGGACTTAAGCTGCCAAAAAAAAAATCAATCATCTCCCAGAACACCAGGTAGCAGTTATTGATCAGCCCGCCTGTGTGCTTCTAGCAGATGCGGCAAATGAAGCTGATGTAGGTAATCTCGAAATCCCAAAACTTTAAAATTCGATATCTCTGGAACGAAACATATTCATTTCTGTCGATAAGTGATTCTTATGTAAAATTGGCCGGGGAACACGATGGTGAGGTCAAATAAAAAAAATAAGTTGGGGTGTTTTAAGATACGGCCGTTTAAAGTTTTCAATTGCGCAATACAAGTAGAAAATCAAAATTAATCAAAATTTTGATCACGGAAATGGATTCTACGTCCAATTTCCTTCAAAATTGAGTCCAAGACCGACCTTCTAAGATTTGTGGTTCCTGAGCTATCGCCGTTTGAAACTAGGAGGTTTGGTCAAAAATCGCCAAAAAGTCGATTTTTTGGGGAGGTACAAAAATGGAGGGGGTGGTCCGATTTGGAGGAAATTTGGGATTCTTGCATGTTTTGATAGTATCAGCAGCTCTGCCAAATTTGAGCAGGATCGGAGAGGGTAATTTTCAAATTTGCATTTTTTCGTGCACAGTTGAGATGGAATGACCCATATGCAATTCAATATTAATTTTCCCCATACAGAGCTGGCTCTGTTCGCTGCATACAGAGCTTAGCTCTGTTCTACCATACAGAGCAGGTAAGGAGTTTTTATTGAGCATATAGAGCTCGATGCGTCTCTGGTTGTAGGCACAGGTAATATGAAGCATGTTTGGTACACTCAAAAAACCTTTCACCACAAAGTTGCATGAAAATTCCGGTGGCAGCCAGTTTTTGGTCCGGAACAACGTTTTACATGAGTCATGCAACTTCCGCCATGCATTCATGTCAATTCTGATTGATTTTCACGTTGCTTACACTCACACAAATAAATGTCACGTGAAATTCATGCCTGAAAATTTGGAGGCGTGGCTTGCAGTCAGCTGATGGGGAGTTTGCATGATAATCATGCCACAGCTGCATGGGAACTGGTATGGAAAAAATCCATGTGCCTTTTCATGCAACATTGTGGTGAAAAATTGGTAGTGTGAGTGAGTGAGGGAAGGTTGCATGATTTTCATGTCTGAAAATTTCGGCTCGCTTGCTGGAGGATTCCGATCATCAGTTTCTTCTCGGCACTTGACCTGGCATGAAGCGCGTTCTGTTCAGCTTAGATTTTTTTTTTCTAAGAGCGTAAATTAGTTCGGAAATGCACACAATTAAATATTTTGTAACGGAGAGTATGTATTTTCTATTTCTAAAAAAATAATTCAACGCTAACTTGTGCGTTTATGTTTTTTTCAGGCGACAAGACATCACAATTTTAAAACATGCCGGCCTACGTTGGACATCGGAACGAGCATCAAAAGGTGGAACCAAGCGATCAGGAAAAGCACGACTAAATTCTCCCCCGTCGCCTGCTGGAGCAGCAACGGACAAACCCACCAAAAAGAGCCAGAAGTTCAGCACCTCTAAGTTTCATGTATCGATCTTCTTCCGGTAGCTGGACTTGTTGACTGCGGTGATGAGAGCGACACGTCGCCTTCCCGAGAAGCTGCTGCGGTTTCCTGCTTCCGCAAGTGTTATTTTAGTTGCTATGTGTAAGTGTAACGGAAGTGATTTGTAAGTGAAAAGTTGTATTAGACATTTTGAATGTATTGAAAATAAAAGTTATAAAAACTTTGCAGTGCGTATTATTTAATAAGAAGTATAATAATAAGAAAACAAAAAGTAAGAAAGGAACAAAAGCCGCAATAAAATTCATGCAGCCTTCACGCGATGATCATGTCAATAGTGCATGAAAGGTCATGCACATCTCACGTGAAATTCATGCTAAATCCACTTGATACGATAGTGAATAGTCATCAATGCTCGGCTCGCTCCAGATTTTGTTTCCACCGGAAATTCACGTCAATGTTGCATGATTAACTGTATGGAAAATAATCACAAATATTTTCATGCGGCCTTGTGGTGAAAAGTTTTTTGAGTGATAGAGATCGCCTGAGGAAAACTACATTCAAAATAGTTTTCACCACAAAGCTGCATGAACATATAGGTGATTTTTTTTCTCCATATTGGTTATCATGCAACATTGATGTGAATTCCCGGTGGAAGGTGGAATCTGCAGCGTGTCGACCAATGATGGCTGTTCACTATCGCATCAGGTGGAATTAGCATGAACTTCACGTGAAATATGTATGACCATTAGGGTGCCCAGAATATGGGCAAATGTTTCAAAACCTCGCTCCACAAGCCGAAAACTGATCCCTAGGGTAGGGTACTAAAATACTAAAATACTAAAATACTAAAATACTAAAATACTAAAATACTAAAATACTAAAATACTAAAATACTAAAATACTAAAATACTAAAATACTAAAATACTAAAATACTAAAATACTAAAATACTAAAATACTAAAATACTAAAATACTAAAATACTAAATACTAAAATACTAAAATACTAAAATACTAAAATACTAAAATACTAAAATACTAAAATACTAAAATACTAAAATACTAAAATACTAAAATACTAAAATACTAAAATACTAAAATACTAAATACTAAAATACTAAAATACTAAAATACTAAAATACTAAAATACTAAAATACTAAAATACTAAAATACTAAATACTAAAATATTAAAATACTTAAATACTAAAATACTAAAATACTAAAATACTAAAATACTAAAATACTAAAATACTAAAATACTAAAATACTAAAATACTAAAATACTAAAATACTAAAATACTAAAATACTAAAATACTAAATACTAAAATACTTAAATACTAAAATACTAAAATACTAAAATACTAAAATACTAAAATACTAAAATACTAAAATACTAAAATACTAAAATACTAAAATACTAAAATACTAAAATACTAAAATACTAAAATACTAAAATACTAAAATACTAAAATACTAAAATACTAAAATACTAAAATACTAAAATACTAAAATACTAAAATACTAAAATACTAAAATACTAAAATACTAAAATACTAAAATACTAAAATACTAAAATACTAAAATACTAAAATACTAAAATACTAAAATACTAAAATACTAAAATACTAAAATACTAAAATACTAAAATACTAAAATACTAAAATACTAAAATACTAAAATACTAAAATACTAAAATACTAAAATACTAAAATACTAAAATACTAAAATACTAAAATACTAAAATACTAAAATACTAAAATACTAAAATACTAAAATACTAAAATACTAAAATACTAAAATACTAAAATACTAAAATACTAAAATACTAAAATACTAAAATACTAAAATACTAAAATACTAAAATACTAAATACTAAAACTAAATACTAAAATACTAAAATACTAAAATACTAAAATACTAAAATACTAAAATACTAAAATACTAAAATACTAAAATACTAAAATACTAAAATACTAAAATACTAAAATACTAAAATACTAAAATACTAAAATACTAAAATACTAAAATACTAAAATACTAAAATACTAAAATACTAAAATACTAAATACGTAAAATACTAAAATACTAAATACGTAAAATACTAAAATACTAAAATACTAAAATACTAAAATACTAAAATACTAAAATACTAAAATACTAAAATACTAAAATACTAAAATACTAAAATACTAAAATACTAAATACTAAATACTAAAATACTAAAATACTAAAATACTAAAATACTAAAATACTAAAATACTAAAATACTAAAATACTAAAATACTAAAATACTAAAATACTAAAATACTGAAATACGAAAATACTAAAATACTATAACACACTGAAATCCCGATGATTTGAAACCAACTGTTGAAAGGGGTCACTTTTTAGTTTGTCACGCTTTTCACACAGTGCTTACAATTACTACCATTTTGTTTGATAGTATGTGTGAGTCCCGTGAAAAAAGTGACCGTTCGTCACTTTTTAGTTCGACTTTGTCAAACCAACGGGGTAAAAACTAAAAAAGATTCAAACGAAAAAGTAACCAACCACCGGGGATTGAGTGTACTAAAATATTTAAATACTTCAATACTGAAATACTAAAACATTAAAATATTAAAATACCAAATTAGTAAAAAAAACAAAAAACAATTCATTTCAAATAATTTCATCAATATTTGTGAAGCCAAATTAGAATTTTCTATCATTTTGAGCAACTTTTGTTCTACGAAAAACATCACTTCTCTTGTTTTATCTTTTTCTTGTTTCGTTTTAAGTATTTTAATTTAAATTATTTTTTTGTTAGGTTTATGTTTGTTTTAGGTAGTAGTTTCGTCTTTTCTACCACCTCCTATCATTACATTTTGCCTATTTATTTTTTTCATGTTTTTACAGTAACTTTTTTTATTTATTTTTTGCATGTTTTCAACATTTTCTGCTTTGTAATGGCACCATAATCATTTAAATTGTAAATAAATGTTAAGAGGCAAAGTCTGGGGCACTAGAAAAAATACTGCATTCTTCTTTTTACTTAAAGTCTAGGAAATGTTAGTAAAAAACACAACCAAAGCATTTTAAAAATACATTTTTAAAAACATTGACGAAGTCACTCACAATAATCAAGTACTTCCAACCCACACAGTATTTAAAATTTAAGGGCTCTTCTTTCCAATGCTTTTTAAAGATCAAAAATTTGTTGAACAATGGATTTTTGGCGATTTTTTAAATCGAAGCCCGTCTAAAGGCGGGGTTGGGTTGTAGAGGGATAACCTTGTCTGTTTGGAAGTGTGTGGTCTTAATCGTGTTCAGAGCCCCAAGATTAGTTAAATTTGAGTAGTCGTTTGCAGGTCACATAATACCCTTTGTGTTTAGGGTTTTCTATACAGCCGCCATCTTGGTTTGAATAACCTTGTCTGTTTGAAAGTCTGTAGTGGTCTTAATCGTGTTCAGAGCCCCAAGATTAGTTAAATTTGAGTAGTCGTTTGCAGGTCACATAATACCCTTTGTGTTTAGGGTTTTCTATACAGCCGCCATCTTGGCCGCCATCTTGGTTTGAATAACATTGTCTGTTTGGAAGTCTGTAGTGGTCTTAATCGTGTTCAGAGCCCCAAGATTAGTTAAATTTGAGTAGTCGTTTGCAGGTCACATAATACCCTTTGTGTTTAGGGTTTTCTATACAGCCGCCATCTTGGCCGCCATCTTGGTTTGAATAACATTGTCTGTTTGGAAGTCTGTAGTGGTCTTAATCGTGTTCAGAGCCCCAAGATTAGTTGAATTTGAGTAGTCGTTTGCAGGTCACATAATACCCTTTGTGTTTAGGGTTTTCTATACAGCCGCCATCTTGGCCGCCATCTTGGTTTGAATAACCTTGTCTGTTTGGAAGTCTGTAGTGGTCTTAATCGTGTTTAGAGCCCCAAGATTAGTTAAATTTGAGTAGTCGTTTGCAGGTCACATAATACCCTTTGTGTTTAGGGTTTTCTATACAGCCGCCATCTTGGTTTGAATAACCATGTCTGTTTGGAAGTCTGTAGTGGTCTTAATCGTGTTTAGAGCCCCAAGATTAGTTAAATTTGAGTAGTCGTTTGCAGGTCACATAATACCCTTTGTGTTTAGGGTTTTCTATACAGCCGCCATCTTGGCCGCCATCTTGGTTTGAATAACATTGTCTGTTTGGAAGTCTGTAGTGGTCTTAATCGTGTTTAGAGCCCCAAGATTAGTTAAATTTGAGTAGTCGTTTGCAGGTCACATAATACCCTTTGTGTTTAGGGTTTTCTATACAGCCGCCATCTTGGCCGCCATCTTGGTTTGAATAACATTGTCTGTTTGGAAGTCTGTAGTGGTCTTAATCGTGTTCAGAGCCCCAAGATTAGTTAAATTTGAGTAGTCGTTTGCAGGTCACATAATACCCTTTGTGTTTAGGGTTTTCTATACAGCCGCCATCTTGGCCGCCATCTTGGTTTGAATAACATTGTCTGTTTGGAAGTCTGTAGTGGTCTTAATCGTGTTCAGAGCCCCAAGATTAGTTAAATTTGAGTAGTCGTTTGCAGGTCACATAATACCCTTTGTGTTTAGGGTTTTCTATACAGCCGCCATCTTGGCCGCCATCTTGGTTTGAATAACCTTGTCTGTTTGGAAGTCTGTAGTGGTCTTAATCGTGTTTAGAGCCCCAAGATTAGTTAAATTTGAGTAGTCGTTTGCAGGTCACATAATACCCTTTGTGTTTAGGGTTTTCTATACAGCCGCCATCTTGGCCGCCATCTTGGTTTGAATAACATTGTCTGTTTGGAAGTCTGTAGTGGTCTTAATCGTGTTCAGAGCCCCAAGATTAGTTAAATTTGAGTAGTCGTTTGCAGGTCACATAATACCCTTTGTGTTTAGGGTTTTCTATACAGCCGCCATCTTGGCCGCCATCTTGGTTTGAATAACCTTGTCTGTTTGGAAGTCTGTAGTGGTCTTAATCGTGTTTAGAGCCCCAAGATTAGTTAAATTTGAGTAGTCGTTTGCAGGTCACATAATACCCTTTGTGTTTAGGGTTTTCTATACAGCCGCCATCTTGGCCGCCATCTTGGTTTGAATAACATTGTCTGTTTGGAAGTCTGTAGTGGTCTTAATCGTGTTCAAAGCCCCAAGATTAGTTAAATTTGAGTAGTCGTTTGCAGGTCACATAATACCCTTTGTGTTTAGGGTTTTCTATACAGCCGCCATCTTGGTTTGAATAACCATGTCTGTTTGGAAGTCTGTAGTGGTCTTAATCGTGTTCAGAGCCCCAAGATTAGTTAAATTTGAGTAGTCGTTTGCAGGTCACATAATACCCTTTGTGTTTAGGGTTTTCTATACAGCCGCCATCTTGGCCGCCATCTTGGTTTGAATAACCTTGTCTGTTTGGAAGTCTGTAGTGGTCTTAATCGTGTTTAGAGCCCCAAGATTAGTTAAATTTGAGTAGTCGTTTGCAGGTCACATAATACCCTTTGTGTTTAGGGTTTTCTATACAGCCGCCATCTTGGCCGCCATCTTGGTTTGAATAACATTGTCTGTTTGGAAGTCTGTAGTGGTCTTAATCGTGTTCAAAGCCCCAAGATTAGTTAAATTTGAGTAGTCGTTCGCAGGTCGCATAATACCCTTTATGTATAGGGTTTTCTATACAGCCGCCATCTTGGCCGCCATCTTGAATGTCTTGCGTCTCTTTGAAAATTCCGCCTATCAACCTTTAAATTCGGATTCAGCTGGATCGATTTAGTCTAATTCATACTTTGTTCATTTTGTTTTCTTTGTTTGACAAAAAATATCCCAAAATTACAATTTTATGCTTGCTTTCCTTAGTGGCAATACCGGATTAGGCCCTTTGGCCATGTCGGTTGGAGACCACTTCACTAAAATGCTAATAACTTTTTGGGGTTAACTCGGATCGTCTTGCACTCTTCTACAAAGTTGTTGGGCATTAAATTTCACATAAGAATATCACGTTTGGCAAATTTGGACACTCGCAACGCCACCTACAGGGAGAATTACGAAACTGTGCCGTTTCTCCATACATTTTGACGATTTTTCCCATACAAACTTCATGCCCGAGTATCAATGGGTTAATGTTGACCGATTTCGCTCAAATTTTGCACAGAGGCTTAGAATACCCTAGGGATCAGTTTTCGGCTTGTGATGCAAGATTGTATGCAACGCATTTTTTAGTGCAACATTGTTTACACACAAGTTCGAGCCTAGATGTACATCTGTTCTCTGTGGATTAACGTAACGGTTCAAGTCATCCAAGTTCTTACCACTCACACCTACACTAATTTCTTTCAACCTTCCCCCTCCTGATCCTCTATATCTTCCGGTAGTGTTCATTTTGTATGCAATACTAGTTCGGCCACTACCCTTTTTTCCACAAGAAACCGGACTTTTACTGACTTGAGGCCGCGTCCCCCACCTTGCTCCGTAAAACGAAAAGGAAAACAAATCATCAATCGCAACTTAATTTGCATGATTTTTTTTCGAAATGTCGCTATTTCTCACTCCATTGCAACGTTACAGATTAATCTGTGGCACATGACAAAGTTTGAATTGAAATAAGTTTTCCATAGTCACTACTTGTAGAAAACTCGAGGAATCGCAGTAAGCCGGGCGTGCGGGCAGACGTGTTTTTTTTCTGCTGTCGTTTTTTTTCTCTACGATCAGTTTTTAGAAAAAAGTTTTCAGAAGTATTTGAATCAACGCGGATTTTTGGATTAAGCCAGTGGTTTCGGCAGTTGCGACGGTGGTTCCTGTGGATTTATAAGAAGCTCGATTTTGGATCCTGGAAGAAGCACTGGCACGATGAACGCCATGAAGGCCACGATGGGTTA
Organism: Culex pipiens pallens; assembly: GCF_016801865.2. Lineage (NCBI taxonomy): Eukaryota > Metazoa > Arthropoda > Insecta > Diptera > Culicidae > Culex > Culex pipiens. The sequence continues at coordinate 72,919,187 of NC_068937.1, forward strand.
TGTACCGGAATTGTCCGAACTACGAACCGGTGCAAGAGATTGCTTCAAGGGTGCGCGTAGCAAGCTGCTGCTCGTGGCCAAAGATCCGGACGGTGGACCCGCGACCAGACGCTGAACAAGGAACAAGCCCAAGGTTGGATTCGTGGCGCACATGATTTCGACGACCATCGTCATCGTGGAAGAGTTTTTCGCCCATCTGGATGTGACGGAGAATATAAAAATACGGAAACGGTTGCCAGCTGCCTGGAGCTGTTGAATCTTGACTTGGTGAGATCTATCCATTTTATCTATCATTATTTGATAGATGATTTTATTCCCTTATTTTATATAATATTCTATCAATCATATCCTTATTATCCCATTCCCACCTTCCTTTTCTCCTATCCACATTTCCTCCCCCTTCCCTCCCTCCCCCATGCCCCTAAATATCATTATCTGCCAAATTTACACTAACACACCACACCACAACTGTTTCGGAGCGTTTGGTACGGTATGTCCACGCATCCTTCCTCCCCTGATGATTCTATGAAATGTGATCCGTTCACAGAATCTGTCTCTGCGGTTAATGCAACGCAGTAGGCCTGGCCGCTTTAATTTTTGCTATACATTTTCGGGGTAACTCGGATGTACTGTAATCATTAATTTTGACAAGAAAGGACTTGAGGCGTAATCTTACCACAAGTTCTTCCAGGATGCTTTCTTCGGACCGGCTGCGCTTGTGTTCGATTAGATTAGATTAGATTAGAGTCACTACTTGTAGAAAACTCAATACATCTAATCCGAATCTGTAATAATATGTATGTTATGGAATGATTTTCAAATCATACGAGATTTTCGTGATGTTGCCGCCGGAATGTGTCAGCTGATTCTTATCCATTTATAGTTTTGAAGCGAACAAGCGCGAGTAAATATAATTAAATCGGTACTTACATTAAAAAAATTATTACTCCTTCTTTCTGTGAATATTCCTTGAACTAGAGCTCCCAATGCAGTTTTGTACGATCCTAAGAGCAGTTCGTAACACTTGTCAAAAGATTTTGTGATTCCAGGAGAATACATATAATGATACGCTAAACGATATAACGATTTATAATGCTCTGGAAATCTTGTTGCGCATTCTTCTAAATTTTTTAAACATTCATTAAAAATTGCATCTCTTAACTCTGAGTCTACATAGTCCTAAAAAACACACACAAAAGAAATATATCAATACGTCAATACCAAATAAACACTCAATTCACACAAACACGGAAACTGTAAAAAAAATATTATTTTGACAAGTTTGTATACAATAATTCTCGCAATTTGTTTTGTAATCCGATCATTTAATTATTTTGACTGATATCTTGTTATATTGGACAAATAAAACCCATCCCAGATGAACGAGGATGAATTAGTGACCATTCAGAACTATCCAATGATCATTCAAAAAATATTCACCATCTTTTAAACAATTTTTCTGAAAACATTTTCACAAATGAGCAGTTCTCTCAGATTTCAGTCATTCGATTTTTTTGTTGTATTTTTTAATCCGACTGAAACCTTTTCGGTACCTTCGGGATGCCCAAAGAAGCCATTTTGCATCATTAGTTTTTCCATATAATTTTCCATACAAATTTGGCAGCTGTCCATACAAAAATGATGTATGAAAATCCAAAAATCTGTATCTTTTGAATGAATTTTTTGATCGATTTGGTGTCTTCGGCAAAGTTGTAGGTATGAATAAGAACTACACTGAAAAAATAGATCACGGTAAAAAAAAATTTGGTGATATTTTATTTAACTTTTTGTCACTAAAACTTAATTTGCAAAAAAACACTGGTTTTATTTTTTTATTTTTTTATATGTTCAAGGGGACATAAAATGCCAACTTTTTAGAAATTTCCAGGTTGTGCAAATTTTTTTTGACCGAGTTATGAATTTTTTAATACTGATTAATTGAAAATCAAATTTGCCATCAAAAAGTACTTTGGTGAAATTTTGAGAAAGTGCGTTTCAAGTTAAAGCCATTTTTAGGGTACTTTTTTGAAAACAGTCGCAGTTTTTCATTTTTTTAAATTAGTGCACATGTTTGCCCACTTCTGAAAGAAATATTTTTGAAAAGCTGACAAAATTCTGTCAAATTAAATCAAATTATTCGCTCTGCAGCACTGCCTTGGCGTTCTCGATTGCGAGATTCCTACTCGAAACTAGGTATTCGAAGGCTTGATTGTTTAAGCAATTGCAAACCTCTTTTTACACCTTAGATTTCATCCACCCCGGGATTCGAACTGACGACATTTGGATTGTTAGTCCAACTGCCTACCAGCGACTCCACCGAGACAGGACCCAGGGAGACGACTCCTACACCTGGACTGAGCTATCGACCTAACCTTTAGGTTAGTCTGGGGTCAACATTTACTTCCCGTCCGAAGGAAGGCGTGTTCAGACAAATGTCGTCTCGAAAAATGCCACCGGGACCGTCTGGGATCAAACCCAGGCCGACTATATATTTATATTTCTCTATATTTTGCTTTTTTGAACTTTGTTGATACGACCCTTAGAGATATTGACATGCAAGTGAGTATGAGCATGAGCATGGTTGACTGCCAATGAGCTGCTACTCCGTTATTGACAGATCAGCTGAAGTTAAACAATGAATCAAAAATGATCAGTGGGAGCCAACCATCCGTTCACTGTTTAACCTCTGAAGATCCCTACTTTATTAGTCAATACCGGCGCTTTCCCAAGAAGCCTGCAGTTCAACGAAAGGGAGGAATGTTAGTCCGATAGTTGAAGTTGCAGACTCATCAAGCACATAGTTTTTCGCTATATACTTGTTGATGCCGCTTGAGACCGTTAAATCCACAGCATCACGGGATAAATATTTTTTGGGTTAGTAGGATAAGGTATAGGCTTTGGGGGAGCGGCCGTGGCTGACTGGTTACGGTGTTCGCTTTGTAAGCGAATGGTCCTGGGTTCGATTCCCATCTACTCCCAACGAGAAAGTATAGGAAATATTAATCTTGAACCTCAGAACATGAACAAAAATCAAAGTCGCTCGAGTCGGGGTTCGATCCCCCGTCCATTGGATTGGTAAGCAAAATTGCTAACCACTACGCCATCACGCCTTGGTTAGCTACGACTGGAATTAGGAATACTGTTACTATCAACTATATACGCGCTGGGTCCTTGTCCATTTGCAAGGGTTTGGAAGTTCTAAATAACGTTTGAATCCGATTGGTGCA
>NC_068937.1:72922513-73111037 GCF_016801865.2 Culex pipiens pallens
CCCCGGTTCGAAGGACCAAATGTTCGCGCGTGTGGTCGGTTCGGGAATTTCGGACACTAATTATAAACCGTTTAGCACTGATTAAACACTTTTTCATGGATTTCCCGTGCACTTTTTGTCCGTTGGTTCACGCGCACCAAAACTGTCCAGGCGCGCTTCTGCACCGTTCACTTCAGGCCGCTCTTCGCGAGCCGGCCTACACTTCGCACTGAACTGTCCGTTTCGCGAAGTGTCCCGAACCTGGCCAGACCGGATCCTTCGGATCCGGTTCGAAGGACCAAATGTTCGCGCGTGTGGTCGGTTCGGGAGATTTCGGACGCAGTAAAACACCGTTTTTTAAACTACGCGAACTAAAAACAATTTTATTGCGCGAACAGAAAACCGTTTATTTTGAAACGCGTAACCGTCTGGCGTAGTCGGCAGTTTATTTCTAACTAAACTCTAAAGGGGACAGTACATGGGATGCGAACCGGGGTGAGTTCAAAAAGAGCGAGGTGATCACTGGCTCTCATCAGAGATGGGCCAGGGACAGACAGGGACAAAATTACATTTATTTGTGGATCACATTTAGGCTGGTAAAATTGTGAATTGATCTCTCGCGCGATCACCCGCCGTGGACACAGTCGGGATGGACCAGTCAATTATGGTCCCGGGACAAAGCATTATGATGAACGGAATTAAATTGTCTTATCAACTCGATTGGGCGAAGTATTCAAAGCAGAAATTAAATAAAAAACAAATGTTAAAAAATAACCAAGCAAAAATTCCAATAAATTTAAAAATTCTATATAAAATTTGAGAAATTCAAGACATCAAAAAAAACAATTCTATCAGTTGTGGTTTTGGTCAAGCGTTTTAGCAGAATTTTATTCATAACTCTATTAGAATTCCAATTAGGGGAAATTCTCGTATGTTTGGCAGGTTGATCGCTCGCTCCTAACTCTATCCAGCTGATTTTCACTATTTCAACTACAATTTGGCAAAACTATTGATAGCAACTTGCTAGCTCACTTCATATTGAGCTGATTATCACTCGATTTCAGTTGAAAACGCTTTTAATGAGCAGCAATTGAATGTCAAAAAATCAAAAACTATAATAGCAAAAAAAAACAAACATTCAAAAAATTCATAAACCTCTTAAAATCTTTTTTTTAATATATGAACATCCTGAAATTTAAAAAAAATCTAAAATTTATAATATTTATGAAATTTTTGACATTCTTAAATCTCTTAATATTTCTCTTAATATTAGGAAATTCCTGAAAATTCAAAAAATCTTTAATGGTACTTCAAAGACATATAATTCTTTAAATTCCTAAAATAGATATAATTTCCTAATCTCTGAAATCCTATCAAATAAAAAACAAAATTGTGAAATTCCTAAAATTTCTTAATTTCTATTCAATAAAGTAATAATTAATAATAATTGTAGGAATTTCGAATTTTTATTTTATTTTTGGGAATTAGTTAATTGGGTACTAAAACCCTATGCCAATTTTTATGTACAACGGTAAAAAACACGATTAAAAACCATTTCTGATCACTTTTTTCCATTTTAATGCAAAAAAAAATATTGACTAGACAACATTTTTTCGATGGATCAACTATGGTCCCCTTGGAACGAGCTGTCAAGGAGCTTTTCTGTCAAGAAGGACCGCGAGGTTAATTTTTCAAAATTGATTTAAAAATCCATTTTAAACTCTTTGTGGTCGTACAAAGGGTCATTGTACTCAGAAAAATAAGCTTTATCGCTGTGAACAATAACATCAGCAATCTAAGCTTCATTTTAGGACCCAATTTAATTACTTACTTACTTACTTTTACTTTTACTGCTCGTACAACCTCCGGGTCATGAGCTGTCTCCAGATCTTCCTACACTTGGTTCAACCACCATGCACGTTGCGCCCCCCTCCGCCGCGTTCCAGCCGGCTCCGAATTAAACACCAACTTCACCGGATTGATAGTCTTGTTCGGTTGGCGCGCATCCAGCGCGTCCGGCATTCTTGCGACGTGTCCGGCCCACCGGATTCGGCCAGCCTTGGCGACCTTCCGAATACTTGGCTTGACGTAGAGTTGCGTCAGCTCGTGGTTCATCCTTCTCCTCCATTCAGTGTTCTCACGCACGTCGCCAAAGATCGTCCTAAGCACTTGTCGCTCGAAAACTTCAAGCGCTTGCAGGTCCTCCTCAAGCATCGTCCACGTCTCGTGCCCGTAGAGGACGACGGGTCTTATCAGCGTTTCGTACATGGTACACTTTGTACGCCGGGAAAGGTGACCAGACCGTAAGGTCTTGTGGAGTCCGTAGTAGGCACGACTACCGGTGATGATGCGCCTCCGAATTTCTCTGCTGCAGTTGTTGTCCGACGTAACCAACGATCCGAGGTACACAAACTCCTCCACAACCTCGAACTCGTCGCCGTCGATCGTCACGCTCGGTCCTATGCGAGCCCTAAGGGACTCGGTTCCTCCTGCCAGCAGATAATTCGTCTTCGCAACATTTACCTTCAATCCAACCTTATCCGCTTCCCGCTTCAATTCGGTGTACCGCCTGGCCACCTCCTCGAACGTTCTGCCGACAATGTCCATGTCGTCGGCATAGCAGATGAACTGGCTGGATCGGTTGATAATCGTGCCCCGCATGTTGAAGCCCGCCCGCCTCATAACACCTTCAAGCCCAATGTTGAAACAGAGGCCGGAGATACCGTCGCCTTGTCGCAGTCCCTTGCGCGATTCGATCGGGTTGGACATCGCTCCCGAAATCTTCACGCTGCACCGCGCCCCGTCCATCGTCGATTTCACCAGTCTGATCAGCTTCCCGGGAAAGCTGTTCTCGTACATGATCTTCCATAGCTCTTCGCGATCGACCGAGTCGTACGCGGCTTTGGAATCGATGAACAGGTGGTGCGTCGGGATCTGGTACTCGCGACATTTTTGGAGGATTTGGCGTAGCAAAAAGATTTGGTCCGTCGTCGATTTCCCCTCCACAAAACCGGCTTGGTACGTCCCAACGAAATCCTTTGCTCGCTCCGACAGACGACAGAAAATGATCTGAGACAGCACTTTGTAGGCCGCGTCGAGAATGGTGATAGCTCGATAGTTCTCACATTCCAACTTGTCCCCCTTCTTGTAAATCGGGCATATTACTCCCTCTTTCCACTCCTCCGGTAGCTGTTCTGTGTCCCAGACCTTGACTATCAGCCGGTGTAGACAGGCCGCCAGCTTGTCCGGGCCCATCTTGATGAGTTCAGCACCGATACCATCCTTACCCGCTGCTTTGTTTCGAGCCGCCCCTAACCTGGGGAACAGCCGCTCGAGGGGGGGGGGTCTGAACTTTATCCGCTGTAAGCCGCCCCTAACATGGAGAACAGATGCTTACCTCGACTATGGAGCCAGACACCAGTTTCTTCGAGCCGCCCCTAACCTGGGGAACAGGCGCTCGAAGGGGGGGGGGGTCGCTCACCTCTTCAGAGCCGCCCCTAACCTGGGAACAGCCGCTCACGGGGAAAGGGAGTCGAAACCCCACGTTGTTTTGGGCCGCCCCTAACCTGGGGTACAGCCACCCAAAAACAGGATACGGAGGGGGGGGGGGCTTTGGTGCACGGCACTTGCGTTCACTTTCCCTTTAATTTTCTTTTTAATTTTTACAATAAAAAACTTTTTGCCGATTTTTTTTTTATCTTTTTGTCTTCACTCCGACCCACTGTGCGCCTTCCAAAACTCTTCCACACTTCCAAGCAACACCACACGCAGACCTTTCGTGACGACGACGGTACGATCACACAACACTACCGCGATGCGAAGGAACGTAGACGACGACGACGACGACGAGCTTCTTGTTGCCGGGGAGCACTTTATTGTTCACTTGTTTGGCCAGATCTGAACCGCAAGACCGACCAATTTTTTCGTGCGAAATATTGGCGATTTCGCGATCGCTGGACGCGGATTTTGTTTTGCACCGCTTCACTGCAGGTTCCAACACCTGCTGACGGGAACTTCACGTTGCGGTAAACCGGATAACCACGGATTCGCGAGTAAATTCGACGGACCGGCCGAAGTACAACACCGCGTTAGTACGCACGCATACTATAGTACGACCGATTATAATCCCTAAATTTTTTTTTATAGTTTATGGAATTTGAAATTTAAGCAACAATTCTTGGTATGTTTGTAATATTGGAACATAAAGAAGATAAAAAATTTTTTCTGGAATTTTAATACATTTAAATCTATCTATATTAGGGTGCCCAGAAAAAATGACCCCCTGCTCCACAAGCGGAAAACAGTTTTTTGGGTAATTTTAAGCATCTGTGTAAATTTTGAGCGAAATTGGTTGAGATTAACCCATTGATACCCGAGCCTAAAGTTGGTGAAAAAAATGTTTTTCATACAAAAATGACTTTTTTAAATCGCTAATAACTTTTCAGGATCAAGTTTTACAGCTTTGGTATGTTCTACAAAGTTGTAGAGCATTAAATTTCCAATGAGAATCTCACTTTTGGGAATATTTGGATGAAAGTAGCGCACCGTGGAAACCAAACCGTGAAAAAGTTGGGTTTTCCATACATTTTTTCAATTTTTTCCATACAAACTTCACCTTCGAGTATCAATGGGTAAATGTTGACCGATTTTGCTCATATTTGGCCCAGAGTCCTAAAATAGCTCAAGGAACAATATTCAGCTTGTGGAGCGAGGTTTTGAGAAAAAGTCCCATATTCTGGGCACCCTAATCTATCTATATATATAAAAAATTTCGACGGTTTTGTTCGAACGCGAATCAGTTCAATACGGAGCGTCGGATCGAGGTGATTTTTGTTGCGTTGGGTTCGTATAAGCTCAAGGAAGGTTCTTACGCCAAAAAGTTACAACTTTGGCCACTCTGGAACCGATTCCGGAAAATCTGTGGATTGCATGGGAAAAGTTACGTAAACTCAAACTTAGATCACAGGAGGCTGAATTAGCGAACAAGCAAGAAACGTCAGGAAACCAAACAAGGGCAGGCCGAAGTTTGCCGGGAAGAGCTTGTTTTTAATATATTTTATGAATTTTTAGAATTTTATAAACTTTAAGATTATGTAATTTGAATATTTATGAAAGTTTAAAGAATTTCAAAAGCTTTCAGAATTTCAAAATTTAAAAAAAAAAATCTGAAATTAAGAGTTTATGGTATTTTACATTGATTTATTTCTCGAATGGAATGGATGAGTTCGAGGGATTTTAAGAATTTCTGAAATCCGAAAATTCTCATTATTCAGAAAATTCTAAAATTTCTTAAGTTTCTAAAACTTATGGAGTTAGAAAAAACAGAATTTATTAAATAAATTTTTTAATTCTAAATATCTGGAATTTTATAACAATTATATTTTTCATGAAAAATCCTGGAATTCATTCAACATTCCAATATTTATAAGTTTTCTTTTCATTTCTAAAATCTTTAAAATTCTTAAAATCTCAAAAATTCTTGAAACAACTTCAATTCCAAACATTACAAAAAAGTTATATCAAAATTTGCATGGTTTCATTTCATTTTCTTTTAAAAAATTTAAGAATGTTTCAAGAACTTTAAGAATTTTTGGAAATTCCACAACATTTTAGAAATTTTGGGAATTTTAGGAAATTTTTGAAATTAATGCATTTTAGGAATTTCTGTAATACAAATTAAAAAAAAATGTTTGGAATTTTCAGAACTTCAGGAATTTTAGAGTTCTTAGGAATTTTTGGGATTGAAAAAAATAGTAATTGCTGGAATTTAATAACTTCTGAAATTTTAAAAATTTCAAGAATTTTTAGAATATCAGAATTTGAAGAATTTTTTGAACTATAGCATTTAAGCCATTTCTGTATTTATTTGAATTTTAAGTGTTTCAGGAATTTTTGAAATTTTGTTGGAATTCGATGAATTCCTGAATTTTTTTTAAGATTGCTAGATTTTTTGGAATTTTGTTTTAATTTGTTTTAAGAATTATAGTGAAAATTTATAAATTTTAGTTATCTGGGTTTTTTGGTATTTTAGATATTTTGGAAATAAAAAAAAGGAAATTCAAGTTATTTACAGTGCATTAGGAATTTTAGAGATTTCAGAAATAACTGTCTATGATGTTTTCAAATTCTTGGATTTTTTGTTTAGAGTTTTACGAATAGTAAGAATTCTAGGATTTTTTTGTAGTTTTAACCCTCTACAACCTAACCCCGCCTTTAGACGGGCTTCGATCTAAAAAATCGCCAAAAATCAATTTTCCAACCGATTTTTGATATTTAAAAAGCAAAAAAAAATCTCTTAAAATTTTAGAAAATTTCAGGGTTGGAAGTTTAACTTGTTTTATGTGACTTTGCCAATGTTTTTAAAAATGTCATTTTTTTAGGGGTCAACTTTGGCTGTGTTTTTTACTAACATTTCCTATATTTTCAGTAAAAAGAAGTATGCAGTAATTTTTGTAGTGTCCCAGACTATGCCTTTACGCATTTTTTTGCAATTTAAATGATGATGGTGCGATTCTATGGCAGAAAATGTGAAAAACATGCAAACAATTGAAAAAGTGACTGTAAAAACATGAAAAAATTAGATAGGCGAAATGTAATTATTTTAGATGGCCAAATACTACCAAAAACAAACATAAACTAAACAAGATAAATGCAAATTAAAATACTAAAAATGAAACAAGAAAAACATAAAACAAGAGAAGTAAAGTTTTTCGTAGAACAAAAGTTGCTCAAAATGACCTCCTGAACACGGGAAAAATAAATATTTTCGAAAAAAAAAATTTGGGCAGTAGAGGGTTAATATTTTTTGGGTTTAAGATGTAAAGAATTTCTGTAATATTATAAGTTTTTAAATTTTTAGAATATCGATTTTTTTATCGAAATTTTGAAATTACTACAGTTTAAGAAACCATTTTTGAATTCTAGAATTTGTAAAATTTCTGTTTTTTCAGTAATGAAAGAGTTTTTTGATTTTTTAAGTTTAAGTGTACCTATTTTGGATTTTTTGGAATTGAAGGTTTCTTATTTCGATTTTAAATTGCCCTCTTTTGGATATCATTGAAGGTTTGTTGTTTGTTTGTTGATTACACACTTGCATGCCAATATCTCAGCAACTAAGGGTCGTATCAACAAAGTTCAAAAAAGCAAAATATAGAGAATTTTCTCAGCTTTTCAAATTATTTTTTTCAGAAGTGGGCAAGCATGTGCACTAATTTAAAAAAAATTAAAAACTGCGACTATTTTCAAAAAAGTTACCTAAAAATGGTTGACGAATGACTGGACATGGCGTACCATAGGTACTTCGAGTACCGCAGGAAAAAAATAGACCCACCAAGCGGTCCATTAGCCTCTTGTCCAGTAACTCCGATACCCTGGCCTCCCCGCGGCGCTAGCCGGGTAGAATATGCTCGGCCATCGGCCAGTGCCTCTGAAGCCGCGCTAGGTAGTACGGTCCGAGGTGGAAAGCAGCGCTGGTTCGACGAGGCGTCTTGACGAGAAGAAAGCAGCTTATGCGGTGAAGCTGAGAGCTGCAACTGATGAGAACGTGGCCAGATACAAACAAGCGCTGAAACAGCAGAGAACGGTCTTCAAGCTTAAGAAGCGCCAGCTGGAAGATCGCGATCGCGCCGAAATGGAGCAGCTATTCCGGCAGAACGAGACGCGAAAGTTCTACGAGAAGGTTAACCGGTCCCGCAAAGGCTATGCGTCGCAAGCCAACACTTGTCGGGACGCCGAGGGAAACCTTCTTATGGACAAAAGCGAGGTGTTGAACAGGTGGCAGCAGTTCTTCAACGAGCACCTCAACGACGATGTAGCGCATGGAGACGGCTTTGAAGCCCAACTTGGACCGCCCGCTGCTGACCAACAGTTCCCGGCACCTGATCTGGAGACGGTGAAGAAAGAGATCGCCGGTAAAGATCGGTTACCCGGTGAGCTCTTAAAATATGGAGGAGAGCAGTTGGCGAGGGCGATCCACTTGGTGATTTCTAAGATCTGGAGGGAGGAGAAACTACCAGAAGAATGGATGGATGGTGTCGTGTGTCCCATCTACAAAAAAGGCGATAAGCTGGACTGTGGCACTACCGCGGCATCACGCTTATCAACGCGGCCTATAAAATCCTCTCCCAGATTCTCTGCCGTCTGCTGACACCGTACGCACGGAGGTTCGTGGGCCCCTATCAAGCGGGGTTTACTGGTGCTCGAGCCACCACGGACCAAATTTTCTCGCTCCGGCAGATCCTCGAGAAATGCCGTGAGTACAACGTGCCCACACATCACATCTTCATCGATTTCAAGGCAGCGTACGATACAGTCGACCGCGAACAGCTATGGCAGATCATGCACGAGTCGACCGCGAACAGCTATGGCAGATCATGCACGAGAAGGGATTTCCGGACAAACTGACTCGACTGATCAAGGCTACCTTGGATCGTGTGATGTGTCACGTGCGATTGGTAGGGGAGCTAGCAGACCCCTTCCAATCGCATCAAGGGTTACGACAAGGTGACAGCTTATCCAATGCACTGTTCAACATCGGACTTGAGTGAGTTGTGCGAAGAGCGGGTATAGACACGAGAGGCACGATTTGCAACAGGACAGTCCAACTTCTTGCTTATGCGGACGACATTTATATTATAGCGAGAGACCTAGAGACGGTGAAAAGGGTTTACACCGCCTTAAAGACGCAAGCAAGACGAATTGGATTGGCCATGAATACGACGAAAACAAAGTACATGAAAGGGAGGGGCTCAAAGGACGATGACCCCCCAAGACTCAGCCCTTTAGCTGTGGATGGCGATGTGCTGGAGGAGGTGAGCGAATTCGTGTACTTGGGATCGCTGGTAACGGCAGACAACGACACCAGCTTAGAGATCCGGACTCGTATCCACTCCGCGAATCGCGCCTACTTTGGATTACGGAAAACCTTGACATCTGATCGAGTGCAACGCGCCACGAAGCTGACCCTGTACAAGACACTGATTAGACCGGTTGCCCTCTATGGCCATGAGACCTGGACGCTGCGGCAAGAGGATGAACGAGCCCTTGGAGTTTTCGAACGGAAGGTGCTGCGATCGATCTACGGTGGAGTACGTACAGCTCAGAACGAGTGGTGAAGGCGCATGAACCACGAACTGCACGCGCTGCTGGGGGAACCGACCATCGTCACACTGGCGAGAATCGGGAGGCTCAGGTGGGCCGGCCATGTCGCGAGGATGGACGAAGACCATCCTGTCAGGATGCTCTTTGATCGCACGCGACCGGATGGCGGCACAGGCCGACGAGCAGGAGCACAGCGTGCACGATGGGGAAATCAGATCGAGGCGGACCTAAGAAAGATCTGCAACCTAGGAGACTGGCGAGCTGCAGCCCAGAACCGAGCAACATGGAAAAACCTTCTTGACCTTCTTCAGCACGGGCACCGCATATGGTGTTCTAAGCTGATTGGTATGGTATGTACCTAAAAATGGCTTTAACTTGAAAACGGTGCACTTTATCAAAATTCCACTAAAGTACTTTTTGATTGCAAATTTAATTTTACATCGAAAAATGGTGTTAGTACCGAGGACTTCCAAGGAGCTAGCAGTGAGTTAACGAAGGAAATAAATTTGAGCATCAACAAGGAGCTGGCCAGTACGTTCACCGATGCTCATACTCAGTGGCGTTTCAATCCCCCCGCGGCACCGCATGGGAGGCTCGTGGGAGAGGATGGTGCGTTCCGTGAAAGCTGCGCTAGGAGCGATACCGTTGGAGCGCAAATTGGACGAGGAATCGATGGTGACCATGTTAACATGGTGAATTCCCCACTTACGTTTATCCCTTTAGAAGGCGCCGATCAGGAATCACTCACGCCGACTAATTTTTTACTCATGAGTTCGAGCGGGGTTTAACAGCCGGTGAAGGATCCGATGTGCGAAGGCGCGGCTTTGAGGAATAGCTGGAACCAGATCCAGCACGCCTTAGATGAGTTTTGGCGACGGTGGGTAAGGGAATATTTGCCAACTTTATCAAGACGATCGAAATGGTTCGAGGAAACGCGGCCGCTCAGAGAAGGAGATCTTGTGGTCGTCTTAGATGAGGGAACGCGAAATCGCTGGCAAAGTGGACGAGTTTTGCGGACGTATCCGGGCAAGGACGGGCGTGTACGACGGGTAGATGTGCAAACAGCTAAAGGGATTCTACCAAGTCGCGCATTGCTGGATGTAGGAAATGTTGGTGACGCCGAAGGAACACTTCCGGCGACACGAGGGGGAGAATGTTAGTACCAATCTGCGCTGACGATACTCCCCGTTGGGGCAAGAGCCACTGGCTATACATGAGCTTTAGTTTTCTGGTAGGGAGAAGAACGTCAGTTTGACTTGTCAGGGTCGTCTTGTTATCACAGTGCAATTTCACCTAATCGAACGCGCATACGCAATCGTAACAGCAGCAGAATTACTAATCTAATGGTATGAATTATTTGCATTTTTCTTGAACTGGCTAATTAGAATTAAAATTGAATTTATAGATTCTACCTAGGATTGCGCGAATTGAAGAGTTCTTTCTGTTAAGTGGACGAACTTAAAAAGGGCACTAAATGTAAATATGAAATTTACCGTCATGAAGACACAGCAACTAATAAATCTCCCTTTTTAGCTTTGAGCTGAACCAAAGTACGAACTAAGTCTGCTTCTTTGATTGGCCCGAACAAATACCGCTGACAGAAAACTCAAAGATTTACCTGTTCAACATCATGACCAAGCCACCGATTACTCGGCAGACTCGTTCCCAGACGAGAGCTGCCCAAGAGCTTGCGAGACTTAACCTACAAACCGAGGAAGTTGTTGATGAGGGTGCAGTTCTACAATTTGAAGCCTCTGTGGTAGACCTTCAAGGAGGGGAAGAAGTTGACTGCGGTAGTTGCATTCGACCCAATAATGCCGAGACGTTTATGGTCCAATGTTCGCGATGCTTCCTCTGCTGCCACTTCTCGTGTGCGGGAGTGACCGTCGCCACCGTTAATCTCCAGCCGTTCATTTGTAAGACCTGTATTCCTCGCGGGCCGCCAGAGAAAACCCCTTCAGCCCGCTCTGGAACAACTTCGAACTTACGTAACTCACAGCTTTCGTTGGAACTACGAAGAGAGGAGGAGGAGATACAACTGGAAGAGAAGATTTCCAAGCAGCTTGAACGCAAGAAGAAGTTGATTGCTAAAAAATACGATCTTATGAGCCAAAGAGATGATGTCAAGTCACGCAGCAGCGGTCGTAGTAACCGAACGACGCCAAATAGAGTTCTCAACTGGATCGAGACACAGGGAAAAGCCGGTAAATCCGACCCTGCCGATTCCGTGAACCTACTGAGCGGTAATCCGGTCGGCCGGCTCAACGCGGGACTACACCGGCTAATAAGAGCAAATCTGTAGACGACCTGGCAAAACTTGAAAAGCTTCCAGCTGGAGGAATCAGCGGTCCTGATCCAAACAAACCTCCTGGCCAACTGGACGTCGATTCGATTCCCGAAGTTCCGGACAAACCTTTCTCGAAAGGAGCCGTTGGGAAATTGTTCAAACCGACTACGCGGTATGAAAACTGGCTGGATCAAATAAATCGGAAGCCACCAGCTAACAAGCCGGATGATGTCGGCCGTCAACTGACTGATAAAGTATTAGCTGAGAAGCTTGCACGATTGGAAGATCAACGTAAACAGGACCAGAACCTACAACGCGAACGAGAACAAAAGCTGAAACATCAACTGCAACGTGCAGAGCCGGAAAGACTAGAGCTGATTAGAGAGAAGGATCGTGTCCTGGCCGAAAACCAAAACCACCAGAAGCGCTTTGACGAATTTCAAGAGGACTTGATCAACCAGTTCAACGAGATGCTAAATCAGCAGCAGAACAACATCAATAGCCGGTGTAGTTCCGCGTTGAGCCGGCCGACCGGATTACCGCTCAGTAGGTTCACGGAATCGGCAGGGTCGGATTTACCGGCTTTTCCCTGTGTCTCGATCCAGTTGAGAACTCTATTTGGCGTCGTTCGGTTACTACGACCGCTGCTGCGTGACTTGACATCATCTCTTTGGCTCATAAGATCGTATTTTTTAGCAATCAACTTCTTCTTGCGTTCAAGCTGCTTGGAAATCTTCTCTTCCAGTTGTATCTCCTCCTCCTCTCTTCGTAGTTCCAACGAAAGCTGTGAGTTACGTAAGTTCGAAGTTGTTCCAGAGCGGGCTGAAGGGGTTTTCTCTGGCGGCCCGCGAGGAATACAGGTCTTACAAATGAACGGCTGGAGATTAACGGTGGTGACGGTCACTCCCGCACACGAGAAGTGGCAGTAGAGGAAGCATCGCGAACATTGGACCTGAATCCTCGGACAACTTGTATGACCGGCAGCTGCAGCGATCACGAGAGTTGAACTTCAAACGAAACGAACCCACACCTACACACAGCGTGCATTCTAGTTTGCCTTCCATTTCGGAGGGAATCAGAAGCCCGTACGGAGGACGCACGCAATCATCTCATCCTACGATACCGCCGCAGGAAGATTAAGAAGTTTCAAGCTGCTCCACTATTCCGCCACATCCCGTTCCGTCCGGTTCTCATACCCGACCATCTAAATCGTGTCTGGATCCACCCCCGCTTACATCCCACCAAATAGCTGTAGGGCAAGTGGTGTCCAAGGAACTGCCAGACTTCTTTGGTGATCCTGCTGAATGGCCACTGTTCATCAGTAGATACAATCACTCCACAAAAGCGTGTGGCTACACTGATTCGGAAAATCTGCTACGTCTAGATCGAGCTATCAAAGGGTACGCGAAGAAGATGGTTAGCAGCCTACTGCTCGACTTATCCACGGTGCCGAAGTTACTGTCCTCGCTGAAACTTCTCTACGGGAGACCCGAGCAGATCGTGTACAACCTGATCGCCAAAGTGCGAGCAACAACAATGGTTTTATCTCACCTAGATCATCTACTCAGACTTTACCTGCTGATTTAGTCTCTTCAAATCGAATTGCTCAACCTGTTGTATCTACGAATCTGCTGCTTTACTATCAGAACGTTGGAGGCATTAATACCACTATCGCCAACTACGCCCTTGAAATCTCTTCTGCCTCCTAAGACCTGTACGCATTCTCTGAAACGTGGTTGACCTCAGCTACTCTATCTGGTCAAATCTTTGGTCCCAAATTCGAAGTATTCCGTGGAGATCGGACCGTCTCGAACAGTATTAAAGAGTCAGGCGGGGGAGTTCTGCTTACCGTCCGCTCCAAACTAAAGCCACGCCAACAATTCCCACCAAATTTTACCGTTCCAGAGCAAGTATGGGTCGCAGTTCCACTCGCTGCATCTACGATGTTCATGTGTGTTATCTACATTTCTCCTAAATTTGACAACGATAAGCCGCTGTTCGATCAGCACAGACATTCTTTGACGTGGATAGTCTCCAAAATGAAAGTAAACGATAGTGTTATGGTCCTCGGTGACTTCAACTTCCCAGCCATTCGCTGGACGCGGACCCCGACGAACAAACTGCTTCCAAACCTAGCCCTTACTCCGACCAACGCGTTAAAACACAACCTCCTGGATGACTATTCCACCGCAAACCTTAGCCAACTGAATGACATGCGCAACAACTCAAACCACGTTCTCGACCTGTGCTTTGCCAGCTCAGATACACCGATCAACTATACTCTTCTCCCAGCACCTTTACCGTTGGTTAAAGACGTGCGGCACCACCTGCCATTTCTCGTATCGATATCTTGCACGGTGCTCCCTTTTCGTGAAGTCGCTGGCAACTCTTTTATGGACTACCGAAAGGGAAACTATGATGACATGAACAACTTCCTGACCAACATTAATCATGTAAAAAATCGTAATAATCGCTTTTTAGATCTTCTATTCACTAACATGACAGAAGACTTCTGTGTAACAGAGGCCAAAACCCCACTTTGGGAAACCGATGCTCATCGTACAGCAATTGAATTTTCACTTTCTGTGCACATGGCTTGTAATAGACCAGATGGTTCAGATTACGAAGAGATTCCTGATTACAACAAAGCCAATTATTCCTTAAAATTACTGCTTATTTGTATTTATCTTTTCACTATAAGATTTATTTTTATATTCATATCTACCATTCCCCCATACAATATATGATAAAATTGAATGACAAGAAAGAACATGGGCCGTTATCTAATCATACAGCAATTCCCCACGAAAACAGCATGGAAAAAAACAAAAGTAGTCGGATCGGGCTCAAAATTTTTCTGGGGGTTCCCTGGCCGAAATAATTAGACCCTTATTTTTTTGTTTGGCCATTAGGGTGACCTACGCCGTGTTAGGGTGGTCTGAAAAATGGCAATTTTCGTCGATTTTCGCAAAAACCAACTTTTTCGAAAAATCATAACTCCTCGCCATTTCAACCGATTTCAATTGTCTTATACGCAAATGAAAGGTGATAAGTGGCCTTTCAAAGAAAAATAGTAAGAAGTTTCAAAAATCTAGCCTAACATATGAAAAGGGCTATGAAACTTTAAAATGCCGTTTTGACGGTGTCTGGACCAAAGAGCCTATGTCTGGAAATATTTTTATCGGATTCCCGGACATTTTTACATATTATACTAAAAAATGGGAGGAGTTCATTAACAGTTTTCCGAGATATGATTTTTTGAACATAAATTCCGTGTTTTTTGAGGCGCCGCGCGCAAAAACCAGAGAATGACGAAATTGGCAAAAAATCACTAAAACTGCGATAACTTTAAAATTTCAGCGATGACATATACATGTGTGGGTACCAAAAGTTGCGTCTTTTAATTACGAAAATTGGTACCCAAACATCTATAGGTCATTGCTGAAATTTTAAAGTTATCGCAGTTTTAGTGAAAAAAGTTGATTTTTTGCCAATTTCGTCATTCTCCGGTTTTTGCGCGCGGCGCGTCAAAAAACACGATTTTTTTGTTCAAAAAATCATATCTCGGAATCCTGTTAATGAACTCCTCCCATTTTTTAATATGTTATGTAAAAATGTCCGGAGAATCCGATAAAAATATTTCCAGACATAGGCTCTTTGGCCTAGACACCGTCAAAACGACATTTTAATGTTTCTTACCCCCTTTTCATAAGTTAGGCTAGATTTTTGAAACTTCTTACTATTTTTCTTTGAAAGATCAACTTATCACCTTTCATTTGCGTATTGAAATCGGTTAAAATGGCGATGAGTTATGATTTTTCGAAAAAAGTGGTTTTTGCGAAAATCGACGAAAATGGCAATTTTTCAGACCACCCTAACACGGCGTAGCTCACCCTAATGGCCAAACAAAAAAATAAGGGTCTAATTATTTCGGCCAGGGAACACCCAGAAAAATATTGAGCCCGATCCGAGCACTTTTGTTTTTTTCCATGCTGTTTTCGTGGGGAATTGCTGCATACATATAATATGTTCTTCCTGGATACTTTCCTCGGATCAGCTGCGCTTGTGTTCGATTAGATTAGAGTAGAATTGTTAACATTCAACACGTTGCCTTTTTATATGTAAGTACCAATAACACATGCACATTTTAAATACCGTCAGTGGGGGTGACATTGGGTCTGGGGGGTGAGATTGGGTCAAAATATTTTTTACGGATTTTATCATTTCTCAGGTACTTCTCAATAGAGCTTTATGACGTTTCGCGTACGCACACTAGCGCAACATTTGATTTTGCTGCCTGACAAAATTTAACCTCATACTCAAAATAGTGTTCACCACAATGTTGCATGAAAATATAGGTGATTTTTTTCCATGTGGTTGTTCATGCGAAATCTACGTGAACCTCAGGAGTCTTGGTTTTTTCAATTTTCAAACGAACCAATACATTCATATGTAACAACACAAGAATTCACGTCAAGATTACATTTTTGTGGTAACACTCTCAACTTTTACGCGCACGATCACATCACTCAACTTTTTGTTGCTAATTTCATTAAGACTTTCGTCGAGCCAATTCTCTACGTTGAAGCCAGACTTGTCCTCCAGACCTCTTCGCCGAGCCATGCCAGACCCCGAACTCCTAAGTCCCGGGTGGACTCTTCTCTGCGGCTAAGTCCCGACGGACTCTTCACGGCGGCTAAGTCCCGGCGGACTTCTCAAAGTCCCGGTTGGACTCTTCACGGCGGCTAAGTCCCGGCGGACTGCGGCCTCCACCGCTAAGTCCGGCTGGACTGGGGCCTCTGCTACTGGTGGCTGCTGGCGGGTCTGGCTGGTCTGGGGCGTCTTCTGGAACTGGAACTGGACTGGAACAAGAACTGGAACTAACTAACCTCCTCAAGAATTTTGGGTTTTTATAGTCAGTCCCCGAAAACTCTACTAAATTTTGTTCTGCTAAAAGTGGTCCGTTTCGATGAGAAGCATCGATGAACCTCATGAATTAAATTATGCAGACCTCTGCAATTCTTCATGACTTTCCGTATGGTGTCGTGAGTACACCTCAAAATCGGAAGTCATGAGTTCGAACCTTTGTCGTGAATCTTTAAATTATGTTATTGGAATATCAAAATTATGTTCCTCAAACATTCTCAAAAATGTAGGTCAATAATGAGAAGGTCGAATTCTCCATTGAACAAACATGCCAATTAATTTGGTTAAGCCACACCCTCAATTTCCCCTGTGGAACATAACATCGCACATTCATAATTGAAAGCTTAACCATTTTTTTGATTGCCTAATAATTGGCGAAATTTAATAAAGGGCTTTTCAGGTCATGACTCATGATCCACACCTGTACATAAGCTTAATTATTTGTCGCGCAACGCGAGTCGACGGGTAAAATTATTTACCCGTAAATAATGCGTAAGCGCGCATGGTCAGAACTGTGGTGAGGATCAAAAAATGGACAAATTTAATGATTTAAATTTGAGGTCGCTGCACAATTCACGCAGCACCTACCTTCTCAGAATGTGACCATCACATGATTTTAGAGGTGATTATGGGGGTTTTGGGGGAGGGGGTTTTCATTCATTTTTTTGCTGCTTTTGGTGATTTCTGAGCAATGGAAACATGGAGTTGAGTTTTAACTTTTTTATTTTCAAAATATGCCGATTTTCATGAACACATATCACAACACAGAAAAAATACTTTCCATCACTTATCACAGTATTTTTCTTTGCAATAAATCCTCCGACATCAGCCACTTCTGAAGCACAGGCGAATAGTTCACGATTCCGGCACGCTTGCGGTTTGGGTGTAGTCTAGTGGGACAGTTTCGTTCACGTCCGCCATTCGGGGCCAGCGCCTTCGTCTCCATCTCCTCGGCCTGCTTTGATTCCCTTGGCTACCTTGATTACCGGTCCCGATGAACCTGCGCACATTCGGCCTCAAATTAAAATTGGCCACAGTGAGATACCGATGATCGCGCTGAATTTTCTGGCTTCGATGCCTGGAAAATAAGAACACAGAAAATTAATGCAAAAATTATCAACAATGGTGCAGAAAATACTTACAAATGAATCTTGAATTGCTCCGGTTCTTAAATCAACCGAGAAATAAAAATAACTAAAATCTTGATTCCGTGCCCGACTGAAACCATGTTTAGCTGTTGAGAATCACCAGCAGACTGATTGTCCTCAGACTTGCTGGCTGGCTCAAAATTTTCAGATAGGAAAATCATGCAACTCTGCACGTCGTCGTCACTTTTCACCACAATGTTGCATGAAATGGTAAGTGGATATTTTCCATACCACTTTTCTTGCGAATGTGACACACTCAAAAAACGTTTCACCACATAGTTGCATGAAAATTCCGGTAGCAGCCAATTTTTGGTCCCAAACACCGTTTCACATGAGTCATGCAACTACCACAGTACATTCACGTCAATCCTACTTGCTTCCAACACAGCCTACACTATCACAACTAAATTTTACGTGAAATTCTTGCCTGAAAAATTGGAGGCGTGGCTTGGAAGTCAGCTGATTTGGGTTTGCATGGAATTCATGTCACATTCGCAAGCAAAGTGGTATGGAAAATATCCACTTACCATTTCATGCAACATTGTGGTGAAAAGTGACGACGACGTGCAGAGTTGCATGATTTTCCTGCACTCAAAAAACGTTTCACCACATAGTTGCATGAAAATTCCGGTAGCAGCCAATTTTTGGTCCCAAAGACCGTTTCACATGAGTCATGCAACTACCACAGTACATTCACGTCAATCCTACTTGCTTCCAACACAGCCTACACTATCACAACTAAATTTTACGTGAAATTCTTGCCTGAAAAATTGGAGGCGCCGTCGTTTCTGGTTTGCACCGGAAGCAAAGCAAGATCGCCTCAGCAGCTGGACACCGAGTTGCGGCTGAGGACAAAACGCAAAGGCCAGAAGAGCCAACCAAGACCCCTACACAATCCCCCTTCCCATCCCACGCCTTGTCTTTAACATCAATCCCTTCTCTACTAACCCCGAGTAGGCCGCGAGTAATCGGCTCCCCTCCCACTAACATTTACACACAAGATCCTCTGTAATTATTAAGTTTTTTGTAATTACAAAAGCCGACTCGGTCCTAACCAGGTCCCAGTACCGAAAAGGACCTAATAAAAATAATTTTATGAAAAAAAAAAAATTGGAGGCGTGGCTTGGAAGTCAGCTGATTTGGGTTTGCATGGAATTCATGTCACATTCGCAAGCAAAGTGGTATGGAAAATATCCACTCACCATTTCATGCAACATTGTGGTGAAAAGTGACGACGACGTGCAGAGTTGCATGATTTTCCTGTCTGAAAATTTTGAGCCAGCCAGCAAGTCTGAGGACAATCAGTCTGCTGGTGATTCTCAACAGCTAAACATGGTTTCAGTCGGGCACGGAATCAAGATTTTAGTTATTTTTCTTTCTTGGTTGATTTAAGAACCGGAGCAATTCAAGATTCATTTGTAAGTATTTTCTGCACCATTGTTGATAATTTTTGCATTAATTTTCTGTGTTCTTATTTTCCAGGCATCGAAGCCAGAAAATTCAGCGCGATCATCGGTTTCTCACTGTGGCCAATTTTAATTTGAGCTGGCCCCGAATGGCGGACGTGAACGAAACTGTCCCACTCAGCGGTTCTCAACCTGGGGTACATGTACCCCTGGGGGTACCACAACAGCTCTCAGGGGGTACCGAAAATAGTTACCTGTAATGGCGGCTTCGGCTGAACAGGCCGTGAAAAAACGCTATCCCGCAATGCTTCGCGCCTCTTTCGCTTGTTAGCTGTTTACATCTTGATTAAAAAAAATGTTGTTTTCTCTTTCTAATCGCAGAATAAAACTCTGAGGGCTTTTGTTAATTTGATTTGGTTAACCGCGGTGGATTTTCTTGAAATAATTCGAACTGTCAAAAATCCACCAAAACATCTACCACATTGATCACACAAAAAACTGTGGTAGAAAAGTATCCACCGGTAGATCCTTTGGTGGATTTTTGACAGTTCGAATTATTTCAAGAAAATCCACCGCGGTTAACCAAATCAGATTAACAAAAGCCCTCTGGTCTTGATCTGCCAGCAATATGGAGTTTAATTTTAATATTTTTTAAAATTTTCTTACACTGGTAATCAACATTACACACAGTTCAGTTCACTTTTACACACTTTCATTGGATTTTCTAGTTCAAGTATGATAACACGAAAGTGTGTAATCCATTACACGAAAGTGTGTAATCATACTTGAACTGAAAAATCCTATACAAGTGTGTAAAAGTGAACTGAACTGTGTGTAATGTTGATTACCAGTGTAAGAAAATTTTAAAAAATATTAAAATTAAACTCCATATTGCTGGCAGATCAAGACCAGAGGGCTTTTGTTAATCTGATTTGGTTAACCGCGGTGGATTTTCTTGAAATAATTCGAACTGTCAAAAATCCACCAAAACATCTACCACATTGATCACACAAAAAACTGTGGTAGAAAAGTATCCACCGGTAGATCCTTTGGTGGATTTTTGACAGTTCGAATTATTTCAAGAAAATCCACCGCGGTTAACCAAATCAGATTAACAAAAGCCCTCTGGTCTTGATCTGCCAGCAATATGGAGTTTAATTTTAATATTTTTTAAAATTTTCTTACACTGGTAATCAACATTACACACAGTTCAGTTCACTTTTACACACTTGTATAGGATTTTTCAGTTCAAGTATGATTACACACTTTCGTGTAATGGATTACACACTTTCGTGTTATCATACTTGAACTAGAAAATCCAATGAAAGTGTGTAAAAGTGAACTGAAAAAAGTGTAATGCTGTTTCTCGAATGAATCTTTCACTTCGATTTAGATTACCATTTTTTGGTTATCCGAGTTAGACTGAATGAAATCGTATGAGAAGTGCTTAAATTATTTTGGCAGGTATGGATTTTAGTTATCTGTGCACTTTTTACAAAACGTTCACGGGGTGCTTGTCATTGATGCGGAAAAAAACCTGTCGTATCATTTGCTTTGCTGCAGTGAAAAAACGTGTTCGTAAAAGTATGGATCCTCCGAAAAAAAAACGCATTCATGAAAAAGCAAAAAGTGCCAAATCCGCCGCAGTACTTCAAGCATGGTTAAATCGAGGAAATCCTCGTGATGGAAGTGCCAGTTCGTGCGATTTGAACGGAAATCAACAAGCTTGTGTTTCCCGACAGTCAGCGGACAAGAACGTTGCTTGCACGAGCACAAGGGACAGAATTGCGTCCGTAGAAAGTCCTCACCCGGCGGAGCTCAAATGTCCGGAGACCGATTTCGGTGTCGCAAAACCGGCAGGCACGGACGACGCGATAAGCACCGATTTCGGAACAAGTGGTAGTCCTTTTCGGGTGGAGCTCAGCTGTTCGGCTATCGATATTAATGTTGCGCAGCGGACGGTCACGGATGGTACGGCCTGCACCGATACCGAGGTGTCGACTTCAAGAACAAATGCGATCGAAACGGATCGCGAGCTCAACAAGCCAATCCTGCGCTGGTTTGCAACCGGTTCTGTTCGGAACAATGATAAATCAATGGATAAACATCTCAGAGTAAGAATTGGACTATAAAAAAAATGTATTTTATGTTAAATTCCCTTTTTTCTCTCTTAATAGACGGCTCCCGGTGATTCTCCGCGATCTACGAAGGCTGTTGGATCAGCCGCCAGTTACGTTCCGGCCAATCACGGTGTCCTAACACCGGCAGTCGCGGACGACACGAACAGCTCTGGTTCCGGAATAATTGAGTCTACAGCAGGAAATCTTCACCGGGCGGAGCTCATATGTACTATGACCGATTTCGGTGTCGCAAATCCGGCAGGCACGGAGCGGACTGGAAAAAGTGTGCTTTCCGTTGGATGTCTTTTTCAAGCGGAGCTCGGCTTGGTAAGAATTGAACTATAAAAGTAGTATTTTATGCTTAACTCGTTTTTTTCTCTCTTAATAGACGGCTCCCGGTGATTCTCCGCGATCTACGAAAGGTGATGGATCAGCCGCCAGTTACGTTCCGGCCGATCACGGTGTCTTAACACCGGCAGTCGCGGACGACACGACCAGCTCTAATCCCGGAATAAGTGAGCCTACCGCAGGAAGTCTTCACCGGGCAGAGCTCAGCTGTACTATGACCGATTCCAGTGTCCTAAATCCGGCAGGCACGGAGCGAACTGGAAAAAGTGTACTTTCCGTTGGAAGTCTTTTTCAAGCGGAGCTCGGCTTGGTAAGATTGAACTATAAAAGTAGTATTTTATGCTTAACTCGTTTTTTCCTCTCTTAATAGACGGCTCCCGGTGATGGATCAGCCGCCAGTTACGCTCCGGCCGATCACGGTGTCTTAACACCGGCAGTCGCGGACGACACGACCAGCTCTGATTCCGGAATAAGTGAGTCTACCGCAAGAAGTCTTCACCGGGCGGAGCTCAGCTGTTCGGCGATCGATAATAATGTCGCGCAGCGGACAGTCACGGATGGTACGGCCTGCACCGATACCGAGGTGTCGACTTCAAGAACAAATGCGATCGAAACGGATCGCGAGCTCAACAAACCAATCCTGCGCTGGTTTGCAACCGGTTCTGTTCGGAACAATGATAAATCAATGGATAAACATCTCAGAGTAAGAAATGGCCTATAAAAAATGTATTTTATGTTAAATTCCCTTTTTTCTCTCTTAACACTGGAACGCCCAACGCATGTCCAACTTACACGGACGCCCAAGCCTCCCAAAAAAGTTGGAACGGTAACTTCAACTCGCTGGTTCTCGGGCATAACTCACCCAATCAAGACGATTCTTTTTTCCAGTGATTTGTTAGGATGTCTAGATGATCCTAGAACTTTGCAGAACTCAATTTGATCAAATATGTAATTTTTGCGAACAAAAACATCGTTCCAACTTTTTCAAAAAGACTGCCTCCGCGGAATTTTTGGCGAATTTTTTTTTACACGCGAAAAAAAAAGTTGGAACGATGTTTTTGATCGCAAAAATTACAGATTTGATCAAATTGAGTTCTGTAAAGTTCTAGGATCATCTAGACATCCTAACAAATCACTGGAAAAAAGAATCGTCTTGATTGGGTGAGTTATGCCCGAGAACCAGCGAGTTGAAGTTACCGTTCCAACTTTTTCGGAGCCTTGGGCGTTGGAATGTTAATAGACGGCTCTTGGTGATTCTCCGCGCTCTACGAAAGCTGTTGGATCAGCTGCTAGTTACGTTCCGGCCGATAGCGGTGGCCTAACGGACGACGCAAGCAGCTCTGATTCCGGAATAGGTGCTGCTAATGGAACTCCTCACCGGAATGTGCTCTACGAAAGCTGTTGGATCAGCTGCTAGTTACGTTCCGGCCGATAGCGGTGGCCTAACGGACGACGCAAGCAGCTCTGATTCCGGAATAGGTGCTGCTAATGGAACTCCTCACTGGAATGTGCTCACGGCCGATTTCGGTGTTGCGAAGCCGACAGGTACGGTGTCTAAAAAGCGACCATTTATTGAAGATCCATCGAAAACGATCCAACCTGCTGAAAAAGTGAGTTTTTATCAATAAGTCGTGGATTTTTATTAAAATTAACTGGACCTTTTTTTTAAGGTGCGCAAAGTAAATATACATAAAAAGAGAAAGTACGCTGAAAGTTATCTCGGATTTGGATTCACGTGGATAGGCGACGAGGATAATCAACAGCCCAAGTGCGTCGTTTGCAATGAAGTGCTTGCGAATAGCTGCATGAAACCTTCGCTGCTCATCCGTCACCAGGCACGAAAACATCCTACTTTGGTGGGAAAGTCAAACCAGTATTTTAAAAATATGCAACAACCGACCGTAGCGGATCATTTTAACAAATCCAAACGAGAAAACCAACTTTATGTTGAAGCGTCGTATAAGATCAGTTATAACATCGCAAAATCTGGGAAAGGACACACGATTGGCGAAACTCTTGTTTATCCCTGCATAAAAGATGCCGTTCAAACCGTTCTAGGCGATGAGTCCGTGGACAAAATTTCTAACATACCTTTGTCCAATTCAACTGTTCATCGCAGAATTGACGATATGTCCCAAGCCGTCGAGCTTGAGGTCATCACGAGACTCCAACGAAGCGCCGGTTTCGTAATGCAGGTAGATGAGAGTACGGATGTCGCAAACCTTGCAATTTTGCTTGTGATTGTACGATACATGAACGGGACCCAGCCTGAGGAGAACTTGCTGCTTTGCCACCCACTGGAGGAACACACCAAAGCCGCCGACATCTTCGGCGCCATCGATAGTTACTTTTCGAAACCCCCCCCAACCCCCATGGGCCCTAAGTACCTTCGGATCCCGCCTTGCTCCCCGACCCAGCTCATAATCGTTCTTGGGAGCCTTCGGCGGTTTCACGGGCTCTTGACGCGAAGGTACGCTCCTGACCTCCAGGCCGTCCTTGGACACACTGAATTTCCCCCCCATTCATCCCGACCCACGACTCCAGCTCAATCCCCCCTAAACCCATCCCTCGCCACATCTGAGTGAGGTTCTCGACGCGGCTGTTATACCACCATCACCACAACTCCATTAAGCAAACGTCCCACCTACCCATAACACATGCCGATTGTATCCTCCCCAATATCCCCCCTGCCAAGACATCCCTGAGGCACCGCACGGATCCTTGTTGTCAACCCCCATCCATAATCTTATTAATACCTCTCTTCCCACTCTCAACACCTCCACAAATCTAACCCCTCTCCTACCACACAAAATAATCCTTCCCCCCTCCCACCTAATTCCCTCACCTAACCCCCCCCTGCAAAATCCTTTAATTCCCCCCTTCAACTCCCCCACACAATCATCAATCAAATCAACACAACCCCCACCCAACCCCCTCCATCCCACCCCCCCCACCCTACCACTACCCCTTATATATCCTTACCATCACACCCAACTACATCCCATCACCCCCCTCAATATTAAAAAATTCCATTCAATTAAACACATCCTTTAACTTACCTCCCATAAATTCTACTCTCTCAACCACATCAAATTATCCCCACCCCCCACCCCTCCTCACAACCTCCCAATCAATATCTATACATCTACAATCCCACCCCAATAATCCCCAATCCACTATCCCAAACAATTCCCCACCTAACCCCTCTCCCACCAAACATATACTCATCATTTCAAATCACCACCTAATCTCATCTCCCACCAAAACCTCCCCACTCACTCAAATCATACTCCAAACTACTCAACACTCTTATTATCACTCACATACACCCCTCTACCCTCAATCACCCCCCCATTCCAACAATCCTTCTCACCCAAATCAATCCCCCATAAATTTCATTCCCCCACCTCACATTCAACACCAACACTCCAAACCTCCCACCCACTCCCACTAATCAATACATAATCCCCCAAACCCCCCTACCTTCTATATCTACACTCCCTATCTAAATACCTCCACTCTATCCCACCCCCCCATCCTACCCTCCCACTCTTCAACCATTCCTCAACCTCAACAACTCCCCTACCATACCCCCCAACTTTCCCCTCTATAATAATCTCACTCCAATTCCCCCACACTACACCCCCTTTCCCCCCTTCACTATCATACTTACATTTCTACATACATATTCACATACCTTCAAAACCATAAATATATCCATTACCCCAACACAATTAACACCACCCAACTTCACATTCTTTCAAACCCCAATAACTAAACCAAACTTCAATCACAATTCCCCACCTAACCATATTTCTAACATCATCGTCACATACACATCAAACACACTACAATAGCAAACCTCTATCTACCCTCTCTTCTTTAACTCGACGTCCAGAAAGGGGAAACGGTCTCCAGCAAAATTTAACAACTTTCCGCCCAGAGCAAAATCCAAACCTTATAATTTTGAAAAAAAAAAACAAATTAAACTTGTTAAAAATTCAGAATCGTCCAAAATGGGACATGGGACAATTATGCGTAGAAAGGCAATATATATTGGAATTAGAACCTAACAGACGATTTTATAACTTACCCTGCCCTGGTTCTTGGATTCGCAGTCTAGATATTGTCAGTTCAATTAATGATATTGAGGTGAGCACCCGATTCTAGTGGTAGAAATGATAAAAGCAAAAACTGCTCGGTTCTTGATAAGTTCGCGTATACGTGAACAAAATTAATGACATCGGGAACAGGAAAACACAGTTCTTTGATTATGCGAGTTAACTCTGTGACCGAGCGTTAAGTTTGTTATGTTTCAGTAAGAATCACGATAAAAGAAATTTTATTGAAAAAACTATGTAGTATTGTATCGAAGATAAAAAAAATCGATTTTTTTTATAATTAAAACCAATCTGGGAAAATACAGAGGGGGTACCTCTGGCCACCGAAAAATTGAAAGGGGTACCACATGGAGAAAAGGTTGAGAACCGCTGCTGACTAGACTACACCCAAACCGCAAGCGTGCCGGAATCGTGAACTATTCGCCTGTGCTTCAGAAGTGGCTGATGTCGGAGGATTTATTGCAAAAAAAATACTGTGATAAGTGATTGAAAGTATTATTTTCTGTGTTGTGATATGTGTTCATAAAAATCGACATATTTTGAAAATAAAAAAGTTAAAACTCAACTCCATGTTTTCATTGCTCAGAAATCACCAAAAGCAACAAAAAAATGAATGAAAACCCCCATAATCACCTCTAAAATCATGTGATGGTCACATTCTGAGAAGGTAGGTGCTGCGTGAATTTGTTGCAACTTTGACGTGAATTCTTGTGTTGTTACACATGAATGTATTGGTTCGTTTGAAAATTTAAAAAAACCAAGACTCCTGAGGTTCACGTAGATTTCGCATGAACAACCACATGGAAAAAAATCACCTATATTTTCATGCAACATAGACGTATCCAGTTTGAAATGGCCGCTAGGTGGCCAATGGTGTTAGAAATGACAGCTTCCATGTATTTGAATATGGGAGCTCAGGAAAACTCAATTTTTAAGCAATAAAATGATTTTTTATGATAAAAGTATTGATTGATTTGGTGCACAAAATGTGTCTAGAATATTATTAAAATAAAAACTGTTCGAAAAATTTGCAATTGAGATAAGTACACTATTCGATTCAGCAGGAATTTTGGGCACCAAAAATATATAGTTTTCATTACTTACTTTACTTTTACTGCTCGTACAACCTCCGGGTCATGAGCTGTCTCCAGATGCGCTGCCACTGAGCTCGGTCTTGGGCTGCTACTCTCCAATATATAGTTTTCATATGTTAAGTATTTTATTTTAGAAGAAAATTAACAAAAAGTATGAAAATCGAGACATTTAGTATGGGAGCTGTCAAATCTCTCACCATCAAAAAGCAGCGTTGAGCTTTCGCTGGATTTGTCTATTGTGGTGAACACTATTTTTAGTGCATGAATTCCATGCAAACCCAAATCAGCTGACTGCAAGCCACGCCTCCAAGTTTTCAGGCAAGAATTTCACGTAAAATTTAGTTGTTTTAGTGTAGGCTGCGTTGGAAGCAAGTAGGATTGACGTGAATGTACTGTGGTAGTTGCATGACTCATGTGAAACGGTGTTTGGGACCAAAAATTGGCTGCTACCGGAATTTTCATGCAACTATGTGGTGAAACGTTTTTTGAGTGCACTTTATTTTCGAGTACGTACACGCAATACATACGCACGTAGATTACTCTATAAAACTAAATTCTGTTAAAAGGGTTGTGCAAGGAACATCTTAAAATGACTTTGCTGAAAAAATCTCGTTCCTCGAACAAATGTCTAAAATTGAGGTACGTTTTTGGCCAAAAATGACCTCTCGAAAAATAAACTTTTTAAAATTTTTGTTGGAATTTATCAAAAAGTACCCAAATGTTTGAAAATATCTACTTCAAACATTTTAGCATGTCAATACGATTACCTCGAACAAGAAACACTGTTGGATGACTTGTTTTTACCATATCTTTGTATTTGAGCATCATTTTAGTTTCATTTGACCCAACGTCACCCCTCTAAGAACAATTCTACGAAAAAAGATTTTTGATGTTATTTAAATTGTTTTTGTTATTGTGAAAATTACGAGAGGTGTATCGTTTCTTGACCCATAGTCACCCCTACTGACGGTAATTTAGTTTTTTGCACGTCAAGAATTATTTTTATTTCCAGGAAATGAAAAATCTTCGCATCAAATTTGCTCATCAATATATTATTTTGTTTCTTTATTTTTTTTCTTTATTTCACCTCAATGAACTAACAACGCACGTAATTTGGATTGAGAACAAAACTCAGCTGGATGTGCAGGGAATGTGCTTGAAAATTTAGTTTTTTTTCATATTTTTGTTTTATTTCTAAATTTCAGCACACAAGAATCTACAAACGTCTGCATTTCTATATAAGGCACTTTGTGTTTTTTTCAGTTTTAGATGAACTTGAAACAACTCAATAGAATCCTGAAGAAACCTGCTTGGGCGGATGAAATTTGTATGAAAGGCGAATTGAGGGTGGTCCAAGGCTTTTCGGGCGGATGTACTATATATGGGAATTTTATCGAAGGCGACCCGCTGGTGGATCAACCTACAGGGGCGGACGAACCGTATATGAGAGGCGCATTGAGAGCGAACCAAGGCGGTTGGGGCTTTTTGGGCTGATGAATTTTATATGGGGGCGTACCAAGGGCGACCCGCTGGCGGACCAACCTACAGGGGTGGCCGATCCGCATATGAGAGGCGCATCGAGGGCGAACCAAGGCGGTTGAGGCTTTTTGGGAGGATGAATTTTATATGGGGGGCGTATCAAGGAAGACACGCTGGCGGACCAACCCACAGGGGCGGACGAACCGTATATGAGAGGCGCAGCCCGCCGGCGGTTCGCTGGTGGACCACCAAACCGCTCTGGCGATTCGCCGGCGTTTAATTTGGCGGACCACGGGCGACCCGCTGGCGGATAAAATTTGCAACAATTTGGCGCACAATCAGTTTTTTTATCGAGACGTTGGTCCGCCAGCGACCCGCCCCGGGGTCACCCAGGTTTGCCTTGAAATGTTTCACCCGCCGTTCATCCGCCCCACATACACAGAAAAAAATATGTAAATTTACACAGCACGTAATTACTGTTTCTTATGTAAACTCACTCAATGTAATGTTGAAATATGATGTAAAGAGTAAAAAGTCATGGAAATTACTCCAATGTAAATCTAAATCTAATGTAAATCATGAATCTAATGGAAACGTTGAGCATGGAAACTCAAATCTGATGAATTTCTACCCGTGTTCGGCTTCCTGTAAATTCCTATTTAATGTAAATCATATATCCAATGTATTTCTGCCAAACGTTGACTTCAAAACTACCCGAACTAAAAATAGTTATATTTGGTTCTCTTTCTATCGCTCTCATATTTCGCTGGCCCACTGCCTGTGTCTCGACCTGAGCAAGTTGATGTTTTAGCCGCTCGTTTATAAAATGCGAAGATGGCTCAGTCGGCAGCGGGTAGCAGCAGTAACACCAAACATCCTACCCGTCGTCTGTTCGATTCCAGTTCAGCGTTATTCCACTTGGCCGTCGACGAGAAAGCGTCCCCTACCTGTGGAACAACTTTTTAAAATCATAATTTCCTTTTGCTGCCCGCTTCACTCATTTTAAAATAGAACATAGGCCACACCCTTTTCCTACTGCAATCCAAGTCGAGCTTCTCATTCCCACTGGCCAATCAGAATTAGTTGATTTGAACTAATGTAAATTCCAAAACTAATGTAAATCTCAAAACTAATGTAAATTTTCAAAAGTAATGTAAATTTCCAATGAATATAATGTAAATTTCCAATGAACCTAATGTAAATATACATCATTTATCATGATACCTTTTGGTACATGATAAATAATGTAAATTTACAGAAATATTTCTTTCTGTGTAAGCCGTTTTGTATGGTTCAACCGCCCCTATAGGATGGTCCGCCAGCGGGTCGCCCTTGATACGCCCCCATATAAAATTCATCCGCTCAAAAAGCCCCAACCGCCTTGGTTCGCTCTCGATGCGCCTCTCATATACGGTTCGTCCACCCCTGTAGCTTGGTCCGCCAGCGGGTCGCCCCCTATATAAAGTTAATTTAGCTGCCACCCTGCAAGTGACGAGCACATCACTTTCTACAGTGTCCTGAAACTAACAGTTTTTAAGGAGGAAAAACTGATTCGTGGTATTTGCAGTTACGTGAAAAGTGAAGATCACGAGGCGGAGGACAGGTGAACGTGTTATCTTGGATGCCGGTGTATGGACAGTGCAAGAATCTTGAGGGAAAAGTTCCTAATTTCCTGGTAAATATACTCCATTGGGAAGCGTAGTAAGACGTTACACTTACTCATAAGTTGTCAATGTCTTTTCGGTGCGGATTAAAAGACTGTTTCACTTTTACCTTTGAACTTTATTCTTCAACTGCTGGATCGGGAAAGAGGAATACAATAGTGTAACAATGGTTTATATAGGGTCGTACAGGAAATAGATTAGGTACTAGAATTACAACACACTTGCAATATAATTAAAGAGATTCAAGATACAACTACTCTGATCTAGACCAGCTAAACGAGGGATACTTAACACTTCCCCGCTTAAATTCAAAATTACATTTTGTGGAATCTAAAAACTTCGTATCTCTCTGGTCTTCTCCTGACACGCTTACTCCTACGCAACTTCGCAGGTCGTTCAGGTGTCTTGAGAGGTGAACTCTTCTCTCTCCTTCGCTTGTATCTCTTCTTAGGTGTTACAATTACATTGGGCTCAACTTTTGGGTAAATATAATCGTTTTTCTCCACAACTCTTCTCTTCAGTTGGTTCCTGCTAGCCAACTTCGTATTACCTGACACCTCAATGTAGTATGTATTCTTGCTATTAACACCCACGATCACAGCTTCCAACCAAGATCTCATCGTCTTGTACTCACAACGGTACCACACAAGATCTCCTACAGCGTAATCGTCGTTTTTCCTGACCCTTGGCTTTTCATTGACACTTTCCCGCTTATCAATGATCTTCTCTTTGACCCGCAGATCAAATCTAACCCTTTTCTTAACCTTTTCTTGCTCCGGCTTCAAATTGCTGTCCAAATCGGTTTTTGGCACAAAAGAAAAGATTTTGCTTGCAGGCGAACACCCTAGCGCCTGGCAGTAACTGTTCCGGTAACTAAACAGGAAAATCTCAACCAGTTCCGGAATCTTACAGCTACCGTACTTCGGATCAGCCATCAGTTTCTTCAAACCGCTTTTGGCTGTCTGGACCCCCCTTTCCGCAAGACCATTACTTTCGGGCGAATACGCCGGACTCTTCTTCAACTCAATCTTCATCTGTCTCGCGTAGTCCACAAATGCTTGACTGTTAAACGGTGGTCCGTTATCGCTGACGATCAGATCGCTTTTCCCAAAAATACGGAACACAGAGTTCAAAGCGTTAATCAGCGAATCTGAATCGGTTCTACTCATCAACCTCACGTCGATCCACTTCGAGTAGGCGTCAACGACAATCAAAAACGTTTTTCCACCGAAGTGAAAGAAATCCAGATGGACTCTCTCGAACGGTTTACTTGCCTCCGGCCACTTCGAGTAAACCTTCTTCGGCATTCTTCCGGTCTTACTGCAAACCTCACACCGCTGTACGAATTCTTCGATGTCCTTGTCCAACCCCGGCCAGTAAACGTACCGTCGAGCTTCTTGTTTCATCCGGATCACTCCAAGATGACAACCATGCATCAGCTCTAGAACACGTTTTTGGCAAGACTTCGGAACAATAACTTTTTCCGAATAAAGTACGCAATCGTTAAACAACGACAGACAACTCTGGTTTGCGAAGTAAAACTTCAGGTCGGCGGGTACGTTACTCTCGTCCCACCCACTTTGCACCAGCTGGAAAAGCGTACTCAGCAGAACATCTCTCTGAGTTTCCCGGCCTATGACCTCCAGATCGATCATGGCTGACTCCTCGGTCACGCTCAACAGCTCAGCAATCTCCGAGTCGACCCCGGTGGTACCAGAAACCGGTAGTCTACTCAAAGCGTCCGCATTTGGAATCTTCGACCCCTTGCGATACACGATCCCAAATTCGAAAATCGAAAGCAAATACACGTATTTCTGCAACCGCGCCGCGGCCAACGGCGGCAGACCTCTCTTCTGGTCCAAAATGGCTGCTAACGGCTTGTTGTCGGTGACAACCGTAAACTGCTTACCGTAGATGTACTTGAAGAACTTCGTCAGGGCAAAGACCACGGCAAGAGCTTCTCGATGCAGATTCGGGTAGTTTCGTTCAGCAGCGGACAAAGTGCTCGACGCGTAGAAAACGGGCTTTTCCACGTCATCAACCCTGTGGCACAGAACGGCTCCCACGCCATTCAAGCTCGCGTCGCACACGACCACGATCGGTAGATCAGGGTTGTACAGCTCTAGGAGTCGGTTACTCAACAGGAGCTTCTTGCACTTGTCGAACGCACTTTCACACTCAGCAGACCACTTAAACTGAACGTTTCTTCAACAGCGCGTACAGGGGACACAACTTCACGGACAGATTGGGGACAAACTTGGAGTAGTAGTTGATCATTCCGAGGAACGATTTCAGCTGGGACACATCTTTCGGCCTTGGTGCATCTACGATCGCTTTGACCTTCTCCTCCGACGGACTGAGACCCTTCTCAGAAACCTGATGCCCAAGATAAGCGATTTTCTTGACCAAGAACTCGCTCTTCTCAAGGTTCACCTTGACCTTGAACTCTTCCAGCCGTCCCAGAACCTCGTGAATTTTTTTCACTAACCCCTCAACGGTCTCACTTCCCAACAAAATGTCGTCTAGATAACACTGGACTCCTTCTACCCCCTTCAAAATGCCCTCAGTCATGATAAACTGGAACGCGGAGGCCGCGTTTGAGATCCCGAAGGGTAGTCTCTGGTAGGCAAAAAGTCCCTTGTGCGTGTTGATCACCAGATACTTCTGGGAATCCTCCGACACTCTAACCTGCATGTACGCCCCTTGCAGATCGATCTTCGCAAAGTACCGGTAACCACTTAGGTTCGCAAAAACATCACTTATGTTAGGCAAAGGATAATGTTCGGTACAGATCGCCTTGTTCACGGTCACTTTGCAGTCCATACAGATCCGTACACTACCGTCTGCTTTCGGCACAACCACGATCGGCGATGCCCACTCACTGTGCTTGACCGGAACCAAAATCTTCTCACGCACTAACCTATCCAGCTCACTGGACACTTTCTCCTTCAGGGCAAACGGAACTTCGTACGGCCGGTAGAAGATCGGCCTGGCGTCCTCCTTCAGAACCACACTAGCTTCAAAAGTCTCGATTGGTTCTTCCAAGTTCTTGGTGAACAAGTCGTGATAGCGTGCGTTGAGGTTAGAAAGCAACGTGGCGCGAGTACTGTCCAACTTAACCTCACTTTGGTCGACCTCTGCGACCTCGTTCTCAAAAAATTGCCTCCACTCAGGGTACAGCACATCTAACCAGTCTCGCCCCAGCAACGGATGGAACGTACTTTTCCCATCGATCACGATCAAGGTCATCGTGTACGATCGGCCATCGCACTTCACTCTCACTCGTATTGACCCCGCAATGTTCAACATCGTGCCCGAAATAACCCTTAACCTCACTTCACACTTCTGCAGCTTCAAGCGCGCAAAATTTTCTTTGTAATCGTGCACACTGATAATAGTATAGGATGCCCCCGAGTCGATCTCGAATTCCAGCCACTTACCGTCTAGTCACAACCTCTTGAACAGCGGAACGTTCACCACGTGGTTGACCTCGTCGTCAGAGTCGACCACGCTGTCGTCGTCGCTGCGGTTCACCACGTTCGCCTTGTTGCTCCAGCACGACCGCGCCATGTGGCCCTTCTTTCCGCAAGCGTAGCAACGGAAATCCTTGCGGCCACGTGGTCCTCCTCGCGAGCTGGGTCTGCCTCGCGAACTGCTGCGCTGGCCTCTCTCGGACTGCTCCGGCTTCCGGGACTGCGAACGGTTTCGTCGGTTGGTGTTTCCGCCATTGACTCGGTTGGCGTACTGCTGCTTGGCCTTCATCTTCTGCTGGTCCTCCTCGATCTGCTCCAGATTCTTGGCTTTCGTGACTGCTTCATCGAACTTCGTGTTGTCCGGGCTGTTCATCAGCTCGGCCTGGATTTTGGCGTTCCGTAGACCGGCGATGAATTTGTCGCGCAGGGCTGCGTCGAGGAACTGCTCGAAGACACAGTGTTTCGACAGGGCTTGCAGCTCGACCGCGAAATCCGCGACCTTCTCGTACTCGTGCTGGCATCGCTTGAAGAACTCCACGGACTGGGCGATCCGGTTCTTCTGGGGACTGAAGTACGACTTCAGCTTGTCGGTTACCTCCTTGTACGTCGACTGCTTGTGGGTTTTCGGGTACAGCAACTGCTGCAGCTTCTTCAGCGCGGGCAAGCCAATAAAATGGACGATCAGCTTCCGCTTGAACTCATCATCCGTGATGCAGTTCAGTTCGAAAAAGTTTTCGGCTCTCTCGAGGTAGTCATCAAAATCCGCACTGGGAACGAAATTCTCCAGCGTTCCGATCAGCTTCATCGCGTGTTCCGCCGCGCCGGCGTTCTTCTCTTCTTCTTCCGGCTTCGTCATGGCACTGACCTTGAGCACAACGATCACACAGCACGTGGTTTTTGGCGTCCACGGCAAACTTCTCCCTTCCGATCACTCTACTTACTCGACTACTCCACGCGTTACCAGCAACCTCGTTGCTATTTTCCTTCGTCGCCAATGTCTTTTCTGTGCGGAATTAAAAGACTATTTCACTTTTACCTTTGAACTTTATTCTTCAACTGCTGGATCGGGAAAGAGGAATACAATAGTGTAACAATGGTTTATATAGGGTCGTACAGGAAATAGCTTAGGTACTAGAAATGCAACACACTTGCAATATAATTAAAGAGATTCAAGATACAATTACAATGATCTAGACCAGCTAAACGAGGGATACTTAACAGTCAATAAGATGATAGCTTAAGTTCCAGAATTTTCGCTGATGCAGTACTAGTTCGCCGGTTATTACTGTCTGTCACTTATCGCTGCCCCCACTTGTTTGTAAAAAAAACATTCGGTGGAAATGTCTGCCGACCCGAGTATTTGCGCGGTGTGTAAAGTTGCCGAGCCTGAGGCAACCAAAATTGTCACCTGTGCCAACTGCTACAAAAGTGAACACACAGAATGCAAAGGAGTGTACGGGTCATCAGCTGCTGCGCTACGAGCGAAGCCCTACTTCTGCTCAGTGCAATGTTGTGAAATTCATCATCGCTGCCAGAATCCAACGCTGTTCAGCGGGATCGACGACAAAGTCATGAGCGAAATTCTCATCGAGGTACGCAAAACAAACACCGAGATGCATGATATCCAACAAACCATGGGGGAGCTGAAACGGTTCAACACCTACGTTGGGAACCAAATCGAGGTACTCGTCACGGAGATCAAGTCTGTAAAGCGGGACTACGTGAAGGTGAAACAGGACGTTGGGTACCTCCAGAGTGACCAGAAGCAAACCAACGAAACAATCAGCGACCTGCAGTTAAGCCTTGATCGAGTCAACCGAGCTGCGCTCATCAAAAACGCTGTCATTCTGGGCGTACCAACAACCCAAACTGAGGACACCAAACAACTCGTGCGCCAAATTGCAGCTGCCGTCAAATGTCAACTACCGCAGGATGCTATCGTTGAAGCTACTCGGTTGGTGTCGAAAGATCCTTCCCAGCGAACCAGTAAATCCGTGCCGATTCGAGTCGTCTTCGCAGAAGAACAACACAAGGAGGACCTCTTCGCAAAGAAGAAGAACCACGGTTTGCTGTTTACATCTGCTCTAGGTGCTGGTTCGGGCCCTGCGACGAACAGAATCATCATTCGCGACGAGATGACCAGCTTCGGTATGAAGTTACTGAAGGACGTCAGATCTCTCCAGGAACAAGCCGACTTACAGTATGTCTGGCCAGGTCGAGACGGGGTAATTCTCACCAAAAAATCGTCAGACTCGAAGGTCGAGAAGGTCCGCAGCCTCCTGGATGTCCGCAAACTGCAGCAGTCTAAAAGGTCGCGTGATGAGTCGCTCTTACACTCAACTGATCTCTCGATGTCGATCTTGGCCGAGCCGGACCCGAAACGTTGATGGTAGTGATCTGGTTGATCTAGCTGCTAAGCGATTTTTACTGTAAACTACTTTAATTATGTCTATGTATTGTAATATTGAGTTTGAATGTATGCAACAGTGGATTGTAAATAAATTTTGTACTGATGTTGTTTCTCTGAAAATTCTTCAACTAAATATACGGGGCATGAACGATCTGGCCAAGTTTGATGGTGTACGGGAGATGCTGCAGCAGTATGGAGAACGTATCGATGTGTTGGTGCTTGGTGAAACCTTCCTGAAGGCAGATCGAACTTGTATTTACAACTTGGATGGATACATCGCAACTTTTTCCTGTCGTAATGAATCGAGCGGAGGTTTGGCTGTGTTCGTGCGGAACGATATTGTTATGGATGTACTCGAGAACCGAACAGCTGACGGATTTCATCACATACACTGCCAGCTACGTTCCTTAAACAAACGTATAGACTGCCATGCTGTGTACAGGCCACCGTCATTTGGTGCTACTCGGTTCCTTGACGAGATGGATCAAATCTTGTCGAAAACTAAAAATGGTCACGATTGTATCATAGTCGGTGACATGAACATTCCCGTAAACAAACCCTCGATCAATATTGTGCAGCAGTATTCTCACCTGTTATCATCGTACGGCATGGTGGTTACGAACACTTTTGTAACGAGACCGGCGAGTGGTAATATTCTGGACCATGTGATATGTGATGAGAAACTATCGCACTCGGTTACCAATGAAACAATTCCCTCTGACTTGAGTGACCATTGTGTGGTCCTTTCCACATTCAGAAGGGTTGAACCGATCCTGAAAAGAACTCTGGAGAAGCAGATCATTGATCACCGTCGTCTCAACCAACTGTTCTTCGATCGCATTACAACGTTGCCGCAAACCTTAACAGCTGATCAGAAGCTTTCTCACGTAATTAACTGCTACAATACCCTACTGCCCCAATGTACGAGAACTGTCTGTGGTACCTGAGTACGGCCCTGACACCAATGTCAGTGGGGGTGATTGAGTACAGCCCTGAGCGAAGAGCGGTAAGCTGTCATGTGAGGTTGAGGACAGGGATTAGGGAAGTAAACATCAACAGAGTCAGTCTGATCTGGAGTAGCGTGGAGAGTGTTGATTAGAGCACCACAATGGCGACGAGGAAAAATTGATTCTGAGTGATTTGTGATTTTATTGTTCACAGGAAAAAGTAGAGAAAAATGTGGTTGTGGGTTTTCGTTGGGTGAAGGGGCAAGGCTCCGTTGTCCTCCGCCTACACCCAAGGCTTGGAATCCGGATTGAAAAGTTTAGTGTGATAAAAGAACGGTTCCAAGCAGAAGAAAAGCCGATGACGGGTGAAGGGAAGCCCGAGATGGATACAGCTGCATTCTCAGTGGTTTTTGACGATTCCTTGGAGTGTTGTGAGTGGTAATTCGTTGCCCTTGGTACGGGTAGTTTGCGTAATTATTCCAAATGGAAAGAGCGTCTGGAAAATGGAGATCTATGGGATCTTTTTGATGAGAATTCGTAGATGACACGGAATGAGTTTGCTTTTCTTGTAAACAAATACAGGGAAAGAAAAAGTTTTCCGTTTGCATGATACGAAAATCGTAATGTTTGAACGGAGTCCCGTAAACAGTGATCAGTCTCAAGGGTGATTGAAACTTGGTGGTCACGAAAGATTCAAAAACCACAGAAGGACTGAAGGATCAGTCTCAAAGGAGACTTTAAAAAAGTGTCTCAAGGAAGACAAGGATCAGTCTCAAGGGAGACTTTAAAAAAGTGTCTCAAGGAAGAGAAGGAACCAGTCTCAAAGAAGATTAAAAAAAAAAAAAGAGTTTCAATGGAGACAAAGAATCAGTCTCAAAGGAGACTTTAGAAAATAATCGAAATGGAGACAATCTACAAGTCTCAAAGGAGACTTTAGAAGAAACTAGTCTCAAG
Organism: Culex pipiens pallens; assembly: GCF_016801865.2. Taxonomy (NCBI): domain Eukaryota; kingdom Metazoa; phylum Arthropoda; class Insecta; order Diptera; family Culicidae; genus Culex; species Culex pipiens. The sequence goes on from NC_068937.1 coordinate 72,959,969, forward strand.
GGAGACTTTAGAAAAGAACCTCGTGGAAGACAGGGACTTGTCTCAATTGAGATTTTAGAAAAGATTCACCAGGGAGCAAGGTTGCAAAAAAAAAAAATCTTTTCTAGCGAATAAGATTGCCTAAAGAAAGGCCCTCCGAGTATGCTTGGATCTCGTTTTTCATGACTGCCACTTGATCGCTGGGTAAGACAGAGACAAATACAAATCTAGACGATTGGGTTTAGTCGTCAACTTACTACGATCTGATTACAATCTTCCCCATTTACCGCCAGCAGTCATGGGTTGTTACAATCAGCGATTGTACACTTGAAGAATGACAGCTAGTCGTGGCAATTTGAGAATCAAGACTATTCTCAGCAGTCTTATTCGTGAGGTGTAACAGGCAGCGATTAATCGCAAAATTAATAATAGTCGTCGGATTTTCAACACTGCCAGGGAGACAGGAAAATAGTCTCAAGGGAGACTTAAAAAAAAAATAGAGTCTTAAGGGAGACTAAAAGGAAAGAGTCTTAAAGAAGACTTTAAAAAAAAAAAAAAGGAGTCTCCACGGAGTCAAAAGAGAGTTCTCAAAGAAGACGGATGAGGTATTTCCAAATGAGGTGTTCTTTAAAAAGAGAATACCTACAAAAGCTGACAAGAGGAAAGCTGGGTTTTCATAAACGGCCTATGATAACCAATCTGTTAGAAGACTGTAAAATACAGTCTCAAAGAAGATACAAAAAGGCAGACTCAAAAGCTGTAATTAACTGGCTGACTTTGAGGTGAGATTAACTAAGCTCGGGTGTAACATCATATTATCAGGGTGTTGTTTTGGTCAAATGCAAGCAGTTAGTCAATAAACAAAAAAAAAAAAAAAACAATCTAAAACAAAATAGTAACGGGAAGTTCTTAAATCCACGTTATTTAGACAATTAGATTGTGAACTTCAGAGGATTGGTTTCTCAAAACACATAAAGTAAAGAAAAATAGTCTGAAGACAAAGTTGAGGGAAACAGACTGCTGCACAAAAAAAAAAGAATTTCTGAAAATACTAGGAATGTTGGCACGTAGTTAGAGGCCGGAAATACATAATAGGGTCCTCAAACCTTGAGTAAATTTTTTGTGTTCAACGGTAAAAAAAAAGACGCTTGAAACCATTTTTGATCGCTTTGTTTGATCTTAGTGAAAAAAGGGGAATTGACAAGACAACATTTTACCATGGATAGACTATGGTCCTCTTGGAGCAAGCTGTCAAGAGGGGCCGCGATGTTAAGTTTTCAAAAATGTTTTTGGGGATCCATTTTGAACCTTTGGTGGACGTACAAAGTACTGGTAAAAGTAGGCTTTGTCGTTGTGAACAGTAGTATCAACAATAGGGCTTAATTATAGGACCCAAAATTCGTTAAAATAATAATCAAACACTAAAACAAATGGAATAAATTGCAAATTCAAATATCGAATGTTCGATTCCCGTACAGGCATGATAGAGTTTTTGTTAAACTGGTATGCGGAAGGTTTGAAAACTATAATGATTCCCTCAGTGTCGACTGCGGTTTTGAAAAACTACTGTTTGATTCAAATCATGTTTAAAGTGAAATTACTATCTCAAATAAAACAGTTTCAAGACCATTTGATGATAAAAACGTCAACTGTATAGATTGTCAAGGTCAAACAGACTGGTAAATCGATGCTGAGAACTACTTTTTTAGCTTTTCCACACTGCATAATTTTGCTGGTGCTAAAAAAAACAAAATCTAATGGTACAGGGAAAATTCTCAGAGTAATAAAAAAAAATCTAGTAGACAGCATTGAAGTGCAATGATTAGACCAAACATAATCAAAATTTGAAATAATTAGAAAAGCATTCGGTCGAACTAATGGAAGTCAAATTAGAGCAGTTCGGTAGAGTGTGATCCTTCACTGTTAGATTTTATTTGAAATGAAATTAAAATGAAACCAGAAATTAAAAAAAAGGTTAAAAAAATTACATAATAAAAACGCACCTCATTAGCAAAAATAGGAAAAATGAAGAGTTTATAAAATTTCGAAAAATATCATGATTTTGCCCAAGAATAGAAATTTTAAGAGATAAACTGTATAAAGCTATAATGAACTAAAGAACAGAAAGAGCTCTTGAAACCAAATTAACTTAGATGCAAGCAGATAGGGGAACAGCATCCAATTCCATCGTGCCTCTAATGTTGGCATGTCAGCATTTTGACGATCAATTACAGCTCATAAAAAGGGTTTTCAACTGAAACCGAGTGGTAAATAGCAAAATAGAAAAGTGAGCAAGCAAGTTTCTATCAAGTTTTACAAAAAAATTATTTAAATAGTGAAAGTCATCAAATTGGATGAAGTTGGAAGCGGGTGCTTAACCTGCCAAACATATGAGAATTTCCCCTAGTTTTATAATGGGTTGATGTTCAAATTCAGAACAATAGTAACAAAACGGGGAGGGAAAGCCGGTAAAGCAAACATTTAAACTTTGGCTACGGATGCGAATTTTGTAATGGAAGGCCTTATTGATCAACACAGATTTTTTTTTTTAAAAAGGAGTAAGGGCCAAGTAAGGGTAAGGGTCGACTTAGCGTTTGGTATGAGGAGGAAATTAGTGGCAATGTAAACCAGGTATACCTGTAAGTTCTTACTTAAAGGCTCTTGACTCAACTGCAAATTATCTTAAAAATTATCTATTATTACTAGTCTGTAAACTGTGATCCAGAAATAATAGGATAAAGCTGTAAATCTAATCTATTATAAAAAGGGAGAGATGTGGTACCTGAGTACGGCCCTGACACCAATGTCAGTGGGGGTGATTGAGTACAGCCCTGAGCGAAGAGCGGTAAGCTGTCATGTGAGGTTGAGGACAGGGATTAGGGAAGTAAACATCAACAGAGTCAGTCTGATCTGGAGTAGCGTGGAGAGTGTTGATTAGAGCACCACACTGTCAAAGCCCAGGTCAATGTCAAAGGGCACTGTCCATGGATGACGCTCCACTTATGGAAGCTTATCCAAATAAAAGATAACACGTTGAAGCGGAAGAGGCGTAATCCGAATGATGCCCACCTGTCCGAACTGCTGGCGCATGTCTCCAAGAAACTTCAGAAAGAGAAGGCTGAATGCAAGCGGAACTACTACAGTAATCAGTTTTCCTCCGGTGATCAAAAGGCGTCGTGGAAGGTCATCAACGAAGCTATGGGGAAGAACAGCTCTCGCGCTTACCCAACCGAACTGCTAATCAACGGCAACAAGACAACGGATTCGAACCAGATAGCTCAACACTTCAACGATTTCTTCAGCAACGTGGGACCCAACCTTGCAGCAACTATCAACAGCGATCGTGAAGTCCACAAATTTGGAACCCTATCTGCTTTACCTGAGGGAAACTCCCTGTTCCTGAGACCAGCATCAATCAACGAGACAATCGCCCTCATCAATGCATTGAATCCAAAAAAATCCCCCGGCCCAGATGGAATTCCCGCTTCCTTCTTGAAAGCAAACTTCGTTTTCTTCGCGCACCTGCTGACTGACGTATTCAACGAAATAGTTGAAACTGGAGTCTACCCTGCTGTCTTGAAAGTGGCCCGTGTTACACCTGTGCATAAGTCGGGTGACAAAAAGGAAGCAAACAACTATCGTCCGATATCCTGTCTCTCCATCCTGGACAAAGTCATTGAAAAATTGATTGTTTCGCGACTTGTAGACTTCATCACTCAGCACAAGCTCCTTTACGCCCACCAATACGGTTTTAGGCAGGGTCTGAGCACACTATCCGCCTCGTGTAACCTAGTAGATGACATCTACGACTCGCTGGACAAAAGAGAACTCGTTGGAGCATTGTTCATCGACTTAAAGAAGGCGTTTGATACGATCGACCATAGACTCTTACTGGAAAAACTGGAAAACTACGGCATACGAGGTGTAGCCAAGGCAGTTATTGAGAGTTACTTGTCTGACCGACTCCAGTTTGTATCGCTCGGACAAGTACGCAGTACGCTCAGTCCTGTTGTAACTGGCGTCCCGCAAGGAAGCAACCTTGGACCGATTCTGTTTTTGCTCTTCATTAACGACATCGGGAAGCTGAAACTCAAGGGGACAACACGCCTGTTTGCCGACGACACCTCGGTCTTCTACCACGGGAAAGACTGTGCTCTGATTCAACGCCAGATTACCCAGGACTTGGAACTCCTTGACGACTATTTCCAAACAAACCTGCTCTCCATGAACCTGTCCAAGACAAAGTACATGTTGATTCGATCACCCCGGAAGCAGCTCCCAGCTCGCCAGCCTGTAGTCTTCAACGGCCAACAGATTGAAGAAGTTAACCAGTACCCGTTCCTTGGTCTTACCCTTGATGACACGATGAGCTGGTTAGCACACATCGACCTGTTGAAAAAGAAACTAGCTCCAATCTGCGGAATACTTTGGAAGCTGTCATCGTTCCTGCCTATTAGTTGCCTCAAAAAGTTATACTTCTCCCTTGTCCACTCCCGCTTAAACTACCTTGTCACGACCTGGGGACTTGCTTATGCTGTACACCTCCATGACCTGCAAGTGATACAGAACAGGTGTATCAAAGCCGTCTTTCGCAAGCCGTACCTGTACCCAACTAGCCTCTTGTATTCCAACCCGGCCGACTCACTCCTTCCTCTTCGAGCCCTCCAAAAACTCCAAATGCTGACCCACGTCCGAAAATGTCACCTGAGAACTACCACCGCTTCAACGTTCCCAATAAGAGAGCAAACCTCAGAAAATGACCGAGCTACAAGACAACTTTCTAAGGTAACTGTATCGGAACAGTAAGTTGTGAATGGAAGACATTGAGACATTACCTGATTTTCATTCCCATAATTTCCTTTTTGATAGCATAAATAATTACGACCGCGATTTTAGTAACTTTCGTGGATTGTTAATCTTTCAAGTGAATGCAAGGAGCATTTGTAAGATTTCGAGATTTGATCAGCTTAAATTTGTAATAGAACAGTTAAAGCGCAAACCTGACGTGATCGTTGTCAGTGAGACGTGGGTTTCAAATGATCTTATTCAGTTATACCGTATTGATGGTTACAATTCAGTTTTTTCTTGTCGTAAAAATAGTACTGGTGGGGGTTTGGTTGTGTTCGTCTTGGATAATCTAACTTTTACAACTAATTGTAGCTTAGAACTTTCCTCTGTTCCTAAACCAATAAACTTTATTCAAATTTCAATTAGTGTTAGTAACAATAGATCAATAGTAGTATCAGCATATTATAGACCACCAGATGATCGTAATTTGACAGACTTTTTTAATCATTTAGAATTAATTTTATCTGCAAGTAATTCCATACATGTGCTAGTAGGAGACATTAACATTGATTCCAGTTCTTCTTCAAATAAGTTCCTTGATTACCTTAACATCTTGACGTCATATGGATTCCTCTTAACCAACACCAACATAACCAGACCTTCCAGCAGTTCCATTTTAGACCATGTTGCTTTTAATCATACCGATGATTTTACTGTTACAAACGATACTATAACTAATCCTGACAGTGATCATAATTTTATCTTATCTTTATTCGACATTACTCCCATTTCAACACCAGCTAAAATTTCATACAAACATCAAACCAACTATGTCCGTTTATAACAGTTACTTGAAATGAGATTTAATCCTGTTTATATGGGAAATTTTGATGATCCCAATGAATTTTACAACTATTTTATTTCTACTTTAACTAAATCTATTCAGGAGAGTACCATTATAACCGAATTAAAATCGAAATCTAAACATATTTGTCCATGGTTTTCGGACGGTCTTAAAACATTATTAAATTCTTCAAAAAATTTGCGCAAAAAAAGAAATAAGCTCTTTGCTGCAGGTAAAAGTATTTCTGAAATTGATTCAAAAATTCATGATTTAACTAACAAAATTCGCACTTACTCAAACACATTACAGACTCAATATTACACTAATAAATTTGCTAATGCTTCTAATGCGAAAGATACTTGGAAAAACATTAATGATATTCTTGGACGAAAAATTCATTCCAAACTTCCAACCGAAATGCTTATTACTGATGCTTTTGGAAATGATGAAAAAATAAATAATGCTCAATTAATATCTAATGAATTCAACAATTATTTTTCCTCTATTGGAGAAAAAATGGCAAACAAAATTCCTTCCTTTCCTAATGACAATATCAATAAATTCAAAACTTTAAAACGTCCTAATTCTACTTTCTTTCTTACACCCATTAGTCAAACTGAAATCTTTGACATTATCAATTCACTTAAAAATAACACTGCTTGCGGTAATGATCATATTAACGCTTTTACATTAAAAAAAATAAATCATGTCATTTCTCCTGTCCTTGCTGAAATTTTTAATTTATGTATTATCCTTGGTGTTTACCCTGACAAACTAAAAGTTGCGAAAGTGACCCCAATTCATAAATCTGGTTCCACTTCCTCATTCAACAACTATAGACCTATTTCTGTGCTCTCTGCAATAAACAAAGTTTTCGAAAAATTATTATTCAACCGTTTAACTACCTTTTTAAATAGTAATAATTTTTTCTGCCATCAGCAATATGGATTTAGGGAAAGATCATCAACTTTTAATGCTGTTGTTGATCTTGTGAATAAAATTCAACATGATCTTGATAATCGTGACGACGTGTTGGGACTGTTTTTGGACTTGTCCAAAGCGTTCGACACGGTAGATAGACGTATTTTGTTTGAAAAACTTAAATTTGCAGGTATTCACGGTGTTGCTTTAGACTTGTTCAAAAGTTATCTTACAAATCGTTCTCAATTTGTTTGTTTTAATGGAATAAGTAGTTTAATGAATTTAATTGATGTTGGAGTCCCTCAAGGTTCTGTACTTGGTCCTTTGTTTTTTATTATTTATCTTAATGACTTTTCTCGTTTACCTCTTAAAGGGGACCTTAGATTATTTGCCGACGATTCTTCTTTATTTTATAACAGTAGACTAAATTCTGTAAATGATTTAAATTTGAAACATGACCTTTTGATTGTTTCTGAATATTTTAGAATAAATAAACTTACATTGAACATTAATAAAACAAATATCATCAATATCAAAAATTCCAGCCTTTCTACACCTAACCCATTAATTCAAACTAAAATTGAGTTTCCAGACATTGATATTGTATCTGAATTTAAATATTTGGGTATTCTTTTGGACAGCAGGCTTAACTGGTCATCACATGTTAACTCGTTAATTCTAAAACTTAATAAAATAACCGGTATTGTTTTTAAAATAAAGCATAAGCTTCCAAGAAATGTTCTTATTCTGATCTATCATTCTTTATTCAACTCTTTACTGTCTTACTTAACTGCCGTCTGGGGGAATACTTACGATTATCTTCTAAATAAACTTCAAATAGTACAAAACAAATTTCTTAAATCGATTTTCAACCTTCCACTTAGAAGTCATACCGTTGATCTATATACTAAAGAGAAAAACATTATGCCTGTCAGAGGAATTTACATTATTCAAGTTTGTTCTTTTATATATAAAAGTTTATCAAACCAAACTCATACAAATACAAAATTCGAACTTTCTTCTCACCAACATGGTACAAGAAATCATAATCTGCTTAAACGTCCAAATGTTTCCACTTTGTCTGGTGAACGTAGTATAACTTTCAAAGGTGCAAATTACTTCAATTTCTTTTTTAATAAATTTGGCTTATGTTCATCCCTAAGCATTTTCAAAGATCGTTTGAAATTGTATCTAGCTCAACCTGAAATAGTTGAGAAACTTATTAAATCCATTGACATTTTAAGTTAAACTTCATGTTTCCTTTATTGTTCCGATACAGTTGGCCATTCTATATTTTCATTTGCCACATTCATCTCGTAGGTTCTTTTTTCTTTTATTTTCTTTCCAGCCCGTAACAGCCAGTTCCGAACTCCTGTAAAGGTTTCCACCGATGGAGTTCTGTCTTCAGCCGCAGTTCATTATTTACTTTATAATTGTATTTATTTATTGTATTTTTTACCGAAAAGAAGCAGGTTTTTATGCCAGCATTCTAGTGGCTTTTCCTGTCCAAGGAAAATTGATCAAATAAACAAACAATCAATCTAATTGAAAAAAAACTTGGTGATTTCATTCTGCCCCTACCGAGAACCGAGTTCGGTATGAAAAGGGTCGCTTATGTTGGGTGCAAACTGCACAACGAGTTGCCGACGGTTTGTAAAAATGCGAGTCAGGGTGCTTTCAAGCTGTCGTTACGGAACCACATCAAGTCAAAAATAATTGACTACCTTGTCTAAACACCCGCCACTAAAGAGTTTTCTTCTCTGCTTTCCGGTCGCCACCGCCCGCCGTCCACCGCCCGCCGCCCACCACCCACCGCCCGCCGCCCGCCGCCCGCCGCCCGCCGCCCACCACCCGCCGCCCAACGCCACCCGTCGCACACCGCCCCCCCCCCCCCGCCGCCAACCGCCACCAACCGCCCACTACCAGCAACTGCGGCTTACAACCCGCACCCAGTATTTTTATGATTTAGAATGATTTAGCTATAGTTTTTAATTTATGTAATAGTTTGCACAGCCTTTAAAGAGAAACTTTTCTCACTGGCATACGTGCATAGCAGTCCGAGCCTAACCTTTAAAAAAATAAAAGGTAGGTGAAATATTCCCAGCTTCTGCTGGGAAGTGCGTAATTCGGTATTAAAAAAAAAAAAAAAAAAAAAAAAAAAAAAAAAAAAAAAAAAAAAAAAATTCATCCGCCCAAAAAGCCCCAACCGTCTTGGCTCGCCTTCGATGCGCCTCTTATATACGGTTCGTCTGCTCCTGTGGTTGGTCCGCCAGCGGGTCGCCCTCGATACGCTTCCCATATATAGTTCATCCGCCCGAAAGCCAAACCGCATTGGCCCACCTCGATTCGCCTTTCATACAAATTTCATCCGCCCAAGCAGAATACCCGATCAGGTTCCTTCAGGATTCTGATTCTGTTGTTTCAAGTTCATCTAAAATTGAAAAAAACACAAAGTGCCTTATATAGAAATGCAGATCTTTGTAGATTCTTGTGTGCTGAAATTTAGAAATAAAACAAAAATATGAAAAAAAAACTTAATTTTCAAGCACATTCCCTGGACATCCAGCTGAGTTTTGTTCTCAATACATCTTACATGCGTTGTTAGTTCATTGAGATAAAAAAAGCAAAGCAATCCACTTTAACGACCCCGGGTCTTTTGTGGGATCTGTTGCAAGTTTCTACTCATTTCTAGGCGTCCGAAGGTTATGTGTGGTGAGTCACTCAAAACCTCTTTTACGCTAATGGACCGACGTTTTACTTCCCCATCCGATACAAGGCGAGATCAGGCAAATCTCGTCTCGAAAAATGCCACCGGGTCCGTCAGGGATTGAACCCAGGCCATACTAGGGTGAGAGGCTACCACGCTAACCACTGCGCCACCGGACCCGGCTTTGAGGTGAAATGATGAAAAAAATAAAGAAATAAAATAATATATTGATAAGCAAACTTGTTGTGAAGATTTGTCATTTCCTGGAAATAAAAATAATTCTTGACGTGCAAAAAAACTAAATTATTTAAAATGTTCATGTATTATTGGTACTTACATATAAAACGGCAACGTATTGAATGTTAACAATTCTTCTCTAATCTAATCGAACACAAGCCCAGCTAATCCGAAGAAAGTATCCTGGAAGAACATATGCATAGATTACACCCCATGTTCTTTCTTGTCATTCAATTTTATCATATATTGTTGTATTCCCTTGTGGACCATCATTCAGTGAGGTACTCCTGGATTTTAGCTCCTGAAAAGTGCTTAAAAAGTGCAAAAATGCCTCAGGGCAAGAAAAAGAGGCGGTCCTCACCAGCAGGATCGGCAGATTTGAAGAAGCTAAAGAATGCCGAAGCGCTTCCTGCAAAGCCAGGCAGTTTGAGCAAGGACGCTCAAAAATTGTCTGGAAACCAGTTCGCTACCCTCCCTGTGGACGTGAGCGAGAAGGAAGAATTTGAACGACGGGAAAAGTTGCCACCCATTTTTGTGAAAACATCGTCATCGGATTCGGTGCGAAAGTGGCTGACCGGGTTTATCAAATCTGGTGCTTTACGAGCTTCCATTCGCTTGTGTGCTGATGGACTCAAAATTCTGCTACCTACCAGAAAGGATTACAACTACGTTCGGGATTTCCTGAACAACACAAAGATTGAATACTACAGCCATGACGATCCAGGTAAACGCCCCATGAAACAGGTCCTCCGTGGCTTGTACGACATGGATGTGAGTGTGCTGAAAGAAGAGCTCAAAACTCTTAAGTTGAACGTGATCGAAGTCTTCAAGATGACGAGACACAACAAGGACATCAAGTATCGTGATCAACTGTATCTGGTTCATCTCGAGAAAGGATCGACAACGCCGTCTGAGCTGAAAGCAGTTCGGGCAATTTTCAACATCATCGTGACTTGGGAACGTTATCGTCCAATGCACCGTGACGTGACGCAATGTTCGAATTGCTTGCAGTTTGGACATGGTGGAAGGAACTGTTTCATCAAGAGTCGTTGTGCAACCTGCGGAGGTGAGCACAAAACTCAAGCTTGCGAAACAATCAACGAGAACATCGAAGTGAAATGCTTCAATTGCGGCGGCGACCATTCGACCAAGAATCGAAGCTGCCCAAAACGTGCTGAGTTTGTAAAAATTCGGCAGCAAGCGACGACGAGGCACCAACCAAATCGTCGCAAAACACCACCAGCATACACGGACGTGGATTTTCCTGCTTTGGCGTCACCAGGAGCAGGATCTACTCGAGTGGTTCCAAATCTTCGGCCATTGCCGTTGAATCAGCGGCAAAAAGTTGCAGAGAATACAACTCCTCCAGGCTTCAGTCAGCAAACGAGGGAAAACCAACCAATATCAACGGGTGAAGGCAGTAGTGACCTGTTTTCACCACAAGAACTTCTGAACATTTTCATCGAGATGACAACAACTCTGCGTGGGTGCAAAACTCGCCAGGAACAAGTAAGAACTCTTGGAGCATTCATCTTAAAATACAGTTCGTAGTTTACTCGTTCTAGTGATTTTGAATATTTCAATGGATTTATTTGTTTAGTTTTAGGTTAGGATTAGTTGTTAAAGTGATTTTTTTCTTCTTTTTTACCCAAATGTATTCAATTCAATGCAATAATGTAAAACAATTTGAAGCAAATAAATAAATGTGATCAGTTAATAATAAAACGAAAAATACAACAAAGATGAAGAGCATTAGGCCATACCACTTATCATGTAAAAGAAATGTTATTATTATAAGAATGTTCAATAAAGACATATTTAATTTCAAAAATCATATATTGTATGGGGGAATGGTAGATATGAATATAAAAATAAATCTTACAGTGAAAAGAAAAATACAAATAAGCAGTAATTTAAAAGATGATTCCGGGAAGCTGCAAAACAAACAACTATAATTAAAAAGACAAATGCTCCAGATGGTTCCAATGCTGAAAGAAAAGGAATAGGATAAGGAAGGATATAAACATTTAAATAAATCATATAGTGAATAGATGAATGTAGGCATTAAAATTGAAGAAGATTCCCGGAAGCTGGAAGAAAGATAATTATATTTTAAAGAAAAATTCTTCAGATGGTTCCATTGCTAATTCAGTAACTGTTGTTAGTTCATGAAATTTGATCATACATATATGGTATGGAGGAATGGTAGAAAAAAGGACAAGGAATAGGAATGATAAATAAATCAAATCAAGAATAGATAAATACATATAAGCAGTTCATTTATAAATGATCCAGGAAGCTGTAAAAAAAATTAAACCCAATTTAAAATGATACTGTTGCCACTGAACTGATAATTGAAAATAATTGAAATATCTTCCTACCCACGTCCTGCATCATGCACACCTAAAAAAACGGCAAACAAAAGAAAGACAAAAATCGCTGCTGCACCACTAATCGCCTCAACTGCTGGCACTGAACCCGCATCCTTTGGAGTGTTAACATTCACACAAAAAAACATCAACATTAATTGAGTTGCCAAAAAATCCGCTTTGTAAATGCCACCTCGATACTCTCCAAGAGGATTCCCTTAGGGCAACTGGGAAAGTAATACTTTTTACCAAAATGTCCACCAAATTTCCATACAAACATACAAAAAAGAACAAATCAAATCATAACAACAATGAAACATAACAAATTTCAACAATTTCAAATGATTGCACATCTGCCAGCAATATTTATAAGGGGTGTCACATAAATTACACCAATAATAACGATTCTTGCAAAACAACCTTCAATCACCATTCCAAACGCACTTTTAACTGTTTGTTTACATAAGTAAACAATCTAAACAACACAACACTTCTCCCAACACAAACTTAACAACGAAATTCAGGAGCCGCCGATTAAATGACAACACGGTCGTTGAAAACTGACTGAAAATGTCAAATTCGAAATAAATTCCTTCAGATGCAAACCGCCACGGAAATCAGCCATTGGCTCGCCGCGGCGATTGAGGGGCGAACGATTTTGAAATATTTCAGCGATCAGTTTGAACCGCCCAGGCGATGCGCCAATGGCACACCAAGGCGAATGGAGGGCGGACGAAATTGAAAAATTTCAGCCGCTCAGGGCGGTTCCAAGGCGGAACACACGATCAGTAACGTCCGCTGATGCGTAACGTACGCCCTTCGCTTTTCAACGTACCACGAGTTCAAGGAAAAGCTGCTGTCGTCATTCAAGTGGCCGGCTTCAAGACAGCGGTCCAGCAGATTGGGAACTCAATCGCCAACCTCGTGGCAACATCTGTTCACGGGCGAAGTAGACCACCGTCCCGATCCAGACGTCTATTTTAACAAGCTGGGCTAGGCGGAAAACGACAAGACTGAGGACGGCAAGTAGGGCGAGAGCATGAACAACACGACGACGCTGGGTGCGCTGAATCGGCCGAGACGACGACGACGACGAAGTCCGCTGCCAAGAAAAAAGTACGTGCCTCACTGTCCATCAAGTTGAATCTGGATTAGGTTTTGATTGTTTTTTTTTAATTTAAATTTCAATTTTATTTAAACTTTGATATTGTTCTAGGTCGCTTCTACGCTCAAGGCGCACGTCATCGACAACAAGGACAAGGCCGCAAGCGAAAATATACGCAAGTGAAAAATAAACGGTTCTTTTCGCCGGTGCGTCGCAAAATCACACCTGCTGAACCGCCTCGTAATGGTGGCGCGTCCTGCCACAGCCGAAATTATGACATGTCGAGCGTGTTGAACGCAGTCGCGCAACATTAACGACCCAAATTTGATGTTTGGCTTCCTCGTGCTCGACATCATGGTATCCGGTATCTTCAAGAATCTGCTCAACTCGGGACACTTCCAGGAGGCGGGCGCAAAGGTTCTGACATGCCTTCGAACGTGATCGAGATGACGGACGTGACGTTCTCGTGCGTTTGTAGATCCGCAGGTCGCGATGAATGTAAGGGACTTCTTTCAGTGATTCTTTTGCTACAAATTACAGCTAGTGTTCGGCAACTGTGGCGTCATTTCGGCCAACCTCGTCGGCAAGGGCTACATGGAGATGACCGGCGTTGCCCTGGAAACGTCACAGGACATCGCCGAAGAGATCATATTCAAAGGAGGCCGGTACCCGGAAGCACAAGTAAGCGTTAAACGTGGCCCTCGCGTCAACCCAGATTTTAACTTGTTTTTTTTTTGTCACGATCGAACACGAGGGCACGCTGATATCCTGGCCGGCTGCGATTGCTGTTCGAAAATTGCCAGACCTGCTTCGAAGCCATCTCGCGCAACGTTCTACCTCGGGTACGTTGGCAACCAGGACAAAGTTCGTTTGATACCTTTGGGGTCTCAAAACAACCTCCTAAAATTTGAGAGCGATTGGTTGCTGTCGCAGATAGGGCGGGCAATGATGGTAGAATTTAAAGAATGCGTAAATGAGCACAAAATGTTGCAGAGATATTGCCTGTGACCATTCGAAATGTTAGTGCCGCAATTCGAATGTTTCTTGATTCTCCGTTAGACAACGGAGATGCACACGAAGCGAGAGCAACCTCGTGTGCAATGAAATGAGCCTGCTCCGCGGGTGCAACTGTATAAGTGTAGCGCGTCGTCTGGGTAGATTGAAGTGTGCGCAACGCGCACGTTGGTAGAGGAAAGAGAGAGAGCGAAAACGAACGTAGACGCGGATGTGTCGTGAGAGTGAAGCTGATGAACTTCGGGATGAACTCGCGCGGCGTGGTTGTGGGAAATTGAGAGAGTTACGCGTGTGTTTGTTCGCTTGTGGACCGATTGTGTCGGGACTGGCCTTCGGGTTTCGGGATTCAGAAGAGTTCTTCAGTCTGGCGTTTAATCCTGACGCGAGCGGTTGAGTTTTATGTGGTGGGTGGTGGGACCATAAAACGAAACGAAGGTTCGCTCCCGCGTGTGGCAGAATGTAGCCAGAGTTACGACAATGGCGCAGTCTGTAGGTTTATTAAATAAAGTGTTGGTCACAAAGACACAATTTCGTGAGACGAGCGTTGCTCGTTGGCCAATAAGAAGGACTTTTGTGAGACGAGTGTTGCTCGTTGGCCACTGAGGAAGAATTTGTGAGACGAGCGTTGCTCGTTGGCCACTGAAAGTGAAATGTGTGAGACGAGCGTTGCTCGTTGGCCACAAAGACACAATTTCGTGAGACCAGCGTTGCTCGTTGGCCAATAAGAAGAACTTTTGTGAGACGAGTGTTGCTCGTTTTCCACTAAGGATGAATATGTGAGACGAGCGTTGCTCGTTGACCGTTTAGAGGGACAATTGTGAGACGAGCGTTACTCGTTGGACACTGAGAGTAAAATTTGTTAGACGAGCGTTGCTCGTTAGCCACTAAGGAGGATACATTGCGAGATGAGCGTTGCTCGATGGCCGCTAGAAAAAAATCGTGAGACAAGCGTTGTTCGTTGGCCACTGAGGCGAAATTTCTCGAGACGAGTTTTGCTTGGTGGGTATTAACACGAGCCACCTTGCCAGGATCTTTGTGTAACTAGCATTTTACGGTTACGGAAAGAAACATATTTGGTAGAAGAAATGCTACGTTTGAAACAAGGATAGATATTTAGGAATAGACAAGACTTAATAAAAGGTAGCTTGTACCTCTATACGACTTTTGTTGGAACCGTTGGTTGAATTCTAAGGAATTAAAATAATGATTGCGAGCGAAAAAATCGTTGGGTTTGAGAATTTCAATCAGTTTTGAGCAAAGTAACGATAGCCTGAACCCTACATGACTTACGTTGGAGCTTTTGTATGTATTCTTGGGAGAATTTAATATGTTGAAATCGTTTGGTTTGAGAATTTCAATCAGTTTTGAGCTAAGATTTAAGAAACGGTAGCTTGAAACCGACGACACGACAAGACACTCGGTGCAAAAATCTGAGTTAAAACAGGTCCCACCGTGAATCCCGTGAAATCACCGTGATTGACAAAAGTCACGGTAAATTGAAAGACCCCTCGGGTTTTGCTTAAATTCAAATCAACTCGCAACACTGTTTGAATGTAAATATTTACATTGGTCATAACCTCATTCATTTTTTTGGAAAATTCTCAGGTTCAAGATTCTTTTCCGGCGTTTCTAACGCCGGAATTTGGTCTCATTACGGCATTGGCCGGTGCCCTGGCCAAGACGTGAAGACGACGGAAATTATGTTATATTCTCGAGAAATAACACGCACAGCGCAAGAAGCATCCCTCCGATGACTTTTACGGCCTCTTCCGAAACACTTCCGTTTTTAACAGCGACCATTTGGCTTGCAAGGAGATTCTAGAATGTCTGGAGGACAAGGTACCAAAACGCTTGGAGCTGCTCAGGCCGTACGAAGTTCCGGAACCGTTCCGAAGGACTATCCATTTTTGTCCTAAGAATTCTAGCTTCCTGCTGCCGGAGCTAGAACTTATCAAAAGCGGATCGGTTCGATGAGGCTGGCGTAACCGGCTGCAGGTGCTTAACCAGATTTAACACGACAATATGTACGGCATTTATCGGGACTGGCTCTTGGAAGCTAGGAAGGGGAACGATTGTGGCGCGTCAGCTGTCGGAAGCCGTGGATAATTCGCGGGATATTTGCCTCAGAAAAACTGGCTATGCTGGCAAAGCTTTTTTCCCGGAGATTATGGGGGATTAGTTGATGCTCCCGAGAAAAACGACGGTAGAGTAGATCGAGTTGTCGCGAAGGTTTCTTCCGTTGGTGTATCACGTTATAGAACTGCTCAAGAATAGCTTTATCGAAAAGGATCCCAAGAAGGTTCTGGGGAAAGAGAAGAACCGAATAACAAGTTTTGAGTAGTTATAGCTGAGTGAGGCCGCCCACAACCATTGCCATGGCCACTTCGAACGCGGCCGCTCGGTTGTTTAAGTTCTAGGGTGGGTTCTATGGGTGGAACAGGTACTTAAGTAACGTTTTCTTAGACGACTGTGGCAGTGCCAAGCAGATTAGCTACCTGTTCCCTTTCTCAAGCTTCGGTGCCGCGAAAGTGACGGAACAATGGCAAGCGACCCGAAACAGCATTTACCGGTTATCCAGTACGATTTCCTCGACGAAATCAACCACGGAATTTCGCTGCTGGAACGCCTAATTGATTGCGGTTACTAGGACGAACCCACCAGATGCTACGATCAGCGCGTCATTTATTTTTTTATTTGTCACCGTCTTCGGCATTATGCCGCACAGACTGTATATACTTATAAACTAAACGTATAAACAGATATAAAACATTAAAAACATAAAGGTACGTCACAACACGTTTCTAATTTTAGTTTTAAATAGTTCTTTTGTCATGTCGAAATTAAAAAAGCACCAAACTGGGTTGAAATAACGGCAGCAGCGATCGATCGGGTGGTTTTGTCCGTAAACGGTAGTGTGCCTAGCGATCCTAAACGGCAGGTAGGTTCTCAGCGCACGTTGGGGCTCGTGAAGGCTCATTTTCTGACGGATCTCCGGGCAGTCTACTCGGTTTGTAAGAACGTCAAACACAAACAGACGTTGCAGGAAAATCCGGCGATGTTCTAGAGATTCTAATTGTAGTAATCTTCGGCGGTCATCGTAACTTGTTAGGTACGCAGGGTTCCTCCAGGGCAGGCGACGTAGAGCGTATAGTGTAAAGCTTTTCTGCACTTTCTCCAAGCGGTCACACAGAACTGCGTAATGCGGTGCCCAGACTTGCACAGCATACTCGAGAATACTTCGTACCAGAGAGATGTACAGCGTTTTAAGTGCCCGAATGTTCTCGAAGTCCACCGTGTTACGTCGAAGGAATCCCAGCGTTGCAAAGGCCTTAGCGGAAGTGACAGCGACATGCTTGTCGAAGGTGAGCTTGTGGTCCATCATTACGCCGAGGTCTTTGATGCAGTCGACACGAGTTAACAAGTGTGAATTCATCTCATATCGGTAGTGAATCGTGTCCTGTTTCTTAGAGAAGCTGATGACGTTGCATTTCTCTTCATTCACCTTCATCCCGTTCCTAACACACCATTCGTTAATAGCGCAGATATCCTGCTGCAGGGCGACGCAATCGATGGCAGAGGAAACAACACGAAACACTTTGAGGTCATCTGCATACAGCAACTTTTGGGATTTGAGGTGAGTGCAAATGTCGTTGACGAACAGTAAAAAGATCAATGGGCCGAGGTGGCTTCCCTGCGGCACTCCGGATGTCACGGCAAACTGGAGCGATCGTGAGCTTCCTATGTGAACAAACCCTGTTCTGCCGGTCAGATAGGAAGAGAGCCATACCGTGAGCCAGCGAGGGAATCCCATACGTCTCAGCTTTTCAATTGCCAAGTTATGAGGCACCTTATCAAAGGCTTTGGCAAAGTCCACGTACACGGAATCAACCTGGCACCGTTTCTCAAGGCTGGAATTTATCGAGCTAACGTACAGCACCAAGTTCGAGACTGTGGATCGTTTCTTCACGAACCCATGCTGAAACTCCGATATGATGGGGACTGCGGCAGCGTACATTCTTTTGTGAATCAGTTGTTCTAGAACTTTTGGCAGGCAGGATAGTATTGAGATCGGTCTGTAGTTTTGAACATCTTTCCTTCGTCCAGATTTATGAATTGGCGTAATGGCAGCAACTTTCCACACATCTGGGAACTGACCATTTGTAAGCGATCGGTTGAAGACTAAGCTTACAGGGTGTGCCAACGATCCAGCGCACATTTTAATGAAAGAAGGTGGCAGCTTATCAGGACCAGGGCCTTTTGAAGAGTCAACTGCAGCCAAAGCTTCTAGAACTTCTGCTTCAGAAAGAACCGGAAATGGCATGTCAATGTTGTGGGAGGGAATTTCGTCGAGATAATCTGCTGGAGCGGTGTGCAAGCCATGGTTGAACACGCCTTTGAAAAAGTCGACAAATAAATTAGCTGCTTCTTCAGGACTGTTTGAGCTACGATCACCCGAATCGACCACGGAAGGAATGCCATCAGTTCGCTTCCTGCTCTTAACGTAACTCCAAAACGACGAAGGGTCATCCGTTAAGCGGGTTTGAATGTTGTCGAGGTACTCACGGTACAGTGTTTCGTTCAGCAGCTCGTACTCCGTTTCCAGTCGCTCGACACAAACGTTATCCTCCGGTGATTTCGACCGAAACAGTCGTTTCCTTGCTTTGCGCAGAATGTTCCGCTTATGCCGTAACTCAGCATTCCACCATGGTTGTTTGATTGATCGATCTCTAGCTATCCGTTTCCTCGGCACGAGCAGTTGAATCACGTCAAATACTACGCTGTAGAAATGTGATGCTTGAGTGTTGGCGTCTTCCGAGTTCAGCACGTTGTCCCAGTCGATTTGATTCAATGCATCCGTAACAGCAACATGGTCACATCGGTTGAAGTCAAAATCAGCAACGTCAGCAGAGTGTTGGCTAACTTGGTCGGGATTGTGGTGGAGGTCAACCTTCAGTACAAACTGTTTGTGATGTCGGTCGGGTTTGAGAATAGCCGACGGAGGTTCGATCAGGTCAACTCTATCTGCGTCGTTCACGAAAGCTAGGTCAAGTATGTTGCCTCTAGCATTGGAGAGATTACAAACCTGCTGCATTCCGGACGTCAGTAAGGATTCCATAAGGTCAAGTTCAATTTCGGTCGAGGCAATGCGGGACAACTTCCGACCGTAAAAAGCTCTGGTCAAATTCCCCGACCACGTGTTCTGCAAGGGTCATCGCGACAACGGTTCCACCAGTCCACCAGTATGCCGAAGACATCATATGAACGGAATCATTGTCAAGAAAACATCCCCCCCCCTCCACCCCTGGAGTTTTTATTGCATTCTACAACGCCTCTTAACGCACAGTTATCACCATTTCCTATTAAACTCCGTCGTCCACCTGTAGGTTCCCGTTGTTTCGCCTTCGCTACAACTTTTCTGCAGCATGATCTGTCCTTTCAGCTTCTCCGACTGCTATTTGATCTTCTCTTTTTCTCGTCCAAATGCTGGTATCGTTGATCGCGTTTTTGGGCACGGGCAGTCCGCTCATCTTCGCTGGTCGAGTAGACCATCGTCAGTCTACTCGTAGTGTCAGTCACAGGATAATCTACCCGCAGTTTCTTTGGCAGACCTCTACGACCGGTGTGCTAGCCTCCGTCATGCCCTGCAGGTAAAGCTGCTACACAGCTTGGTGTACTTTTTTCGCCGCGCTTTCTGGCGATGATGTCCCACTTTTCCGGCGAGCAACCTGCGTTGAGGCAATCTGTTCCCGACTAAGCTGATGATATCCGGTCAACTTGGACACGCGTCAGAGTCGCGATGCGTTTGCCAAAGTTACCCACTGTTTCCTGTACCCCGAGCAGGGGTAAATAACACGGGAATACCAAATTTTGGTATTACTTGGGCAAATAACAGCGACCAAAATGTGCCATTGGTTTCCCAGTAATAGATGGTAAAATACCATGAAATCATACCAAAGCCTAGTATGTGGAAGGGCACAACAATACCAAACCATGATATTCCAAAGGTAAAATAATACCACAACATAAAACCATTTCAATACCAAGTTGAGGTCTTCTGGATTTTTGAACATTGCTCGAATACCTGAACATGGTATTACCACGGTTTTATTTTTAGGTATTCCCGCGCCCTTGAAAATCAGATTTTGGTATTCCTGTGGTCTTGCACATACCGTAAACTGGGGTGACTTTGATAGCCCGGGGTGAGTTTGATAGGTTTTTCAAATGCCCGTCAAATTAATATCTAAACTTTTTTGAGAATTTTGAGTATGTAAGCATTAAGGGATAGCTTATTATCGAACATATATGCAAAATTGTGACTGCTACATTCGATGTATCAAAATTAGTGGCCGAATCAAATTTCTATCAATGTCACCCCGGGCTATCAAAGTCACCCCAGTTTACGGTACATGATTTTGGTATGATTTGATGGTATTTTACCATCTATTACTGGGCAACCAAGATCACATTTTGGTCGCTGATATTTGCACAAGTAATATCAAAATTTGGTATTTTCATACCATTTTTAGTGCAGCAGTTGCAGTTAGTGAAAAAACGGAAATGATCCATATGCAACAGCCAAATCTACTCACCTGATGATTCCATGTTGTTCTTAGTGATATTCTTCACCACACCGAATGCATTTGTCATTGATGAACGGCCTGTGCATGAAGTTCTTGAAGATTCTGAAAAATAACAAGATTGAAAAATAAGTGTTATTAAAATAAAACTGGATTGAAATTCAACAAAATTCAATAATCTTTCGATTGACTCGTTTTTCAAAGTATTTGGTTTTTTTCAAGTCATTTTAGCGCAAAATTTATTATCTTGTCCAAATTGGTAAATAAAAATCCCAAAGTTTCAGAGAAAATTGATCAAACCTTTCAATACCAAAATAATACCAAAATGTGCCATCCTGACTTAGAAAATTTTCCACAATTTCAAGTCATTTCTTTAGGGGGTATATCAAAAATGTTTAAAATAAAGTTTGAAATTTCCGGTTTTCAATGAAAGCATTCGCTTTGAGACATCATTTTAGTGCAAAATTAATTATTTTGTCAAAAATGGTCAAAATTTTCCCATAGTTTCAGAGGAATTTGATAAAACACTGTAATACCAAAAGAATACCAATATGTGGTGTTCGACCATTGACAAATTCTGCAATTTTTCAATATCAAAACAATACCTTAAATTGGTATGATACCACATTTTGCTCTTGCATAATCCTCAAGACAAATTTTAAAGGGTCCAGGAATACCAAAATTTGGTATTGATACCAGAGAAAGGTATTATTACGCATTTCCCTTGTTATTTACCTATGCTCGGGACGAGCGATCGCATCGGCGCGATATAGATAATCTTGAACTCGTCCACGTTGATCGTTCCTTCGTCGTTGATGTGCTTAAAGATTTCGCGCATCATGGTGGCAAAGCTGCGTTCGTTTTACCGGCACTGGTTGAGGCGCAAAGTAGCAGATTTACATCGCTCTCGAGGGCCGTCTTGTACAGGCGACTTTCGATTCTGTTGAGGGTTTTGAAGCCAGCGAACACGGGTTGCACGTACTAGAGCTGCTTACCGATGACCATCAGTCCCATTGCCTCTTCGGAGGGTTTTGGCTTTAACGCCGGCACGTAAACTTTTTCGTAACCCTTGCGCTGTTCGCAGAAACTTCTTTTTGGCAACTGGCATCGTTTGTTTGCCATCAGATGGGATCTCTTTTCACCATCGTAATCATCCAACTCTTGCTGTCCCGTGTCCAGCTGGTGCAAGATCTTCGCCAGGAACGGATCGGCCTTTTCGCGAATATCAATCTCACTTACGCTCTGCAACGAAGCCAGCATCGTCCAGAACAGAATAATCTGAAAAGAGAAAATCAAAACAGTCAAACCTAAGCAAATGGACCAGCTGTCCCAGTATGTAGAGTGCTTTTACCTTCTTGCCTTCCTCGTTGCTGTCGAGATTTTCCGCGTAAATCATTCCGTTGATTTACTTCGTCCATCACGTTCCTTGTCGCTCTCCTCTTCCGACCCGTACAGTCACTCCGACGCCCGCTCCCGCAGCGACAGCCGAATCCGTCCTAAGGTCGGTGATCTTATCCTTAAATTGGCCAACAACGCGTAATCATCCGAGTTTCGTTTTAAAGGCCATCGTGGCCATATTATTCCATTCCGGAGTAAAAGAACCAGTTGAGAACCAGGTTGGGAAGGAATTTGACGACGTTGCGAAAAACAAACAAAAAATGACATTTCTAAATGTCAAGTAGCAGTGCTGCTGATTTTATCATTTTTTTCAGGGAAACGTCAGTTCGACCGGTTTGACGTTTCGAGTTCCAAAGGAAGCGGAGGGGTAAGCCGATTTGGTGCCCACTTTTTGGAAGCGAGTGGCTTGTCGTGTCGTCGCTGAAACCCTACACGACTTACGTTGGAGCTTTTGATTATATTCTAGGGCAGCGATTCTCAACTTTCTTCTAGGCTGGTACCCCCTACCATGTAAATCAAGTAGCCCCGGTACCCCCGTTGAGAATCGCTGTTCTAGGGAGAATATAAGATGTTGATTCGAGCGACAAAATGGTTGGGTTTGAGAATTTCAATCAGTTTTGAGCAAAAATTTTAGAAACGATAGCCTGAACTCTACACGACTTACGTTGGAGCTTTTGATTGTATTCTAGGGAGAATTTAAAATGTTGATTTGAGCGAGAAAATTTGTGGGTTTGAGAATTTTAATCAGTTTAGAGCAAAGATTTAAGAAACGATAGCCTGAAACCCTACGCGACTTACGTTGGAGCTTTTGATTGTATTCTAGGGAGAATTTAAAATGTTGATATGAGCGAGATAAATCGATGGGTTTGAGAAATTCAATCGGTTTTGAGCAAAGATTTAAGTAACCGTACAGGCTACTTACGTTGGAGCTTTTGAATGTATTCTAGGGAGAATTTAAAAGTGCGAGCGAAAAATCGTTGGGTTTGAGAGTTCCAATCAGTTTAGAGCTAAGATTTAAGAAATGGTAGCCTGAAAATCTACACGACTTACGTTTGAGCTTTTGATTGTATTCTAGGGAGAAATTAAAATGTTGATTTGAGCGAGATAAATCGGTGGGTTTGAGAAATTCAATCGGTTTTGAGCAAAGATTTAAGTAACCGTACAGGCTACTTACGTTGGAGCTTTTGATTGTATCCTAGGGAGAATATAAGATGTTGATTCGAGCGAGAAAATTGTTGGGTTTGAGAATTTCAATCAATTTTGAGCTAAGATTTAAGAAAAAGGTAGCCTGAAACCCTACACGACTTACGTTGGAGCTTTTGATTGTATTCTAGGGAGAAATTAAAATGTTGATTTGAGCTAGAAAAATCGGTGGGTTTGAGAAATTCAACCAGTTTTGAGCAAAGATTTAAGTAACCGTACAGGCTACTTACGTTGGAGCTTTTGAATGTATTCTAGGGAGAATTTAAAATGTTGATTCGAGCGAAAAATCGTTGGGTTTGAGAATTTCAATCAGTTTTGAGCTGAGATTTAAGAAATGGTAGCCTGAAACCCTACACGACTTACGTTGGAGCTTTTGAATGTATTCTAGGGAGAATTTAAAAGTTGATTTGAGTGAGAAAATTGGTGGGTTTGAGAATTTTAATCAGTTTTGAGCAAAGATTTAAGAAACGGTAGCCTGAAACCCTACACGACTTACGTTGGAGCTTTTGATTGTATCCTAGGGAGAATATAAGATGTTGATTCGAGCGAGAAAATTGTTGGGTTTGAGAATTTCAATCAGTTTTGAGCAAAGATTTAAGAAACGATAGCCTGAAACCCTACGCGACTTACGTTGGAGCTTTTGATTGTATTCTAGGGAGAAATTAAAATGTTGATTTGAGCTAGAAAAATCGGTGGGTTTGAGAAATTCAACCAGTTTTGAGCAAAGATTTAAACAACCGTACAGGCTACTTACGTGGAGCTTTTGAATGTATCCTAGGGAGAATTTAAAATGTTGATTCGAGCGAAAAATCGTTGGGTTTGAGAATTTCAATCAGTTTTGAGCTGAGATTTAAGAAACGGTAGCCTGAAACCCTACACGACTTACGTTGGAGCTTTTGATTGTATTCTAGGGAGAATTTTAAATGTTGATTCGAGCGAAAAATCGTTGGGTTTGAGAATTTCAATCAGTTTTGAGCTAAGATTTAAGAAACGGTAGCCTGAAACCCTACACGACTTACGTTGGAGCTTTTGATTGTATTCTAGGGAGAAATTAAAATGTTGATTTGAGCTAGAAAAATCGGTGGGTTTGAAAAATTCAATCAGTTTTGAGCAAAGATATAAGAAACGGTAGCCTGAAACCCTGCACGACTTACGTTGGAGCTTTTGGTTCTGTTCTAGGGAGAATTTTAAATGTTGATTTGAGCGAGAAAAATCGGTGGGTTTGATGAATTCAATCAGTTTTGAGCAAAGATTTAAATAACCGTACAGGCTACTTACGTGGAGCTTTTGGATGTATTCTACGGAGAATTAAAAATGTAGATTCGAGCGAAAAATCGTTGGGTTTGAGAATTTCAATCAGTTTTGAGCTGAGATTTAAGAAACGGTAGCCTGAAACCCTACACGACTTACGTTGGAGCTTTTGATTATATTCTAGGGAGAATTTAGAATGTTGATTTGAGCTAGAAAAATCGGTGGGTTTGAGAATTTCAATCAGTTTTGAGCAAAAATTCAAGAAATGGTAGCCTGAAACCCTACACGACATAAGTTGGAGCTTTTGATTGTATTCTAGGGAGAAATTAAAATGTTGATTTGAGCGAGATAAATCGGTGGGATTGAGAAATTCAATCGGTTTTGAGCAAAGATTTAAGTAACCGTACAGGCTACTTACGTTGAAACTTTTGATTGTATTCTAGGGAGAAATTAAAATGTTGATTTGAGCTAGAAAAATCGGTGGGTTTGAGAAATTCAATCAGTTTTGAGCAAAGATTTAAGAAACGGTAGCCTGAAACCCTACACGACTTACGTTGGAGCTTTTGATTGTATTCTAGGGAGAATTTAAAATGTTGATTTGAGCGAGAAAAATCGGTGGGTTTGATGAATTCAATCAGTTTTGAGCAAAGATTTAAATAACCGTACAGGCTACTTACGTGGAGCTTTTGGATGTATTCTAGGGAGAATTAAAAATGTTGATTCGAGCGAAAAATCGTTGGGTTCGAGAATTTCAATCAGTTTTGAGCTGAGATTTAAGAAACGGTAGCCTGAAACCCTACACGACTTACGTTGGAGCTTTTGATTATATTCTAGGGAGAATTTAGAATGTTGATTTGAGCAAGAAAAATCGGTGGGTTTGAGAATTTCAATCAGTTTTCAGCAAAAATTCAAGAAATGGTAGCCCGAAACCCTACACGACTTAAGTTGGAGCTTTTGATTGTATTCTAGGGAGAAATTAAAATGTTGATTTGAGCGAGATAAATCGGTGGGATTGAGAAATTCAATCGGTTTTGAGCAAAGATTTAAGTAACCGTACAGGCTACTTACGTTGAAACTTTTGATTATATTCTAGGGAGAATTTTAAATGTTGATTTGAGCTAGAAAAATCGGTGGGTTTGAGAAATTCAATCAGTTTTGAGCAAAGATTTGAGAAACGGTAGCCTGAAACCCTACACGACTTACGTTGGAGCTTTTGATTGTATTCCAGGGAGAATTTTAAAATGTTGATTTGAGCTAGAAAAATCGGTGGGTTTGAGAAATTCAATCAGTTTTGAGCAAAGATTTAAGAAATGGTAGCCTGAAACTCTACAGTACTTATGTTGGAGCTTTTGATTGTTTTCTAGGGAGAATATAAGATGTTGATTTGAGCGAGAAATTTGTTGGGTTTGAGAATTTAAATCAGTTTTGAACAAAGATTTAAGTAACTATAGCCTGAAATCCTACACGACTTACGTTGGAGCCTTTGATTTCATTCTAGGGAGAATTTAAAAATGGTGTTTGCGAGCGAGAAAAATCGTTGGGTTTGAGAATTTCAATCAGTTTTGAGTAAAGATTTAAGAAATGGTAGTTTGAAACTCCACACGACTTATGTTGGAGCCGTTGATTGAATTCTAGTGAGAATAGAGGATGGTGATTGCGAGAGAGAACAATCATGTTTTAGAATTTTGATTGAATTGTAAGGAAAATTTAAACCTGATGATGAATGCGCTGGAGGGGAATTGTTAAAATTGCGAAATTTGAATTGTTTATTCAAAGCGGAGTACAGGAGAAGGAAAATGTCGCAGATAGGGCGGGCAATGATGGTAGAATTTAAAGAATGCGTAAATGAGCACAAAATGTTGCAGAGATATTGCCTGTGACCATTCGAAATGTTAGTGCCGCAATTCGAATGTTTCTTGATTCTCCGTTAGACAACGGAGATGCACACGAAGCGAGAGCAACCTCGTGTGCAATGAAATGAGCCTGCTCCGCGGGTGCAACTGTATAAGTGTAGCGCGTCGTCTGGGTAGATTGAAGTGTGCGCAACGCGCACGTTGGTAGAGGAAAGAGAGAGAGCGAAAACGAACGTAGACGCGGATGTGTCGTGAGAGTGTAGCTGATGAACTTCGGGATGAACTCGCGCGGCGTGGTTGTGGGAAATTGAGAGAGTTACGCGTGTGTTTGATCGCTTGTAGACCGATTGTGTCGGGACCGGCCTTCGGGTTTCGGGATTCAGAAGAGTTCTTCAGTCTGGCGTTTAATCCTGAAGCGAGCGGTTGAGTTTTATGTGGTGGGTGGTGGGACTATAAAACGAAACGAAGGTTCGCTCCCGCGTGTGGCAGAATGTAGCCAGAGTTACGACAGTTGCGTCCACACTTTGCGCATTGCATTTCAATTTTGTATGGGAAAACCATAATTTTTACATTTTGATTTTTATCATTTTTATTTTCCACTAAAGTTTTTAAACCAACACAAAAGCGTTAAAATTGAGAAAATTCTCTAAAACTTTCCTGAAAAAAGTATTGAGCTATCTTGCTCCTGTCAAAAGATACAGGGAGCTCAAAACTGGTCTAAAACGTGTTTTCCGAGTCAAAAACACGTTTTTGGCTCGGAGAGCTACAGTGTCCGTTCACCTCGAATGTTCGCAAGACACTGATTCCAACATTCTTGTGGCTTCCCCCAAAACGTTCCTGGAACTGGAGAGCTGCTATCAAGAAATGCCACTTGGGACGGCTATGACCTTGTAAGTGACGACCTGGGTACAGAATAGTGGTTCGCAAAACGGCCTCAATTTAGAACTGTCAAAGCGGAACCAATTTACTGTTCGCAAAATGATAGCAAGAAGTGGCAAGTATTGTGTTCGATCTATAATTTATTTTGAGGAATAAAAAAAGTTGATGGCGTCGAGCTATTGAGGTATTCAAAGTCAACATATTTTATGAAAAAAAACGGATATTTTAAGAAGAGGGATGAAATCGCGCTTGGCATAATTCGTCGCTAACATTTTTTGGGTTTCACGCAAAACCAATGTTAATGACTCGTTTTGAAATATTAGCGAAGAATTATTAATAACTATGAATGGCACCTGCCAAATACTATTGAATAATCTTACTCCGATATTATCACTACCATTAAAAGATACATAATCTCGGAACTTCTATTCGGTTGCTCTTCTGATTCACAAAATTCCACCCACTTCTGACATAATTTTTCATCTAGTGGAAAGCAAATAGGCATCTTTTGGCCGCCCATCGTTTAGACTACAAACAAAAAAAGTGCGAAGCACTTAATTTTTTAGCGAAAACTTTAACATTAACAGATCCAAAAAGTTTCGAAACAATTCACATGAGCAGCAAAAAATATGTCACGCTTGAGCTTGAGCATAGCCTTCTACTTTGTTTATGTTTACAGCTGTAGTGCAGTTGTATTAGTGGGGAGCAATGGGGAGCTTTCGAAAATCACGTTACGCATTCTGTCTATTCAGCACCCAGGTGACGACGAAAGCAACTCTACATGGAACTGTACAGAAAAAAATATTCCTGTAAATTTACATTATTTATCATGTACCAAAAGGTATCATGATAACTGATGTATATTTACACTACGTTCATTGGAAATTTACATTAGATTCATTGAAAATTTACATTATTTTGAAAATTTACATTAGTTTTGGAATTTACATTAGTTCAAATCAACTAATTCTGATTGGCCAATGGAAATGAGAAGCTCGACTTGGATTACAGTAGGAAAAGGGTGTGGCCTATGTTCTATTTTAAAATGGTTGAAGCGGGCAGCAAAAGGAAATTCAGATTTTAAAAAGATGTTTCACAGGTAGGGGACGCTTTCTCGTCGACGGCCAAGTGGAATAATGCTGGAGGCTGGACTGTAATCGAACGGACGATGGGTAGGATGTTCGGTGTTACTGCTGCTACCCGCTGCCGACTGAGCCATCTTTGCATTATATAAACGAGTGGCTAAAGCATCAACTTGTTCAGGTCGAGGCACAGGCAGTGGAACAGCGAAGTATGAGAGCGATAGAAAGAGAACCAAATATAACTATTTTTAGTTCGGGTAGTTTTGCAGTCAACGTTTGGCAGAAATAAATTGGATATATGATTTACATTAAATAGGAATTAATTAGATAAATTAGCATATTTCTTAAGCTTTTTTTGGTAATAGACCAATAAAAACGTGAAAATTACTTTTTCGATAGCAAAAAAAAAAATCAATGACAGATGTCAGAAGAAGAAGACGAAAAAACAATAGGTTGATGAGTGTCCGATTACACTGACCTACAAGAATGACGGCCTACACCCAACCGGCGGTCGCATGATTCTGATGCATGGCGGCATGAAAGTATATCAGAATCTGCATGAAAACTGTCGAGGCTTCGGATAATCGAGTACATACAAAGAAAAATTACTCTAAATTTAAAAAGATCGTTCGTT
This sequence comes from Culex pipiens pallens, assembly GCF_016801865.2. Taxonomy (NCBI): domain Eukaryota; kingdom Metazoa; phylum Arthropoda; class Insecta; order Diptera; family Culicidae; genus Culex; species Culex pipiens. The sequence goes on from NC_068937.1 coordinate 72,988,811, forward strand.
GGATTAAAAGTTCGCGTTGGTGAATATTCGTAGAAAGTTCAAACTTTTCAATTTAAAAGTTGGAAAGTTTTTGATACTACCATGCATTTATGGAACAAAATCGTTGTATTGGTAAAAGTATTTTACTTTTATTTGGAAAAGAAACCTTTTATGGCAAGAATACACAACATTTAGCACTACAGGGATAATTTCAGAAAAATGTGCTTGGTTTTTTACATTTATTTAAAAAAATTAAACAGTATGTTAGAAAAATCCTTTTTATGTATTTAACGCTTCTCCACTAGCTTCTGCTTCATACGGTACGCCACCGGTCACTTCCGAATACCCCAGTTTGGTCGGTTCCGGATGGAGGCTTCGACGCGACAGCAGTGTAACACGATGGTCACGTTTCCGGCCTCAATCAGGACAGTCTTGGAGGAGTTGGCCATTGATTCGGGAAGGGTGGTCGACGTTTCCCGGCTGGAAAGTAAAGTGCCTGAACGGGGAGTTCCCTATCCTGGAAGCACATCCGGAACATGGAGTTGATGAGGCCCTCGGAACGGAGTTCGATTTTGAGCACGTAATCCTAATTCGAGAATGACACAGATTTTTTTTGGCTCACTGTCCAGATTCATTCGGCTGAAGCTGCGCCGTCGCGACGTGAGTGTTTGTGGGCGGGAAGTTGCTAAAAAAGATGGAAAGTAAGTGAAGTTGGCTAACCACTGCACACATTTTCAATACTCACCGGTGCTGTAAACCGCCGGCACCGAGTGCAACATCTGCGCTGACCACCTCCGATTATGTAGCTTTTCGTCGTCCTCCTCTTCGTCGGAGGCCCATCGTGAAAATAAACTTTCGCGTACTTGTCCAAAAACTGGAAGTTAATCTTCTTCAACGCAATCTCGTTGTTCACGCAACGCTTCGGCAGCGCCATCTCCTCGATGATCTCGCCCCAGTCCTCACGCGAATTGACCTTCAATCCCGGGCCACCAGCACCCAATACAACCGGTGCGAATCCACATTCCTACCTCTCATCCTACAAAAACAAACAAAATCAATCACAAACCCCACAAAACACCCAAGCTTCCTTCTTAGGAATTCCGGCCGTGGAACAGCTGCAGTTCCTGCAGGAAGCTGGTCTTGTCCTTTTCGAGCACTCGACCTCGTCCCGCTCCTGCACCACCCTCCTTCGAAGGCGTTCCGCTGCTGCTGTTTGGCTCACGAAGGTATCCGCGTCCGAGTCCTGGCTGCTGCCGCGGTCGGCTTTACTTTGCGTCCTAGACTCACCAGCACCACCGGACCCACCAAAGTGTTTGTTTACATTTGCGACTTAGGCGTACACGGTTACACGAGAACGTCAAAATGAAAGAAATTTTACAGTCGAATTAAAAGTAAAAACTTTTAAATCAGTGAGCAATGAGATTTTCAAAAACTGTAGCAGTAAAAGTTTTCATTTTCAAAACAAGAAAAAAAACTTTTAATGTAGCAAATTTTAACAACTTTTTAATTCAAAAGTAAGTTACTTTTGTCATTACCGTAATATTTTTTTGTGTGTATGGACTGTAATTGGGTCCTAAAATTAAGCTGATATTAGTGTTCACAATGATAAAGCTTATTTTTCTAAGTACAATGACCCTTTGAACGATCGCAAAGGATTTAAAATGGATTTTTAATTCAATTTTTAAAAATTCACTTCCCGGCCCTTCTTGGCAGAAAAGCTCCTACTTGACAGCTCGTTCCAAGGGGACCATAGTTGATCCATCGAAAAAAAAATGTCTTGTTAATAACTTTGTTTTGCATAAAAAATGAAATAAAAAACGTCATCAGAAATGGTTTTTAATCGTGTTTCTTAACGTTGTTAAAAAAATGACAAAGGGCTTTACTACCCAATTTACAATATTTAATCAACAGCCCTCGAAAAAGCTGTTTGTTCGGTAAAATTGAGGAATCTATGACATTTCCCCGAAACCCATATTACCGAAGGGACATTTCCCCGAATGCCACTTCCCCGAAAAGACACTTCCCCTAATAGTCATTTCCCCGAATTCCATTTACCCGAATTTCCCATTTCCCCTAATCGTCCACATCCCCGAAAGTCATTTTCCCGAACAGGCCACAATCCCGAATGCCACTTACCCGATTAGTCATATCCCTGAATAGTCATTTCCCTGAATGCCATTTCCCCGAACGCGGTCAAGCGGAAATGCCCGGTGCCCAGGAGCGCGCGCGCTCCTGGTCACCGGGCATTTTCGCATGACCCCGTTCGGGGAAATAGCATTTGATAAGAAAAAAAATGATGGCAATTTTTATCACATCAAACTACATACAACATTTCTTGAAAGGTTCGTATTGGCCTTGAATGATCAACTTTCTTTTTGGATTCACTAAGAACAGACGTAGCATTTTAGGGGGGAAAGGGTGTTGAAAGGTTTGGTACTATTCATTCAAACACAATGAATATTGTTACAGACTTTTTGTTATATATTCTCAAACCAAATACTTTTAACTTATAGACATGATAATAATAATGCAATAGAAGTTTTGTTATTTTTTATGATTCAAAAAACATACCGTGCGATTTTCGTAGTACAGAACCCCGTTCACACTGATCATTTTATTCACATTGCTTGTTTTGGATTTGGCGAAAAGTATAATCAACAAAAACTTTTATTAAAATTTGTACAAGCCTTATGTACCTATTTGTTCGATTTTTGGGTTCTTGAACACACAACAACTCGATTATCTGAAGACCACGGAAAAATTTCACTTCGGATAATCGAAATTCGGATAATCGAAACTTCGGATAATCGAGTCTGGACTGTGATTGGGTCCTAAAATTAATACATACCATACCAAACAGCTTAGAACACCATACGCGGTGCCCGTGCTGTATCAAGAAGGTTGTTCCATGTTGCTCGGTTCTGGGCTGCAGCTCGCCAGTTTCCTAGGTTGCAGATCTTTCTTAGGTCCGCCTCGATCTGATTACCCCATCGTGCACGCTGCGCTCCTGCTCTTCGGCCAGTGCCGCCATCCGGTCGCGCGCGGTCAAAGAGCATCCTGACAGGATGGTCTTCGTCCATCCTCGCGACATGGCCGGCCCACCTGAGCCTCCCGATTCTCGCCAGGGTGACGATGGTCGGTTCTCCCAGCAGCGCGTGCAGTTCGTGGTTCATGCGCCTTCGCCACTCGTTCTGAGCTGTACGTACTCCACCGTAGATCGTTCGCAGCACCTTCCGTTCGAAAACTCCAAGGGCTCGTTCGTCCTCTTGCCGCAGCGTCCAGGTCTCGTGGCCATAGAGGGCAACCGGTCTAATCAGTGTCTTGTACAGGGTCAGCTTCGTGGCGCGTTGCACTCGATCAGATGTCAAGGTTTTCCGTAATCCAAAGTAGGCGCGATTCGCGGAGTGGATACGAGTCCGGATCTCTAAGCTGGTGTCGTTGTCGGCCGTTACCAGCGATCCCAAGTACACGAATTCGCTCACCTCCTCCAGCACATCGCCATCCACAGCTAGAGGGGTGAGTCTTGGGGGGTCAACGTCCTTTGAGCCCCTCCCTTTCATGTACTTTGTTTTCGTCGTATTCATGGCCAATCCAATTCGTCCTGCTTGCGTCTTTAAGGCGGTGTAAACCCTTTTCACCGTCTCTAGGTCTCTCGCTATAATATCAATGTCGTCCGCATAAGCAAGAAGTTGGACTGTCCTGTTGCAAATCGTGCCTCTCGTGTCTATACCCGCTCTTCGCACAACTCCCTCAAGTCCGATGTTGAACAGCGCATTGGATAAGCCGTCACCTTGTCGTAACCCTTGATGCGATTGGAAGGGGTCCGCTAGCTCCCCTGCCACTCGCACGTGACACATCACACGATCCAAGGTAGCCTTGATCAGCCGAGTCAGTTTGTCCGGAAATCCGTTCTCGTGCATGATCTGCCATAGCTGTTCGCGGTCGACTGTATCGTACGCTGCCTTGAAATCGATGAAGATGTGATGTGTGGGCACGTTGTACTCACGGCATTTCTCGAGGATCTGCCGGAGCGAGAAAATTTGGTCCGTGGTGGCCCGAGCGCCAGTAAACCCCGCTTGATAGGGGCCCACGAACCTCCGTGCGTACGGTGTCAGCAGACGGCAGAGGATCTGGGAGAGGATTTTATAGGCCGCGTTGATAAGCGTGATACCGCGGTAGTTGCCGCAGTCCAGCTTATCGCCCTTTTTGTAGATGGGGCACACGACACCATCCATCCATTCTGCTGGTAGTTTCTCCTCCCTCCAGATCTTAGAAATCACCAAGTGGATCGCCCTCGCCAACTGCTCTCCTCCATATTTGAAGAGCTCACCGGGTAACCGATCTTTACCGGCGGCCCTGTTGTTCTTCAGCTGCCTGATCTCCTTCTTCACCGTCTCCAGATCAGGTGCCGGGAACTGTTCGTCGGCAGCGGGCGGTCCAAGTTGGGCTTCAAAGCCGTCTCCATGCGCTACATCGCCGTTGAGGTGCTCGTTGAAGAACTGCTGCCACCTGTTCAACACCTCGCCTTTGTCCATAAGAAGGTTTCCCTCGGCGTCCCGACAAGTGTTGGCTTGCGGCGCATAGCCTTTGCGGGACCGGTTAACTTTCTCGTAGAACTTACGCGTCTCGTTCTGCCGGAACAGCTGCTCCATTTCGGCGCGATCGCGATCTTGCAGCTGGCGCTTCTTGAGCTTGAAGACCGTTCTCTGCTGTTTCAGCGCTTGTTTGTATCTGGCCACGTTCTCATCAGTTGCAGCTCTCAGCTTCACCGCATAAGCTGCTTTCTTCTCGTCAAGACGCCTCGTCGAACCAGCGCTGCTTTCCAACTCGGACCGTACTACCTAGCGCGGCTTCAGCGGCACTGCCGATGGCCGAGCATATTCTGCTCCATCCATCGTTGAGCGAGGCAGCGCCGAGTTCCTCCTCCGTTGGCAGGCTCGCTTCCAGCTGCTGCACGTAGTGCTGAGCCGCAGCCGTGTCCTGCAGCCGCTCGGTGTTGAACGGCGGTGGGAGCCGGCTCCGTCGTCGGTGATACGTCGTCGACAGTTTTGAGTGCATGCTTGCACCCACCAGGTAGTGGTCCGAGTGGATGTCCGCACCGCGGTACGTGCGGATGTTCCGTATGTCCGAGAAGAATCGGCCGTCGATGAGGACGTGGTCGATTTGTGTTTTTGTTCGTTGGTTAGGCGATGTCCAGGTGACTTTGTGGATGTCTTTCCGGGGGAAGAATGTGCTCCGTACCACCATACCGCGGGAGGCTGCGAAGTTGATGCACCGCTGGCCGTTGTCGTTCGTGACGGTGTGCAGGCTGTTCGGCCCGATCACCGGCTTGTACATCTCCTCCCTTCCTATGCGGGCGTTCATATCTCCGATGACGATCTTGACGTCCCTCTGCGGGCAGCTGTCGAACTTCTGCTCCAGCTTCGCGTAGAACGCTTCCTTCTCGGCATCGGATGATTCCTCGTGTGGGCAATGTACGTTGAAGATGTGATAGTTGAAGAAACGGCCTTTAATCCTCAATCTACACATCCGGTCGTCGATCGGCTCCCAATCTATCACACGACTCCGCATCTTGCCCAACACTATGAAGCCGGTTCCCAGCTTGTTTTCGGCTCCGCCGCTCTGGTACATGATGAGCTCCAAAGCATCATCCTCCCACATCTTCGCTCCCTTCCAGCACATCTCTTGCAGCGCTACAACATCGAAGTTGCGGGGTTTGAGCTCGTTCAACAGAGCGTACTCATACCCATCGAAACGTAGCGATCTGCAGTTCCATGTTCCGAGTTTCCAATCGGTGTCCTTTTCGTGCCTAGGTCTATGCCGTTTGTTCCGGATCCTTATTCCTTCTTGATTGTTCGTAATGGTTTTGATTTCGGTATGCAGCCGGATTGGGGCTGCGATACCTAGTCTCGGGGTGGGGCTGCCACCTTGAAGCTACCGAGACCCAGCTCCGGTTTTCTCTCGACACCGTAACGGGGGCCTTTCTCCTAAAATTAAGCTGATATTATTGTTCATAATGATTTCTAAGTACAATGACCCTTTGAACGACCGAAAAGTATTTAAAATGGATTTTTAATTCAATTTTTAAAAATTCACTTCCCGGCCCTTCTTGGCAGAAAAGCTCCTTCTTGACAGCTCGTTCCAAGGGGACCATAGTTGATCCATCGAAAAAATGTTGTTTTGTCAATAACTTTTTTTTGCATAAAAATGAAATAAAAAAACGTTATCAGAAATGCTTCGTGCTTCTTACCGTTTTTCATAAAAATTGACAAAGGGCTTTACAACCCAATTTACAACATTTCATCAACAGCATACCCGAAAAAGCTGTTTGTTCGGTAAAATTGAGAGAGAAAATAACTTTTAGTCATGGAAAAAGACTTTAGCGAAAATGAAGATTAGGGAATATGAAAATTCGGGAAAATTTAAATTTAAATAAACGGCAATTGGCGTAAGTGTCACTTCGGGGAAATGGCATTCGGAAAAATGGCCGATTAGGGGAAACGGCATTCGGGGATATAGCCGATTAGGGGAAATGATATTCGGGGAAATGGCATTCGGGGATGTGGCTGATTAGGGGAAGTGGTATTCGGGGATGTGGCCAATTAGGGGAAATGATTTTCGGGGAAATGGCATTCGGGGGAATGTCATTCGGGGATATGAGCTAGACCCAAAATTGAGAGAGAAAATAACTGTTAGTCATGGAAAAGGCTTTAGCGAAAATAAAGATTAGGGAATATGAAAATTCAGGAAAATTAAAATTTAAATAAACGGCAGTTGGCGTAAGTGTCACATCGGGGAAATGGCATTCGGGGAAATGGCCGATTATGGGAAATGGCATTCGGGGATATAGCCGATTAGGGGAAATGATATTCGGGGAAATGGCATTCGGGGATGTGCCTGATTAGGGGAAGTGGTTTTCGGGGATGTGGCCAATTAGGGGAAATGATTTTCGGGGAAATGGCATTCGGGGAATTGTCATTCGGGGAAATGAGCTAGACCCCGTACTCACATATTCGAGCAACCTTGACAGGTCGACGTTTCGGGTGCAAAATACCTCGATTCGGATCTAATGGGTGTCTCAAAATCAAACCCACATACGGAAAATTGTCAACAAATAAAAGGTGATTGTTTTCAAATACTGACCAAGATGGAAATGAATCTCATCGAACAAAGATGGTTTTCTTTCGCGGATATTTTTTTCAAACTTGTCCAAATAGTGTTTTGAAATCCTTTGTGTTTGATTGTCCATATACAAACTAGGAATCGGTCAAAATTGTGTTTTCACAAGATTGAAAACAACGGGTTTTGCAATCCCGAGCAGACGGAAATAACTTGGGAAGGTCAGTTTTTGATATTGTGAGAAGATCGAAATATGTTATTGGGATGATCGGATTAGTTGTTAAAATAACAAAAATCAATAACAAAGATTTGTTCGAAGAATAACTTAAACTGTTATTATGTTGTTATTGCAATAACAAACCAATAACACAGAAGGAATCATGAAGGAATAACAAGATTTGTTATTTTGTGCGGAGAGGTGGAGCAGCATAATAACAAAAAATGTTATTGCACTGGTATGTCTCCATAACAAAAAAAGTTATTGTTTTGGTTTATTTATAATTTGCAAATAAACCTGCAGTTGCCATAACTCCTCTGTACTAGTCAGGGCTGTAGAGTCGGGTACCTCCAAGCGACTTTGAATCCATACTTTGAAGACAACTCCGACACTGGATGCAGGATATGACGTCAACGACGACTTTAGCTCTCCAAAAATACCCGACTTCACAGATTCCGACTCCAAGTAAAAGTTGCTGAAAATTAGATGAATCCGATGCAGTCTCCGAGGTCACACTCCAGCTCGAACTTCAACGTCAGCTCCGACTTCCTGGCTCTGTGAAAATAATAACAGTTTTTGTTATTCACACTTCAAAAATTCTCAATAAATAAATCAATTCCGTTAGCGAATATAACAAAATAAAAAAAAAGAACTCTCAAAAGTTAATTTATCGGATTAATTTTAGCTTGAAACCCCATTTCATGGTGAAATAATGACCCCGATGAAATTGGTCAAAATTATTTCATAGTTCTAGCCAATTTTAGTAAAATCCCTTAGGGGGTATATCAAATAATTAAAAAAATCAACTTTCAAAATTTCAACTTTTTAGAATAATTTTAGCTTAAGGACCCCATTTCATGGCCAAAATAATGACCCCGACGAAATTGGTCAAAATTATCCCATAGTTCTAACCATTTTAAACTAAGTCCTTTAGGGGATATATCAAATAATTAAAAAAATCAACTTTCAAAATTTCAACTTTTTATAATAATTTTAGCTTAAGGACCCCATTTCATGGCCAAAATAATGACCCCGACGAAATTGGTCAAAATTATCCCATAGTTCTAGCCAATTTTAGTAAAATCCCTTAGGGGGTATATCAAATAATTAAAAAAATCAACTTTCAAAATTTCAACTTTTTATAATAATTTTAGCTTAAGGACCCCATTTCATGGCCAAAATAATGACCCTGACGAAATTGGTCAAAATTATCCCATAGTTCTAACCATTTTAAATTAAGTCCTTTAGGGGGTATATCAAATAATTAAAAAAATCAACTTTCAAAATTTCAACTTTTTAGAATAATTTTAGCTTAAGGACCCCATTTCATGGCCAAAATAATGACCCTGACGAAATTGGTAAAAATTATCCCATAGTTCTAACCATTTTAAACTAAGTCCTTTAGGGGGTATATCAAATAATTAAAAAAATCAACTTTCAAAATTTCAACTTTTTAGAATAATTTTAGCTTAAGGACCCCATTTCATGACCAAAATAATGATCCCGATGAAATTGGTAAAAATTATCCCATAGTTCTAGCCAATTTTAACAAAGTCCCTTAGGGGGTATATCAAATAATTAAAAAAATCAACTTTCAAAATTTCAACTTTTTAGAATAATTTTAGCTTAAGGACCCCATTTCATGGCCAAAATAATGACCCTGACGAAATTGGTAAAAATTATCCCATAGTTCTAACCATTTTAAACTAAGTCCTTTAGGGGGTATATCAAATAATTAAAAAAATCAACTTTCAAAATTTCAACTTTTTAGAATAATTTTAGCTTAAGGACCCCATTTCATGGCCAAAATAATGACCCCGACGAAATTGGTCAAAATTATCCCATAGTTCTAACCATTTTAAACTAAGTCCTTTAGGGGGTATATCAAATAATTAAAAAAATCAACTTTCAAAATTTCAACTTTTTAGAATAATTTTAGCTTAAGGACCCCATTTCATGGCCAAAATAATGACCCCGACGAAATTGGTCAAAATTATCCCATAGTTCTAGCCAATTTTAGCAAAGTCCCTTAGGGGGTATATCAAATAATTTAAAAAATCAACTTCCAATATTTCAACTTTTTAGAATAATTTTAGCTTAAGGACCCCATTTCATGGCCAAAATATTGACCCCGACGAAATTAGACAAAATTATCCCAAAGATCTAAACATATTTAACAAAAGAAAAAATAATAACAGATTGTGTTATGGACACTTAGAAACTTTTCCATTTGTGCGATTTGTGGTAATTTTATTTCTAAGTCAGTATACCGAACGAATAACAAATTTTGTTATTAGGAGAGTTTTTGAAATGTATAACATTTCCTCTTATTGGCGTGTTATTAAACATTTTCAATATAATATCACTTCAATACCAAATATTGTTATTTTATCAGAAACTGTTATTAATTTTTCTTCTTGAAGTTGAACTTCAGGTTAAAATAATAACACTGTTTGTTATTTTAACAGGATTTGTTATTGAAATATTATGAATTTTGTTATTACCGTCTGCCCGGGATGGAATACCACCTGAAATTCTATGTGATAGATTCAAAGATGGATCTTTCAACTTTGTATGGCGATTAGTAGTTTGAATTGTCGTTATTAACATACCTCATCCATATTTGTGCAGTCACTATCTGAATCAGAGCTCATCTCCTGTACCGTATCTGTATCTGATGAAGTCGAGGTTGACGTATTACTTGTACTCGAACATGTGTTGATGCTATTAGCTGTTGTAAATGCTTGTAAAAAATCCTGAAAAAAAATCAAAACAAACCTATTTATTTCATTTGAGACACATTTTTTGTAATTAAATATACTTTATTGAATCTTCTTATAATAACTACATTTGATTTACATAATAAGTGGTTTGCTGTGGCTCTTCAGCATTAGTTGGCTTTTCATGATTTAAATCGAGGGGGATGACACTTCGCGATTTGATAAAAATCGCGCCAAATCGCACCAAATTCCTGTATTCTTGCTCATCTTTCCTTCATCGCGCCAAATCGCGCCAGATCACGCTCATCGTGCTCAGATCGTGCTCGAATGAGTTTTTTCATTCATGCAGTCAGGGTTGCCATAAAATATTCATTCAAGCAGTTTTCCATGAAACCAGCCACACGGCTGAACTGTTTGTTTTTGTTGTTTCGAGCAGTCAGAGAATGTAAATAAACAAAGATCTTCGCATCAGATATTCGGAACGGAACTGCAACGGCACGTAAAGTGGTTTTCGGAATGGCAGCGGAAAAATGAAATTAAAACGAATTTAAGTTCGACTACAAAATTTCCGCGTGTTTATTCGAGAACGTTTTACTTGGGAATGCTGTTTGACAGCAACACTCGCGCCGTCATGTTGGTACCACTTCCGGGGTACAGGGTTGGTTTAGTTGGCAGAGGTTGCCTTCCCAACACCCCTGCTCAACCGCTGCAACGCTCCAGTCCGATAGCGGAACACTGCTTGCGAAAAGCTGCTACAGGTAGCCCCTTCGTCATCATGTCCGCTTGCTGGTTCGCCAGCATGATCCGCTTCTGCTTGATGAGGTCACGGATGAAGTGAATCTTGACATCAACGTGCTTGAGACGCCCGAAGTCTTTTGCTTCCTCCGCAACCCGGATCGTTGATTGGTTGTCTTCGTGAACTCGGACCGGTTCTTCTGGCTTGAATCCGAGATCTTGCAGGAGACGTCCCAGGCACAACTCGTGACACACCGCTGCACAAAGCGCAGTGAGCTCAGCTTCAGTCGAAGATATCGAGACCGTCTGTTGCTTCCGTGTGATCCAGGCCACCGTCGATCCGAACACCTTGAAAATCCCACCGCTTACCGACCTTCTGTCCAGCACGTCGTTCGCCCAGTCTGCATCGGCGAAGACTTCCACGGTTGGCGCTTCCAAGTTCTTTCGGTACACAAGGCCAACGTCGAGAGTTCCTTTGATGTAGCGCAGAATCCGTTTGAGGTGTTTCCAGTGCGCTTCGTTCGGGCAACTCTGATACTGGCTCAAGAAGTTAACCGCTGCTGCCAGATCCGGCTTTGTGGTGTGGCAGGCGTAAGTCAGGCACCCGATGAGCTCTCGGTAGGGCTGACTCGTCCGTTCCTCCTCCATGCCCTTGTGCAGCTTCAGGCGACTTTCGATGGGAGTGGAAACAGGTTTGCAGTCATCCATCCCAAATCGCCGCAGCAAACTCTCCATGTACTGTTTCTGGCTGATCCGCATCACGCCTTCATCCCGGTTCCGTTCGACTTGCATCCCGAGAAAGCACTTTATCTCTCCGACGTCGGTCATGTCGAACTCGTTGAAGAAGCAGCGTTTGATCGTCTCCACTGCCTTCAGCGTCGTGCCGGCAATAACGATGCCATCGACGTAGAGCACGATGATCAAAGTCTGCCGTTCGTCCTTTCGTGTGTAAAGGCACTGATCGTTCAGGCTCCGCTCGAACTTCAAACGATCCACGACGAAGTTGTTGAACCGCTCGTTCCAGGCGCGCGACGCTTGCTTCAGGCCATACAGCGACTTCTTCAGGCGACAAACGAGATCTGTCCCTTCCTCGAAGCCCTCAGGCTGAGTCATGAAGATCTCCTCTTCCAGGGTTCCGTTCAGGAACGCCGTGCGCACGTCCATCTGGTGCACGACGAGCTTCTCACGATTGGCAACGGCAAGAACCGTCCGCAGGGTGTCCAGCTTGGCGACGGGTGAATAGGTTTCCCCGTAATCGAATCCCTTGCGTTGGCTGAAACCTCGTGCCACGAGGCGCGCCTTGTACCGAACTCGATATCCATCCAATCCGCGCTTGACTGCAAACACCCACTTGCAGCTCACGGGGGCTCGGCCATCCGGGAGTTTGGCCAGAGTCCACGTGCCGTTCTTCGTAAGCGATTTCATCTCGTCATACACCGCCGCCTTCCAGTTCAGCCAGTCACTTCTCTTGCGCGCCTCAGCCAGCGAACTCGGGACATCGTCCACGTAGCTGGTTGCGTTCAGCGCGAAAGCTGCGTACTCGACCTGGTAGTCCTTGTGCCAGTCCGGTGGATTACGCGGACGCTGCGGCCTGCCGCCGCTCGGTCCTGGTTCTGGCGGATTCTCGACGTTCGGCTCTTCTTCGTGTGGTTCACCTTCGGATTCCTCCTGCAAACTTTCATATTCTTCGTCTGTCTCCACCTGGCTTTCTTCCGGTTCTTGCTCGTCATCGGCCGCAATCGAATCTTCGTCGGCCTCAGGTGACGGCAACAGAGCCACGTCTGAGTCGTTCCACTTCGCCTTGTGTTCGGGCTTCTCCAGTTCCAGGAAGTCCACGTCTCGTGTGTGCACAATGCGCTGCATTTCTTGGTTGTAGATCCGGTAGCCGCCGCGGGTGTAACCGAGGAAGATCCCCTTCCAAGCTTTGGGATCCAACTTCTTCCGCAACTCCTTCGGCACATGCGCGTACACGGGACAGCCGAAAGCACGCAACTTGGAGACGTCAGGCTTCTTACCTTCCCACTGCTCGTACGGCGTCACATCCGGAGGAAGCGCACTCGAAGGACTGCGGTTCGTCAGATACGCCGCTGTCTGGATCGCTTGATCCCAGAACTTCTTGTCAACACAACTGTCCTCGAGTATGGCTCGAGACTTCTCGACGAGGGTGCGGTTGAACCGTTCATCTTGGGTGTGTATGGCGCCGTCCACTCCACCTGGATGACCTCCTGACAGAACTGCTCGAACTCGTTGCTTCTGTACTCCCCGCCGTTGTCGCAGCGGAGCCGACACACTTTCTTCCCGAACTTGGCGGTCGCCATGGCCTCGTACATCTTGAAGTACCGAAGACCTCGCTCTTCGCCTCCACCAGGTAAACCACGACGAAGTGGCTCCAGTCGTCGATGAAGGTCACGAAGTACTTCGCTCCGTCCAAGCCGTCCGGCGAAATGGGTCCGCACACATCCGAGTGTATCAACTCGAGCACTCGCGACGAACGTTTGCCTTCGCGCACTGCAAACGGCTTCCGGGTTTGTTTGCCGAGCACACAAGCTTCGCACGTAACGAGTTCTTTGCCGTTCTGCCCACCGTTGAGCTTCAAACCCGAGACCATGTCCCGGCGAATCAGCTGGTCGAGCGACTTCGCGTTCAAGTGGCCGAACCGACGGTGCCACAGCTGGACGTTCTTCGGCACGAGTCCGCACGTTAACATCGACTTGTTTTCGTCAACGCGCGCGCGCACGAAGTTCAAACGGTACAGCTTCCCGACTCGTTTTCCACTCGCGACGAGCACCGACCCACGGTAGATCGCGACTTCACCCTCGGCGTAGGTCACACGCATTCCCGCATCGTCAACACGCATGACCGAGAAGAGATTGCAACACAACGGGCACAAACAGAACAATTTCGATCGTGCAGAGAAGGTCCTTGTCGTTCACTTTGGAGATCACTTTAACCTTGCCAGAATGCTTGGCCACGATACACTCGTCGTTCTTCGTGATTGCAATCTAGACCGGACACTTCAGTGGTTCGAGTTCCACGAACAAGGACTTGTCGTTCGCGAGGTGGTCTGAGCAGAGAGCTCGAGCTCCCCGAGCAGGGGTAAATAACACGGGAATACCAAATTTTGGTATTACTTGGGCAAATAACAGGGACCAAAATGTGCCCTTGGTTGCCCAGTAATAGATGGTAAAATACCATTAAATCATACCGAAGTCTACACAGAAAAAAATATGTAAACTTCCACGTCATGTAAACTATGTTCTAAATGTGAATATGCTCGATGTAAAAATTAAATACGATGTAAACGCATAAATCATATGTAAAAACCTGTTATGTAAATTGAAAACAAATGTAATTGATGAATCTCATGTAAACGCATAGTTTTTTTTGCCATTTTCAATAATTAAAGATCATGTAAAGGTCAAATTCAATGTAAAATATTGTTCATGTAAATTAAGAATCATGTAAACTCTAGTGAAAATCTTGTTTGACAGCTGTGGATTGTTTTCAATTTTAATGTTTGTTCGGAAGAGAGTGGAAGTGTTTTACATCTTAACAGCTCGTTGTAAATTTGTGAAAGAATTATCTCGTCGACCGAATTGTTGCATCTTCTGCCTGACCTTTGATTGCCTTTGACCGTCCATGTTCCCCCTAGAGGGGAATCGATCACAGATTTGTCAACAGGTGCAACGGAGTCTGGTGGAAATAATAACGATGCAGTTCTCAGAGCTGAAAGCTGAAAGAAATCGAGACAGCCGGTTGCGGTAGGTCCTAAACAAAATTACTAGTTATTTTCTTTTCTCAAAATTATTTAATCCTACTGACAGATACACTTATAGGAACTTGTTTCGCTCGATTATAAACAGCATATTTCGTGTTGATGCCCGGGGGATAACTTCTAGAGCAATATTTGAATCGGGAAAGCTGTAATCATTTTGCAAACTCCGAGCCGACCGAGCCGACAGATAACTATTTGACAAAACCTGCATTGTTAAAAGGAGCTATTGTTTACATTTTGAGATTTGTAAACTTACTAGTTGTTGTGGAATTTGCAAAATATTTCCAGCTGTCTTTTCCCCATTTCTCTTGTTGATTCAGACTTTTCACTCACTCCGAGTTAGGCAACGGACGAATCTTTCCTCCTGCGTCAGGCTAGATCCGGCTTCCGGCGGATGCTGGACGAAGTTCGTTTGAGACAGTGCATCACGCGTTGTCTGACACGGGCAGATGCATCATCCGGCAAGTTGGAACTAATGTGGGCCATCGCCTTTCTCCTCAAAGCACCAACAGAAGAGCTGGAAGACGGTCTGGCACTACACCGATGAACGGCGCCCAGTGTGGGTGACTCCCTTAATCGAACCGCTTTTGTTGATTGTGCCACGAAAAATGGCAAGAAAAACTAGTTTATAGTAACAGTTTCTAAATTACTGCGCAAATCAAAACAATTTTTCCTTGGATGGAAAAGTATTCTTGGGGCCCTAGAACAGTGTGAGACTACTTGTCAAAAAAGAAAGGCGATGTACGATGCAAGGTGCAAAGGGGGTGGAATCGAAAAAAAAGACATAATCCAAAAGGCATAAATATTTATGTCCGTAAAAAAGGTGAGTATAAATATTTTTTCCAACTTGTTTGTTGTTTAATAAATTTAATAAATTTTAAAAATATTTGATTTTTCTTTGTTAAAAAAACTCAAATTGATTGTTTACAAATTGTGTATATGTTGATAATGGATTTCGCTAGGTTTTTACCACCCTTTTCCTAGATTTGAAGATTTGAAACAAACAATTTCTATGAAACCAAGTCAGTATCTGAAACAGTCATAGTCCAAATCCAAATCTCTATACAAGCACAAATGAAACAAAATTGTAACATGCTATCTCGAAAAATAAAAATTAAATTGAATTGAAAAATATGTTGATAATATTCACGCTACAATCGAAGCTACGATAGTTTTGAATATTGATCTCAATTTGAGATGAGTTCAATTTAATTTAATTTAAAATTCACTCTTTGTTTATGGAGTCACATTGACCCGTTTACATTGTTTTGCTTGAAGTTATCAATAGAGCTTTATGACGTTTCGCGTACGCACACTAGCGCACCTTTTGGTTTTGCTGGCTGACAAAATTTAACCTCACTTTACATACGCACAACATACGCACGTAGAATTTTTTTTTCTTATATTTATTTCATATTTTGCCAGCACCACTTTATGATTTTCACACTGCACCTACATCGTTACTTGCATTGCTCCTTTGGCAGGACCGTAATGCAAAACAGAATGTCAACACAGCTCCAACAAAAAGTTGCTGTATTCGTCAGAGGATTAAAATTTAGACTCAGATATTAAATGCAGAATTTTGTCAAAATGTTCAGTGTCCCCGGAGCCGGCTGCATCAAATCGACTATACCATTAAGGTGGCCAAGGTGGGTCTGTTAAACTAGGAAATGCTGCACCCTTCCTACTGAAGATCACCCCGGTCGATTTCGACCGCGGGATCACGGCTGGTGCCCGTACTTTGAGCCCTTGTGATGCAAGGGGAAGATTTGACCCAGTGGTGCGACGACCGCTATCCGTCCGTCCGTCCGCTGGTGGCTTATTACGACGGGCAAAGGGCGATCCTACAGCGTGACCAGCGGCATGAAGGCCACCACCGTCGCCGGCAAGGTAGAATGCAAGCCGAGTGTCGTCGCAGGTCATACTAAATCGTTGCCAGATCCGTTTGAATCACACAGACATCCAGACGCTGATGTTCGGAGGTAAGTTAATTTGTTTTTCGCTTCACAAACCAAAACTTAAAAGCTTTTTTCTTTTTTCACTTTTTTAGGTACATGCGTGAGTATGGCGGAATCGCCAATCTACGCCTCGCGCAAAATCAAAATCAGGCTGTTGACCATCCTTGGAGACAATTTGGACACGTAAACGTGGCGCTCTTAATATTTCTTGATGCTCGACCAAACAACCCCGAGTGATTGTCGTGTGCAAGAATCGAGTTGAGCTCCCATTGCAAAAACCGGCCTTTAAATTTGTAGGAGACAACGGAACTTGTGTCGGGCTAACACAACCTGGGTCGAAAGATGACTTGCTCTCAGTAAGATTATTGAATAGTTGGTATACCGTATACCGTAGCTATATTTGAACGTTAAGCCTTTTATTTTACAATTAATGCTATAAAATTAAGGAGATTCATTAAAATTGTAATTTCATTAGAAATGTTACTGGTATTGCTCCGTTGGATTTAAAATCCAATATAAAAGCGGATTTTAGATCCAGCGGAGCAAAAAAAATTTTTTTTCTTTGGTAAATTTACATTATTTTCATTGGAAATTTACACGATTCTACCATATTTTTATTGGAAACATTTACAATGAAAAGCATGTAAATTTCCAATGTATCTAATGTAAATATACATCACTTATCATGATACCTTTTGGTACATGATAAATGATGTAAATTTACAGGAATATTTTTTTCTGTGTAGTATGTGGAAGGGCACAACAATACCAAACCATGTTATTCCAAGGGTAAAATAATACCTTAAAATAAAACCATTTCAATACCAAGTTGAGATCTTCTGGATTTTTAACATTGCTTGAATACCAAAACTTGGTATTGCCATGGTTTAATTTTTAGGTATTCCCGCGCCCTTGGAAAATCAGATTTTGTAATTCCTGTGGTCTTCCAAATACATGATTTTGGTATGATTTCATGGTATTTTACCATCTATTACTGGGCAACCAAGATCACATTTTGGTCGCTGGTATTTGTACAAGAAATACCTAAATTTGGTATTTTCATACCATTTTTAGTGCAACAGTTGCAGTTAGTGAAAAAACGGAAATGATCCATATGCAACAGCCAAATCTACTCACCTGATGATTCCATGTTGTTCTTAGTGATATTCTTCACCACATTGAATGCATTTGTCATTGATGAACGGCCTGTGCTTGAAGTTCTTGAAGATTCTGAAAAATAACAAGATTGAAAAATAAGCGTTATTACAATGAAACTGGATTGAAATTCACTAAAATTCTATAATCTGTCGATTAACTCGTTTTTCAAAGTATTTGGTTATCCCAACTCAAAGAAATTTCAACGTTTAAAAAAAAATCTTAGTGGGTATATAAAAAAAATTGAAAATCAGCTTTAACATTTTTGGGTTTCAAGTCATTTTAGCGCAAAATTAATTATCTCATAAAAATTTATAAAAAAAAATTCCCATAGTTTCAGAGGAATTTGATAAAACCTTTCAATACCAAAATGTGGCATCCTGACTTAGAAATTTTTCCACAATGTCAACTCATTTCTTTAGGGGGTATATCAAAAATGTTTGAAATCAAGTTTGAAATTTCCGGATTTCAATGAAAGCATTCGCTTTGAGACATCATTTAAGCGCAAAATTAATTATTTTGTCAAAATTGGTTAAAAATTTCCCATAGTTTCAGAGGAATTTGATAAAACACTTAAATACCAAAATGTGCCATCCTGACTTAGAAAATTTTCCACAATTTCAAGTCATTTCTTCAGGGGGTATATCAAAAATGTTTAAAATCAAGTTTGAAATTTCCGGTTTTCAATGAAAGCATTCGCTTTGAGACATCATTTTAGCGCAAAATTAATTATTTTGTCAAAATTGGTCAAAAATTTCCCATAGTTTCAGAGAAAATTTGATAAAACACTGTAATACCAAAAGAATACCAAAATGTGGTGTTCGACCATTGATAAATTCTCCAATTTTGCAATATCAAAACAATACCTTTAATTGGTATGATAGCACATTTTGTTCTTGCATAATCCTTAAGACAAATTTTAAAGGGTCCAGGAATACCAAAATTTGGTATTGATACCAGAGAAAGGTATTATTACGCATTTCCCTTGTTATTTACCCATGCTCGGGGCCGCATTCACTCGAACCACTCGTCCTATGGAAAACATTCGTGGCCAACCGCACGTCCAAGATTCTGCAGTTTCTGTCGCGCAAACACTGGCTCCACGTGTCGTCCAAGAACAACCCGGCCGACTGCGCGTCCCGGGGAATCACGCCGCTTGAGCTGCTGATGCACCCCCTGTTTTACGGCCCCAGCTGGCTGAAAGAGATCAAGAATTACTGGCGCATTGAACCACTGGGCGAGATCGAAGAGGATGAGCTGCTGGAGATGCGAACTACGATCCCCTGTCCGTTTCGTGGTGCGACCACGAAACGCTAACTTTCCTACTCACCCGCTACTCGGATCTGGCTCACATTCGGCGCATCTTGTGCTGGATCAACCGTCTGCGGCTCAGCTCTCGGGCTCGTCGCACCAACGCGCCCAAACTGGAAGGACCGCTGACGCCAAAGAAGATCAACGACGCTTGCTTGCAACTGGCGCGAGCAGCTCAACACGACAGCTTCCAGACGGAAATCGATTGCCTGGTCAAGAATGCACCGCTTCCAAGCAACAGCAAGCTCAAGGCTTTGTTTCCGTTCGTCGACGCAGATGGCACTCTGCGGGTTGGTGGCCGACTCCAGAACTCCAACCAGCCGTACGACGTGCGCCATCCTATGATCATCCCGAAAGAGCATCGGTACACGAACTTGCTGCTGTCAGAAGTCCACCTTCGCAACCTGCACGCAGGACCAACTCTGATGATCGCCACACTCAACCAAAGATATTGGATCGTTGGCTGCCAAACGGTGGTGCGTGGCTACGTTGCGAACTGCACGCGCTGCTGCAGAATGAAGGCGAAAACCGCGACGCAGCTGATGGGAAGCCTGCCTTCCGTATGGACGAACCCGGCTCGTCCTTTCGTGCACTGCGGTGTGGACTTCGCGGGTCCATTCCTCGTACGCACCTCCAACCTTCGAACGGCCAAGACAGTGAAGGGTTACGTCGCTGTCTTCGTTTGCCTCGCGACTAAGGCAGTGCACCTAGAAACCGTTTCCGACCTGTCCACGAGCGCGTTCTTGACCGCCCTCAAGCGCATGTTCGTCCGTCGTGGGATAAGCAGCGAGATCTGGTCCGACCACAGAACCAACTTCGTGGACGCGAACCGACGCATCCGAGAGCACCTGCAGTCACCTGAGTTCAACGGAGCTGTCAACCAGTACCTGTCGGACCACAAGGTGAAGTGGACGTTCATCACTCCATCCGCCCCCCACATGGGAGGAATCTGGGAAGCGGCGGTGAAGAGTATGAAGAAGCACCTCCAAGTGGTGCTCGGGAACACGGCGCTGACGTACACAGAAAAAAATATGTGAATTTACACGTCATGTATACCGCATTTTGCATGTAAATTCACTTCATGTAAAAATGAAATACGATGTAAACATTTAAATCATATGTAAACTACAGTAATGTAAATTTAAAAACAATGTAAATGTTGAATTTCATGTAAATACACGATTGTTTGCCATTTTTGAATAATTACGCATCATGTAAAAGGCTAATTCAATGTAAAATAGTCTTCATGTAAATAAGAATCGTGTAAATTCAAATGGAAATGTTGTTTGACAGCTTAAAGTTGTTTTCAATCATGTTGTTTGTTTTCAAGAGAGTGGCAGTGTTTTCAAAAGATTGCTCGATGATTCAGTCGATTTTGACAGACAAATTGATAGATTATTAACAACACGTCTAAATCCATGAGAGGTTTGTCGCGTTGGTTGGTAGAATATTGTTTTGTTTTGGGTTCTGGGAGAAAAAAAAATCATCGGTAAGGCGGGAAGGTGCGAGTAGTCGGTCTGACGAAGCGGAAGCTGTGACGCATTTACTAGAGCTTCCTGAAGGAGTTGAGCCGATTACGGTAAGTTTCAAGAACTTTAAACTTCTCAAAATGTTTCATATCCAACGAAATCTTAAATTTTAGATACTTGCCCCGCTGGCTTACGAGATATTCAACGTTGTAGTCTCGGGGTTTTTGCTACACAGAAAAAAATATGTGAAATTACCCGACACGGAAAAAATGAATCACATGTAAACTCAGTTGATGTAAACTTGAGATTCGACGTAAACGGTTGAATCACACGTAAAATCATGTTTTTACATATAATTTGTTGGAAATTTACATCAAATTGCATTTAAATTTAAATGTTTAATGACGTGCAAAAGTGTTACATCATAAATATTTTTTTGTGTGTAGGCAATGCCTAATCACCCGAGCGTAGGGCGTACCTGGCGGAGCACCTCTTGCCTCTTTCATGTGGACGAGGTCATTGTGTTTGACGATTGCGGGTCCGGGACTCAGGTACGGACTAAGTGGCAATCGTTGACACCGCTTAAGGAACAACCTCAGTGCGTCGTCCTTAACTTTTGCTGCCTGCTGACACCGTTCAATTCTCAGCAGCACCATCGTCTGGGTTGAGGTCAAGTTTCGCAAAGCTATCATAATCAACAAACAGTCCAGAAACAACGAATCTTCGATGGTGAACGTTAATCTGCTGAACGATGTTCTTATGGACACTAAGTTGGAAGTCGGAGTGCGGGTCATGGTCAAAACGCCTTCTGTGGTCGTTCTCAAGCCGATGAAGATTCGAACTAGTCTTTCCGCCGTCGCAACCGATGCAGGTGTTTACTGAGTCGGTACGGTACGGTAATACGGTAATCCGATATTGGAACTAACCTTCAGGAGCCAAAAAAGCCTCAAGTACAAACATGCTTTGGCCGCTTTCGAAGAAACTGGCCCCGGACACCGGCGTTCAGCAGTACACCTTCAACGAAAAGCGAAAGAACCCGACGATTGGTCCACCTGCGGAAAAGATCCTCAAACGAAGCCACTTAAGCTACATCGGATGAAGGAATATCGCGATTCGATTATTAAATTTAACAAAAATACGCGAACATCAAAATTTGATTAGTTTTGTTCGAAAGATTTAATTTATTGAAACCCTCCAAACGTGTGAGACTACCTGTCAAAAATGCTATCGGCGATGCCAGGGGCAACCGAGGGGAAATCGAAAAATGAACTAAACCAAAAGGTATAATTCACACGGAAAAACAAGTGAGTACATTGCAATTTTATAAAAATTCAAAACATTTTAAACATCATTTAAACATGATTATCAATGCAGAAAAATGCATTTTAGATTGTTTTCAGTTGATTAGACTTCTATTTTCATGGAAATTTTGAAGTTTTTTGGAAAAATATTTTTTTTTGCCTCCTGATTTTTCAGACCAATTTTGGGGGGTGACATAAACTTTGAAAAATATTTGCAACGGCCTAAACAAACAGTGCATTAAGCCCTCGTCAGTGTATGTTCATATTTAAAAATGCATTGTTTTTACAAATTCACGTTGGCCCATTTACATTATTTTGCTTGAATTTTTTCATGCGCAGCTGTGAGGTATAATTTTTATGTCTTTTATTTGTTATATATTTTGCTAGCACCGCTTTAGCTTTTTTTCGCTACACCTACATTGTTTATATTGCATTGCATCTTTGACAGAACAGGAACAGAGGGGCGAAAGTCGAAAAACAACACAGGAAAAAGTTTTCCTTCGGCAAATTTGTGTGGCTCAGCGTTTACTATCCGGGTTGGCGAATGTCCACGGAGTGTTTCAGAACGTGATCAGGCTACCGTGCTGTCACGGTCGAAGGTAAGAAATGCGCAGCAAGTCGGAGACAAGACTTAGTTTGTTGGCAGAGACTTGCCCCTGAGGGATTTGCTGCTACGAACCAGTTCACAGGTTAATGATATGTTTTTTCTCTGTTACAGGTGTGAAAGTGGTTCGGTTACCTTAGCTCCCCGGTCAAACAAGGTCAGATCGAGCGCCGCATTTACCTATATTATAGACGGAGGTAAGTCCCGTTTATTCTTCGCAATCCACAAACCAAAACTAAAACTTCGTTGCTTGTCCTATTTAGATGCATGCGTCAGTACAGCGTCCGTCTCCAGGCTGGTGTCCACGTTCCTGTCAGTGTATGATGGCCCCGGACGATGTGTTGCCATTGATCAAATCGAAATCAAGCTGTTGGACATCCCCGAAGGCAAGGCGGTTACGTTTGCGCGAAATGATGGCGAGCGCTTAAGATACCAGTGGGTGGCTTGCTGCGATTGGCGATTGCTCGCTTCTGGGCTGGGTGGTGTCCAATATCGATTTCCTTTAAGATGCGTCCGGTTGCATCTGGAAGCGATTAACCCTGTGAACCTGTAGTTGGTCTATAGATGACTAATGCCAAATTATCTACAGGTAAGTAGCCTATTGGAAAATGCATATGCTCTTTAGATAGTTCAGTATTTTTGTCTCAAGTTTTGCTTACCTTTTCTTTTTCGTAACCATTCTACATGACACTTGCGACTTGTTTTATGTTAGCACATTGATTTTAAAATAAAATTAACAAAGTCAGAAAGTAACAGAGACAGAACAAACTTTCTTTACTCTCAACAAGGTGTATTGCTTACAGATTGTCTAGGGAAACAGATTGGCCAATGTTTCTGGACACCAAACCCGCTGGACACCAAACGCCCTTCACGCACAGCAAAACTGGCAATGTTGCAAGCGCAAAACATACGTTGCCAGTGCCTGTTTATTTTGCATTGGCCAGTCTGTTTCCCTAGACAGTCTGTAGTATTGCTTCGTTGGATCTAGAATTCGTAAAACAAGCGAATTTTGGATCCAGCGGAGCAAAAAAAAAATTTTTTGGTTCGGCAAATTTACATTGTTTTCATTGGAAATTTACACGTTTTCAAAATATTTTGATTGGCAATGTTTACAATGAAAGTCATGTAAATTTCCGATGAATCTAATGTAAATATACATCATTTATCATGATACCTTTTGGTACATGATAAATAATGTAAATTTACACAAATATTTTTTTCTGTGTACGAGGACCTTTCGACCGTCTTGACGCAGATCGAGGCGTGCTTGAACTCGCGTCCCTTGTGCCAGCTCTGCGTCGCCTGACTCGTACGAGGCCCTCACGCCGGGCCACTTTATCATCAACCAGCCGCTCAACCTGCTGCCGGAACCGGACATCAGCCACATCAAGGAAGGCCGTCTGGACAAGTGGCAACGGATTCAGCGCCACGTCAACGAGATCTGGGCACGCTGGCGTGACGAATACGTGGCCACACTCCAACACCGGAACAGGTGGCAAACGGTGCAGCAGAATCTGGATCCGGGACAGCTGGTCCTGATCAAGAACGAGAACACACCACCTGCGGAGCTCGCAAGGATCGTCGCAGCACATCCGGACCCGTACGTGCTGCAAAAAGTAGGTCTATTCCCGTACTTGCAGAATTGCAAAATTTCCGCAGCTTCTGCAGAATTCTGCAGCCAGCATGAGTCACTTTTTTGCAGCACGTTCCCGTACTTTTCAGCTCGCTCTCTTCATCTCTCTCTTTTGCAGAAGTTCTGCAAGGAGAGAAACCGCAAAACTTTTGCCTGGGTAGCGCGTTCCAGTACTTTTTCTGCAATATTGTACACAGTTGAGTGGATTTACTCAAATTGGGTATTTTTTTAAATATTTAAAAGTTTATTTCTAGAACTTATTGTTCTATGCAACTCAACATTTTATTTAAAAAATCAAGCCTGTACAATTTTTAAGTAACTAGAAATTAATTATGCTTAGGTAGAAATTATACATTAGAAACAAAACTTTGACATTAGGTAAACAATTTTAGAAATAAGAGTACGTTTAACTAATATAATTTAAAAATGACAGCCATAAACCTTTAATGGTTAAAAAAAATCTAAGAAATTTTAATTTCAAAAATAAGTAAAATTTGAAAATGCTGTAAATCCAAAATTTCGAATCTTTAAATCCTTTAAATCTGAGTTTCTAACCTAAAATATGACTCCAATGTGTAGTTTTTTTTATTATCACCTAAACTCCCATCCATAAAAATATCCCGCTTAGAGGGTGACGATTCTAGAGATTTTCAATTTCCCGGGAATCGAGAGTTGAATTTGGCAATTTCCCGGGAATTCCCGGGACCCGGGAGTTTTTTTACTATGCCAATAGTGGCACAATTTAAAAAGAAAAGTATTAAATTCGTTACTCATTCGTTAAATTAAGTATCCTAATAATTTAGAGGAACTATATAGTTTACTTTAATAGTTTAAAATATTTAAGAATCATAATTCGCACTGAGTGATTTTTCAAATGTTGCACAAACTTGTTCCAAGAACTTCTTATTATTAAATTTTTGTGAAGTAAAAACATAGCTAATATATAATTTTCCTGTATCGAGATTCTTGCAATCACAACCCTGGCAACGCTTGAGCCAGCAACAACACGGTGTTCGACGCTCTTAAAGTTTTTTTTCGATTTTAACGTCGCGAGTTACCAGTTTATCCGCGAAACTGCCTCCCCGAGATGCCGAAGTCCGGCCGGGGCCGTGGCAGCTCGAGTGCGGCCTCGAAACATTCGCGAAGTTCCTCCGCCGGCCGAGTGCAAAAAGGTGGTAAACAAACCATCGCCAAAACCACCGCCATCGCTAAAACGAGCGACAGTGTCATCGACAAAAATCTCCTGCACCCGGAATACCGGCCACGTGGGATTTCCCCACGTGGATTCCCTCCGCGTAGTCCCGTGAGAACACGTGGGAGAGTCGCCGCCGGTTCCAGCCAGGTGAACGTACCAAAACTCGACGGCAATAAATCAACGGGTGGAATAAATATCAGCAACCCGTACGATCCCCTCAGCGGGGAAGAGGAAGAAGACGGCGAAACGACCAGTGACGACGACGACGACAATAGCAACATTCCTGAGTCCAGCGCAAAGGAGAAGAACAAGACGCGATCGCAAGAACGAAGGCCGCCGCCTATCTTTGGTCTGGGCCATCTCGAGGGCAATAAATATTCGTTGAAGCTAGGCAAAACTGCTGTGCAAGTAATCACACTCGACAAAAAAAGTTTTGTCGATGTGATTGCGACGCTCAAAGCAAATGGCATAAGGCACTACACATTTAACCATGCTGATGACGTCCCCGTGAAAGTTGTCCTTGGTGGTTATATGGATCGCCCCATTTCGCAGCTGGAGGAACACCTCCAAAATGCGAAAGTACGACCGCGGGAGATAAAAGTGCTCTCGCGCAAGACAACAGAGACACACGCTGTACTTGTTGTACTTCAACCGCGGCACCGTCAAGATCCAGGACCTGCGGCGGATTAAAACGTTGGACGGGTTTTGGGTAAACTGGCGGTTTTACTCGAAACACCCAAACGACGCAGCGCAATGTCACCGTTGCCAGAAGTACGGCCACGGCTCGCGACACTGCAACCTCCAGCCGCGGTGTGTGAAATGCGGTGGCACACACCTTTCTGAGGTGTGTTCACTGCCACGGAAGGTGGATTTGGGGGATGACGCAGCCCAAACCAAGCCGCGCATCAAGTGCGCCAACTGCGAAGGTAATCATACCAGCAATTACCGTGGATGCAGCGCACGGAAAGCATACATCGAGGATCAGGAAAAGAGGAAGAAGAAACCGGCAGCTTCCCGCCCTCCTCACCGCAGTACGAGCACAACCGTTCCTGCAGCTGGGCAGCGTACGGTTCCGTCGAACAATTCAGCGTCTCCTACTGGCTGGGGACGATCTTTTGCCAGCGTCGTTGCCGGTAGCGGCGATTCGGCGCAGCAAGAAATAACTGGCGAAGATCTTTTCACCCTGCCAGAGTTCTTCACTCTCGCGGGGGAGATGCTGACGCGGTTCAAGGCCTGCCGTAACAAGGCGGAACAATTCATGGCTCTAGGTGAATTAATGATCAAGTACATCTATACTCGCTAAATTTGAACTGTGATCTAGTTGTAAGCTTTTCTCTCCTATCCTTTTTCCTTAGTAACTCTAGTAAGTTTTTTGAAACTTTTCTTACTTTTTGTTAAGCCCATAGTCAAAACAATAATTCCTCCAACATGGACTAGTGTAACACACAGCTGCAAGGAACTCCAAAACTCTGTTTTGTACACAAATTGAACTTATTGTAACTTGTTTATTCAAAAATAAAAACTGAATTGAATTGAGATTCTTGCAATATGATAAATAACGACTCAAAAGCAACAATTTAAACTTTTTTCATCATTTTTAAGGTCAACTTTAAATTTGAATTTAAGATATACATAATTACAGTTATCAGGAAAACTGGAGTGTTTACAATTGGCGAACCTTAACTTTACAAAGATTACCGCTCCAGAGTTTTTTTTTACAAAATATAATTAATATTGAGGATGATGTGAAACATAAAATGGCCTTTTACACAAAAAAAGAAATTACCTTGATACAGCGAAATTACCTTAGGTACTAAGAATTAAAAAAAAAATATAAGCATTGCTATGCTCGAGAAAAGATATGGAATTTGAACTTATCATGAAAAAGCTATAACCTCTTAGAAATAATAAATGAAAAAAATATTTCTAGAGTTTTTTTTATAACGTCCTATAAACATATGAAACCCAATATATATAGTACATTAAAAAAAACACTGGATTTATAAAAAAAAAAAACATTAAATTTCATTTCTGGGGTGTAACTGCAAAGTATGTTTTAAGGTAAATTTTGGGGTCCAAATTTTTTTTGTCTTCTCTCGATTATAGTTATTGGAATTTTTGACAAGTTAAAATTAAAAAAAATATATGAATAGAAAGATTAGAGAAACACTGGTTTATTCGAACTTGAACATCAAACATTAAACATCCAATGTTCCAAACAATTTTGAATTTTTCAAATAATTCTTTATTAGTTTATATAGTTTTGCTTCAATGGTTTAAGTTTAAAATTTCCCGGGAGTCTCGACCGAATTTCCCGGGAATCGAGAGGTCCAAAAATGGTCGATTTCCCGGGAATTCCCGCTCGTCACCCTCTAATCCCTCTAATCCAAGCAAGCGAAAAAAGGTGGAACTCCAACTTTGCACAGCTATATCTCGGCTCCCTGTGGACAGATTTTCGATATCTAAACAGCAAAAGATGCAGATCTCTAGATAATGTTGCTTTTTTGAAAAATCAAAAATAGAGGCATTTACCCTAAGTTATTCCCGAAACCATAGGAGCAACTTTTTTTCAGCCCTCTTTTTACTATATGTTTTACATGCAGTTATAAAAATTCAATGATAATCTATGTCAAATCCATGCCAGAATGATAGATAATGCTCAGTTATTATACTCAAGACCATTTTTGGTCCAATGTGGCCACTTTGGAACCGGTCCCAGGTACTCCGGTGAAACCCGGATTACGCTCTATTGTGGAGCATTTTCGGGAATATTTTGGTGAAGGCAACATGCATATCACAGTTCATAATTTTCAAAATCAAGCTCATTGGTGATTCCCAAGTCCAATTTGGGACCAATCTGGCCACTTTGGGACCGATTCCCGGTACTCCGGTGAAACCCGGAATATGGCAAATTACGGGATTATTTCTGAATAATTTTTGAAAAGGCATTATCAATGCCAAAGATCATCATTTGCAAATCAAGCTCATCCATGATCCCCAAAACCACTTTGGACCAATCTGGCCACTTTGGGACCGATTCCCGGTACTCCGGTGAAACCCGGATTACGCTCTATTGTTGAGCATTATTGGGAATATTTTGGTCAAGGCAACATACATATCAAAATTCATAATTTTCAAAATCAAGCTCATTCGTGATCGTAAGACCATTTCTCTACCAATCTGGCCACTTTGGAACCGGTCCCGGATTCTCGGATGAAACCCAGAATATGCCGAACTACGGGATTATTGGAGGACAATTATTGACAGGGTAATATGGATGTCAAAGATCATCATTTGCAAAATCAAGGTTATCCATGATCCCCAAGACCGCTTTTGGACTGATCTGGGCACTTTGGGACCGATTCCCGGTACGCCGGTGAAACCCGGAATATGGCAAATTACTGGATTTTTTCGAATCATTTTTGACAGGGCAATACGGATGTCAAAATTCATCATGTTCAAAATTTAGCTCATCCATGATCCCCAAAACCACTTTTGGACCTATCTGGCCATTTTGGGACTGGTTTCCGGTACTCCGGTGAAACCCGGATTACGCTCTATTGTTGAGCATTATTGGGAATATTTTGGTCAAGGCAACATACATATCAAAATTCATAATTTTCAAAATCAAGCTCATTCGTGATCGTAAGACCATTTCTCTACCAATCTGGCCGCTTTGGAGCCGGTCCCGGATTCTCGAATGAAACCCAGAATATGCCGAACTACGGGATTATTGGAGGACAATTATTGACAGGGCAATATGGATGTCAAAGATCATCATTTGCAAAATCAAGGTTATCCATGATCCCCAAGACCGCTTTTGGACTGATCTGGCCACTTTGGGACCGATTCCCGGTACGCCGGTGAAACCCGGAATATGGCAAATTACGGGATTATTTCTGAATAATTTTTGAAAAGGCATTATCAATGTCAAAGATTATCATTTGCAAATCAAGCTCATCCATGATCCCCAAAACCACTTTGGACCAATCTGGCCACTTTGGGACCGATTCCCGGTACTCCGGTGAAACCCGGATTACGCTCTATTGTTGAGCATTATTGGGAATATTTTGGTCAAGGCAACATACATATCAAAATTCATTATTTTCAAAATCAAGCTCATTCGTGATCGTAAGACCATTTCTCTACCAATCTGGCCACTTTGGAACCGGTCCCGGATTCTCGGATGAAACCCAGAATATGCCGGACTACGGGATTATTGGAGGACAATTTTTGATAGGGCAATATGGATGTCAAAGATCATCATTTGCAAAATCAAGGTTATCCATGATCCCCAAAACCACTTTTGGACCTATCTGGCCATTTTGGGACCGGTTTCCGGTACTCCGGTGAAACCCGGAATATGGCAATTTACGGGATTATTTCTGAATATTTTTTGACAGGGCAATGTGGATTTCAGACCAATCTGGCCGTTTTTGGACCAATCTGGTCACTTTGAAATCGGTTCCAGGTTCTCCGGTAAAACCCGGATTACGCTCTATTGTTGAGCATTATTGGAAATATTTTGGTCAAGGCAACATGCATATCAAATTTCATAATTTTAAAAATCAAGCTCATTCGTGATTCTCAAGACCATTTCTCTACCAATCTGTCCACTTTGGAACCGGTCTCGGAATCTCCGGTGAAACCCGGAATAAGGCAAATTACGGGATTATTGCAGATCAATTTTTGACAGGGTAATATGGATGTCATAATTCACCATGTTCAGATCGGTCCAAAAGTGGTTTTGGGGATCATGGATGAGCTTGACTTTGCAAATGATGATCTTTGACATCCATATTGCCTTGTCAAAAATTATTCAGAAATAATCCCGTAATTTGCCATATTCCGGGTTTCACCGGAGTATCGGGAATCGGTCCCAAAGTGGCCAGATTGGTCCAAAGTGGTTTTGGGGATCATGGATGAGCTTGACTTTGCAAATGATGATCTTTGACATCAATATTGCCTTGTCAAAAATCACCAGAGTACCGGGAATCGGTCCCAAAGTGGCCAGATTAGTCCAAAGTGGATTTGGGGATCATGGATAACCTTGATTTTGCAAATGAAGATCTTTTTATTCCCATATTGTTTTGGTCACCGAGAACTGATGTTAATTTAATCTAATCGGTTTTATCGGTGAAATCTGACGCAAATTTTTAGAAGAAAGATAATGAAATTTTTAGGTGGATAGGTCGACTAAGAGTCATAGAAGAAGATATAAAGGACGGAAAACTAAGTCAGCGAAGGGCCATTTGAGGAAGTATGTTTGTGTGATCAAGTCTTTTAGCCTTCTAATTTGGCTCTGTACAAGTACTGAGTGAAACACACAGTAAATGTACAGAGACAAATTATTCCTGCAGCGTCATCCATATGACTCCCGGCCTATCCACCTAAAAATTTCATTATCTTTCTTCTAAAAATTTGCGTCAGATTTCACCGATAAAACCGATTAGATTAAATTAACAAATGAAGATCTTTGACATCCATATTGCCTTGTCAAAAATTATTCAGAAATAATCTCGTAATTTGCCATATTCCGGGTTTCACCGGAGTATCGAGAATCGGTCCCAAAGTGGCCAGATTGGTCCAAAGTGGTTTTGGGGATCATGGATGAGCTTGACTTTGCAAATGATGATCTTTGACATCCATATTGCCTTGTCAAAAATTATTCAGAAATAATCCCGTAATTTGCCATATTCTGGGTTTCATCGGAGTACCGGGAATCGGTCCCAAAGTGGCCAGATTGGTCCCAAAATGGACTTGGGAATCACCAATGAGCTTGATTTTGAAAATTATGAACTATGATATGCATGTTGCCTTCACCAAAATATTCCCGAAAATGCTCCACAATAGAGCGTAATCCGGGTTTCACCGGAGTGGCCATATTGGACCAAAAATGGTCTTGAGTATAATAAATGAGCATTATCAATCATTCTGGCATGGATTTGACATAGATTATCATTGAATTTTTATAACTGCATGTAAAACATATAGTAAAAAGAGGGCTGAAAAAAAGTTGCTCCTATGGTTTCGGGAATAACTTAGGGTAAATGCCTCTATTTTTGATTTTTCAAAAAAGCAACATTATCTAGAGATCTGTCCGCATCTTTTGCTGTTTAGATATCGAAAATCCGTCCACAGGTAGCCGAGATATAGCTGTGCAAAGTTGGAGTTCCACCTTTTCCTCGAGCATGGGAGTTTAGGTGTTATTCATGATGGCGGCATTTAAGAATTTAGGAATTAAAAACTTTAAGAATTAAAAAAATTAAGAACAATTCCTTAACGGAGAAATGAGGTGTAAAGTATACACAGAAAAAAATATGTAAATTTACTCGCTATGTAAACATTGTTTCAAATGTAAAATTGCTTAATGTAAAAATAAGATCCAATGTAAAGAGATGAATCTCATGTAAATTATGATCACAGACAAACAGACGTGACTCTCCATACAAATTATTTCTGAAATCCATCGTCCTTAATCAACCCCACCAAATCACGGCGACGCCAGCGCTGCCTGGTGAGCTGATGCCGAAGCGCAGCCCAAACATACCAATACAAATCCATTACTGTCATGTGTCATGTCAGTGTATGCGTGAGACAATCAAGCCTTAACGATTGTAAACATCAACAGCTGACCGACATGATTTTGTTGATGCTGAGCTGATCGTCAGTACCCGATGCAAAAAATAAAAATCAACGTCGAAGATGACGGTGAATCAGTTCTGTTTCCAATGGCAGAACCTCATGAGCCAAATCATGCGGCAGCACCAGCAACGACGCACTACAACCGCAACGATAGAGATCAAACCACTGTTCCTCCCCGTTGCATCCAAGTTCTGTCGAAGATTCCTCCTCCCCCAGGTTTGGAAACATCCGCGGGGAACGTGTCCACGGCGCAGTTAAGTTGCGCCAAACAACAAAAGCAAGGCAAAAGGTTCCAAAAAATGCTGCCGTTAAATTTATATCGAAACAGAACCACAGAAACTGAACTGTGGAAAAAAGATTTTGTGGCGCAACATCGCCAAAAGGCCAAAAGGACGACCAGCAGCAGCAGTCCACGAAGGATAAGCAGGTTGCTCCGAATTAGATGACTCCTCCGCAGTAGCGGGCGCCTCAGCAGCAGCCTCGACATCGGCAGGCAGTTGAACAGGCCTACCAGTTTAATATTGGGGCATGAGGCTATGGCCAAGGCTGCCCCAACCTTTTCCTGCAAAGCCTGGATTGTGATTCTCCGTTAAATTTCCTGAATTTCATAAATTTTTGTGTTCTCATTTGCTGTTTCGCACGTGCTCACGCTCAACTTAAAAACAAAAACACGCATCACACACACTGAGAAAAGACGGGTGAGCTGTCACGACAGCAGCGCCATCAGCGCCGGGTGAGTGGATGCCGAAACAAAATTGCATTTGAAATAACCGTTTTTGAAGGACGATGGTCCGGCACTCGAGTGTCCCGTCTGTTTGTCTGTGTTATGATGATGTAAATTCTAATTCAATGTAATTCATATATTGCATGTAAATTCATCTTGTCCAACAGATTTTAGGATCATGAAAAGCGTGTAAAAAACAAATCTGATGTAAAAAGCACTTCATGTAAATTCCGAAGTAATGTAAATTTCGATTTCAGTTTAAGATTAAAATGACAGCCGACCAAAACAAAACTTTTTCGAGAGCGGTCAGAGTGTGCAGCTGGCGCTTTTAAAAATGTTGGTGGTTAGTTGGGTTAGTTAATTGCCTTTGTGTAGGCAATATTCTGCATCGCTGCAAATCAGGACAACTCGGTACAACTTGTGCAACCCTTATCTTCACAGGTGCGAAATGTCAAAACAAAAAAAATCAAAACAAAGTGAGCCAGCGGAGCCAGTCATTTGCGGCTGTAGTTCGGGAATCGGGAAGGAGTGTTTTTTAAATTCCGTTTTTTAGAGTCGTAGCATATTTGGTAAGTATTTTCCACTTTCTATTCCAAAAATGTATTCACCCAAACTAGGAAACCAAATAATCTTGCCTAGTGATATGTTTGCGGTTGTTTACAAGCGAATTTTCCAACCAGATGTTGCTGTTTTTTTATTCAAATAGTTTTTTTTCTTGTTTCCGGTGGCGGTCAACCGGAGGATTTGGTAGCTACCCAAAGCAACCGGGAGATGCTATCGGACAGCATTAGAGTAGCGGTTCGAGACGTGCGGTTTGTTGCTGGCCGATGGCGCCCCGGAAGTCGTTCCGCTTTAACGTTTGTTGCTGGAGTCGTCGTTTGCTGGAAGAGATCACTTTGTGAGTTAACCTTAAGGAGGAGAATATAGAATATTTTTTTCATTGCTTAATTTTTATTTAGAGATGAATCTGAGGAACAGAGCAAGAGCAGCACAACTGCTAGATCAGGCTGACAAAGATTGTCAAGGGCTCGTTCTCGATCGTGCGCGAATACAAGCTGCAGCAGTACAACAACTCGGACATGGATGAGGATAAAAGGCTGATCAACACCGCGATCAAGCAGATGCTGTTCGGCTCGGAGCCGGAGCTGAATGGGGCGATGCTGCTGATGGTGTTCCGAATGCTACTTGAGACCATGCACAGCTCGGAGAAGTTGTACTCTTCAATATCTTCTATAAGCGCTATCTGCCGTCATGCTGCTGAACATTTTCAAGGACAAGCCCGCCAACGAGGACTACCACACAGTTCACCTGCTCGGGCTGGTGCTAGAGTGGCTGTTGTTTTGCATCGAGCACCACAACTACCACATAAAGATCTGCATAATCAACAAGGACCTGCTGCGGCAGATACTGGTCCTGATGAAGAGTCCCCACACGTTCTTGGTTCTTGGTGCGATCCGATTTCTTCGGTACAAGCGCCGCCACAACCTGCTCGTGGTCGCCGTCCTTGAGCTGTTCAAGTTTGTTAAGCCGTGTACACGTACTTTGTGGAGTACTTTGACAGCAGACGTTCAAGACGATCAAAAACAAGAACGACCATCAGCAGGAGCGGCTCAAGGAGACGCAAAAGGGCGTCGGTGCCCTGGACAGTGTTCCCTCGATCCTGCGCGGTAGGACGTCTGGCAACTCGACGAGGAGGAGACTGCAACAGAAACATATAATAATCTGGATTTTTTGTCAAAACGACCGCGACGAAGCAGTTTTCAATTTCCTCGCTGGTCTTGAATATTATACTGCATCGCAAGCGTGTTTAAGTGGGTACCTCCTCATCCAACATTCAATATTTTTACTAATATGTTATTCTATTCCAAGTCGGCTCATTGCGGCATGTTACACAAGATTACTAAAATCAAAACCTTTACACGACATCGACCTACACCTGTTCACAGTGACACACACACCAGACACACCAATCCGGAACTGGCCACCACGTCGCCTATGGAAAGGCTCCGTTCGTTTTTGATTAGGAAGACCCCCGGTTAGTGTATATTTCTGAGAGATTCGCAGCCAAACTTAAAACGCGAAATCAGCACGGGACCACTACTGACAACAGCACAACGCATCGACCTGGTTCAAAAGCAGCATCTTTATCTCGATCGAATCCGCATGTAAGTACAACTTAATTTAAATACATTTTCTAGTGCTAACATCACCTTAAAGATTCTGAAAGCCCCGTCTAAAGAAAAACATCAAATAAAAATTAAAAAATATATAAAATTACCTTTAAACAGATTGCTTCGTTGAATTTAGAATCCGATATTTAAATCGGATTTTAGATTCAGCGGAGCAAAAAAAATTTTTTGATTGGATAATTTACATTATTTTTATTGGAAATTTACACGATTTCACCAAATTTTGATTCGAAACATTTACAATGAAACACATGTAAATTTCCAATGAATCTAATGTAAATATACATCATTTATCATGATACCTTTTGGTACATGATAAACAATGTAAATTTACAGGAATATTTTTTTCTGTGTACCGAATGTTTGGATTTTTAATAAAATGTATTTCCATTTTAAAATAATATAAAATATGATATGTAAACAACGTATGTTTAGTTTCAGAAAAATGTTATGTTCATCAATAATCAATTATATTTATTATTTGTTTGGTATAGTCTAATACCTCCTTGTTGACCCCTTCGTTCGACAAAATTATATTATTATTTTATTTGCCAATCAAATTTACCTATTATGTAAACACATGTAGTCTGTTTTAGAGTCTGTTCCACGGCCTGTTCAAAAACAATAAAATATTAAAATTAATCCTTAAACAAATATTTATTTAAGGATTATTCAACTCAAAGATTTTTTTTTCTTTTTAAAGTTTTCATAAACAATTTGTTTTTATGATACAAATTGTTTGTTGGTGTATTAGCCGTCATGTAATACTGGCTTTGGTTATCGACTTTTTATCTGATTATTAACTGAATATTACCACTAAAAAAATAAATCCAGGCATTAAAAAAACTACCCCAAAACCCATCAATTCAATATATACAAATGTCCCTTTCAAAAAAACTATTTAATTTAGTAAAAATAAAACATCAAATTTACTACAACTAGAGCGTCCAATTTCTCGTCCCGGGAAAAAAATTCCCGGGATTTCCCGAAAAAAAATATTTCCCGTTTCCCGGGAAATTTATAAATTTCCCGGGAATTCCCGAAATTCAAGCGGAAATATACATTTTCTAAATTTTTTGGAACTATTTTTTGATAATGCTCTGAAAAAAAAAATAACATGCTCAACATTATCATTATTTAATCAGATTATCAGAAATGATGATATCAGAATTATTTCTGATAATATTAATTTTTGAAGCAACTGGGAATAGATCTTGCTTAATGAGTATTAAATTATTACAATTGGGTAAGCTATTAACAGATTGATGTTATTTCATTAAAACAATATGAACTCTTCGCCTCTAAATTAAAATTGAGATTTTTTTACGTTTTTGTTTACCGTGATCAAATGAGATGAAAATCGAATTTAGGCAAAAATAATTAATTCAATTCGTTGAATACCTAGTACTAAGAAAATTACAATTTGAAGTTAAAGAATTATGGAGAACTGGTGCAACTACAGGTGTTAGACGGTTAAATGAGAAAAATAGAAGACTTTTTGTAGAATGATGTTAATTTATCGTATAATTTAAATCATGTTGCATAATAATACATAAAAAAAATCATTGAAAATAACTTTCTATTGCTTGTTCTCAAAAAATGCAAAAATATATTCAAAGCTTGCTTCAAATATTTGAAAACATTGGGTTGTTTGGAGTAAAACCAACACTAAAAAGCTTTACCATTTTTTCAAGAGCTGAAACCAGTATTTGTCATGAAAAACATAATTTCTGCATGTTTTTTTTTCTCATTTCAATAAACTGGTCACAGAGGCAAGTTTAAAAGAAATTTTATGATTGTGGATGATGGATTCATTTTACTCACAGTTTAAACACATTGATAAAAAATATTTCTCATCAAAAAAAAAATCCAAAATACATTGATTGACATTGATTTTTTACATGCAGTCAAGCTGTTAATTGATCTTCACACTTATTTGAACCATTAATGTTGATGTCCTATACAATTTTGTTGCATAACATTAATTAAAACCAAGATCATAACAATTTTCAATAAACTTAAAATTTCCCGGGAATTCCCGGGATTTCCCGGGAAGTTGGCTGAAAATTTCCCGTTTCCCGGGAAATTTGAAATTCCGGGAAATTGGACGCTCTAACTACAACTCATAATAAAATGCTTGATTTCACCTAATTTGCAAACATCCATCACACCAACTTGCAGATACTTTTCAGCACGAAAGAGAAAGAGAGCTTGCAGAAAAGTACGGGAACGGTTTCGCTGCAACTTCTGTCTCTCTCATTGCAGAAGTTCTGCCTGTAAGAAAAGTTACTTTTGTTGCAGAAAAGTACGGGAACGCTCTGCTGCAGATTTCGTGCAGCATTGCAGAATTCTGCAGTACGGGAATATACCTAATGTTTGAAATACCCTTCCAACCCACCCCCCTCCCTGTGTTGCTTTTCTCCCTCCTCTCCAAAAAAAAAAAAACACATGCATGAGTCCTTGTGGGTAATGACCCCTCACAAAACTTACCAGAACCACCCACCCCCAGAAGCCGAACGGTCGAAAATCCACTCACAAAACTACAACATTGATTTGTAAATCAAACTTCTTCGATATTCTCTTTAAAAATAAATACACAAACCAATTCCACCAATCAGCTGGTCAGCAAATCAAAACTTGTATGTTTTGTTTACTAGCGTTACTGGCTACTTTGTAAAAGTAACGCAACTTATCTTCTTTAAACACGGATCACAGCGTCATGAACTAGTTCATAACTTTATGATGTGCACATCATGATTTCATGATTTTTGTACCATGATTTGATGAATTTGTTCATGTTTCCATGAACGTTTGTTTGCTAAATTGATGATTTTTTGTTCATGGCTACGGGAACGCTTTTTTTGCGTGCAATAAATTTGCAAACGACAATTTAAAAAGTACCATTACAAATGTTAAGTCCTACAAAGCGAATTCACTAGTTCGAATCTAAAAAATAGGACGGAGCGAATCCAAATTGCTGCTGATAGGTGAATGCTGCAGTCATTAGCTCTATTCGACGTATTTCGGTTTGAATCTTCCACCCGTTTACTTTTTGGGATGCTTTTTGTTTGATGATGTACAACCGTTCTTTGTATTGGTTGGCTATAACGTCAACTCCTTTTTAGTACTGTACCTGTGATGTGATCTTCATTGTATCATCCTTTTCTTGGACATATCTTTCAGATGTTTGTATGCTTTGTTCTCCTGAGAATTTATGTTTTTTCAATAACACTTCGTTGATTTTAGCACGATTAACTGCAAATGGACATACCGCAAGCTCCTTTAGAATTTTCATAAACATCAATCCTGTTGAATGCCGAATATTAGAATTCCGTTCCACAAATTTTATTATCGCAGCATTGGTTCTATAAAATAGTTCGAGTGACTCAATGCATAGTAGTGAGGGATTACTGTGACTTATTTTGATCGGATAAGTAGCATTCGATTCGTATAAACAAATCGACGACTTAAAATAATGTGTTAAATAAACCACCGGATCCCCTCTATCTTTCTCAAATATTTTTCCAAGCATGTAATGGTACAGCCAATGCTCATCATCGTGATCCTCGTTATCTGCGTCGCTACATTTTTCATGGCTTAATGTTTGATTTATCGCTCTATTGAAGCATTTATGCACAATTTTAGAATATTTGTTCTGCTGGAGCTTAGCATATGATAATCTAAAAAGAACGAATATGATAGTTAACAAATAAACCTCGAGCATTCACGTATTGCGCTATAAAAAAGGAAAACATGCAAACATGGCGTCAAACGGTTACCTGCACTTGTTGGCAAAAACTGTCTGAAGTGAAACGTTTGTGCGGCTGGTTGTTGTCTACGTTTTGTGCGCAGGTATAATTTTCAAATAAATCATTTTAATTACCAGATACAGTCATCCCACATATTCGGAACACCCACAAATTCGGAACACTTTGTTTATTTTGTTTATTTGTTTATTTGTTTATTTGAATCATCCGACAACTTGTGGTCTTAATGATAAAACTTAACTTAACTAAAGACAAATGCTAACAACATGAAACACAAAAACATATTAAAGCTGGTGAGAGTACCAGAGCCGGGCTCGTTGTTGAAACTGCGGGGTGGAGATGTTGGGATCGTACAGGTGAGAAAAAACGTTGAATCGGCTACACATGAAACGAACTGGTTCGTGCTGTCCATAGTTGGTGTTGCGGTGAGCAAGTTGTAGATATTGGCGTTAACGAAGTGGCCGAGCAGGTGTGTAGATTTGAATTTGAGCGCGAATCCAAGGAGTGTCAACTTCACCGGCCAGTACTTTGGCAACAAACGTTGCTTGTGAGACGTGCCGCCTCCGCTCGAGAGTCTCTAGCTGCAAGACACGACAACGTTCTTCGTACGTGTTCCAACCGGCAGGATTCCTTGCACGGCGAAGGGCAAGCCGGGTGAATTTTCGCTGAACTGATTCGATTTTAGCAGTCCAAGTGCTCTGGTACGGACACCACACTACGGAGCAGAACTCGAGGATGGATCTTACCAGCGCGCAGTATAATGAACGTAAGCACGCGACATCTCGGAAGTCATCAGCGATCCTAAAGATGAATCCAAGCTGTCGATTGGCTCTGGACACGATTTCATGGAGGTGGATAGTGAAACACAATTTGCTATCAAGGGTAACGCCCAGGTCACGTACTTGGGTTACCCGAGCAAGAGTGTTTCCGGCGATGGCATAGTCGAAGACCACGGGTTTGAGTTTACGGTGGAAAGAGATTGTGCTACACTTTTCTATGCTGATCGTCAG
The DNA here is from genome assembly GCF_016801865.2 of Culex pipiens pallens. Taxonomy (NCBI): domain Eukaryota; kingdom Metazoa; phylum Arthropoda; class Insecta; order Diptera; family Culicidae; genus Culex; species Culex pipiens. The sequence goes on from NC_068937.1 coordinate 73,028,317, forward strand.
GAAGTTACGCACGCACCATTCGTTAAAGTGGTTTAACTGTCTTTGCAGAGCTGAGCAGTTCAAAACGCTTCTAACAACGGTGAAGATTTTGACATCATCAGCGTAAAACAACCGGCACCCTTCGCTTAGCAGCATCGACAGTTCGTTGGCGAAAAGTATGAACAGTAACGGACCTAAATTACTGCCTTGAGGAACGCCAGAGAGACTTATGAACATGTCTGACTCAGAGTTCCCAATCTTGACTCGCAGAATCCGGTTGGTGAGGTAAGACTTCAGCCAACGAACGAGACTGGCGGAGACTCCGAGTCTTTCCAGTCGTTTTAGCAAAACTCCGTGGTCAACCCGATCGAACGCCGCCTTCAAGTCTGTGTACACTGCGTCGACTTGAGCTCCAGCATCCATTTCTTGAAGACAATGTGACACGAATTGAGCAAGATTCGTGACAACAGAGCGTTTAGGGTAGAAGCCATGCTGATCCTTGGAAATGTAGTTTTTGCAAGAGTCAAACAGAACATTATTGACCAGAATTTGGAAAACCTTCGAACAAGCCGAGAGAGAGGTGATTCCACGGTAATTTTTGACGCTGCTTTTGTCACCTTTCTTGTGCACCGGGAACATAAAAGAGGCTTTCCACTTATCCGGGAAGGTGCTTTGCCGCAAAGATAGGTTGAACAGGCAGGTCAAGGGGGAAAGGAGTGCACCAGAACATCGTTTGATAACCGAAGAGGGAATTCCGTCGGGACCGGGCGAATAGGAGAGTTTGAGCTTGTTAATAGCAGCAGATTGTTTGTTTATTTCTCAACAGGCACTTATTGCCCAAATGAACTTAAAAACTAAGACTAAAACTAGAACATTCGTCTTAACACTGATAAAAACTTGGACTTTAACACATCGCGGGACAAACTGACGTCAAAAACAGAGGACACTTTATTGAAGGCTCGCTTCAGTCCGACGATGGCTCCGTTGGCGCTGTAATTGGTACGGCGGAAAGGGATCTGCATGATTGGCGTGTGGCGTAGCTGGCGGGTAGGTGCAGTTAGGGTGATCTTTTCTCGAAGAGAGGGGCAATCGATCCTGTCGGTCAGAACGTCCGAAACTGTCAACGCACGGGCCAGGTCACGACGCAGCTGGAGAGTGTCGAGATGCATGAGCTGGCAGCGGTCTTCGTATGGCGGCAGCTGCTGGGGATTTCTCCAGGGCAGCAGTCTCAGGGCGTATCGGACAAACCTGCGTTGAATTCTCTCTAGCTGATAAACGGCGTTGTTGTAGTGCGGAGTCCAAACCGACGAGCAATATTCGAGCGAGGACCGGACCAACGAGCAGAACAGCGTTTTCAAGCAGTGGATGTCGGTGAAGTGGCGTGTCATACGGATCACCAGACCGAGCTGACGGGATGCTTTGGCAGTTATGAAGGACACGTGTTGCTTGAAGGTCAGTTTAACGTCCAGTATGACACCGAGATCCTTAACGTGATCAACTCTTTCCACTAGTGTGTCGCCAAGATGGTAGTTGAAGAGTATCGGACAGTGCTTCCGGCTAAACGTTATCACCTGGCATTTACCGGGATTTAGGACCATGTGATTCGCCTCACACCAATCAGCGAACTTATCCAGTTCGCGTTGCAGGGCTTCGGCATCTTCGAGACAGTCGATCTTGGCGAACAGTTTGAGGTCGTCTGCGTAGGAAAGATGGGGTCCTCTCAAGGTGAAGTTGGCGTCGATGAAATAGAACAAGAACACCAACGGACCGAGGTGGCTGCCTTGACCGATTCCAGAGGTAGCGTCGAAACTTTCGGAGAGTGCGTCCTCGATTTTCACCCGCAGCGAGCGTCCCGACAGATACGACCTGAACCATGTCAACAGGCTGCCACAGAATCCGAGCTTCTCGAGTTTGGCGATAGCGATACTGTGGTTAATCTTGTCGAAAGCTGCCGACAAATCTGTATAAACGGCGTCAGTTTGAGAGCGATTGTCGAAGCTATCGAACACGAACTCGATGAAGCACAGCAGATTCGTGGCAGTGGACCGTTTTGGAAAGAATCCATGCTGATCGCTGGATAATTCCTGGCGGCAATGGGCAAATATTGGACCAATCACCACCAACTCGAACAGTTTCGAGGCAGCGCAGAGGGCCGAGATACCTCTGTAGTTCTCGATGTTCCTTCGATCGCCTTTTTTATGCACGGGGAACATGAAGGCCTGCTTCCATGCACACGGGAACTTTCCGGAGGCGAGGGATAGCCGGAACAGGTGCAAGAGGGGCGATACCAGCGCGGACGAACATCGCTTCAGCAGTGTCGAGGGAATTCCGTCCGGTCCAGGGGAGCTGGAATGTTTCAGTTTAGTTATCGCAGCTGATATGGCGTCGTCATCGATGTCAATCATGGGGAGAAATCGATCGCAACGGGGAACGCTGTTGGCAGCAATTTGGATCTCGTCGTCGGTGATATGTTCGTTTGTAAAAACACTCGAAAACTTTTTGGCGAACAGCCTGCAGATTTCCGCAGTGCTCTCAGCTTCCTCGTTGGCCAATCGCATGGACGAAGGCAGCCCAGATTCTTTGCGGTTCTCGTCGACGAATTTCCAAAACTTCTTCGGGTTAGCCTTCAGCTCACGCTGCTTCTTGCGCTGGTAGCTTGCCATACAACTGCGACTCAGACGCTGGTATTTGCTGTTCATTCTCAAGTAGTACTCGCGAAGGGAAAGTGTTCCACACCTAGAGAAGATCTTGAAAGCGGCTCGCTTCTGGGTTTTGAGGTTGCAAAGCTCCGGCGTTTGCCACGGTAGGTGAGTGGAATTACGCTTCCTGACCTTAGGCACGAAATGTTCGATGTGATCTCGCAGGATTGATGAGAATGTATCGACCGCGGCATCGACGTCGACAGAGTCCAAGAAACTATCCCAGTCGATGTTGCGCAGTGCCAGAGACATTTCATCGTAATCAGCACCTCGGAAGTTGTAGCATACGGTGTCCGGTCGGTCTCGAGCAACAGAGCTGTGGCAGCCGTCGATGGTGACAACGAGCGCGGGATGGCGATGGACGATCTTAGCAAGCGGGGCCGGGGCAACGATTAGCGTTGGGGCGAAATCCTGTGCGCTCACAAAGCAAAGATCGAGGCGGCGACCGTCTTCGTTCTCAATATGGTTGATCTGCTGGAGAGTGGCCAGGTTATATCCGGCCAGAAGATCGCGCGCACAGGGATGGAATTGTGAGCGATCAGGATCCGGGTACAAGAAACCGTTACGGGAAGGTGTCCATGTCAGTTTCGGCAAGTTGAAGTCCCCTACGACAACGATGTCATCGATCGGGCGCGTGCGTTCTGCAATAGATGCTACCGAATCGAGATGAATCTTATACAGGTCCTTGTCGTAAATGCGATCCGGGGGGAAGTATACCACGCAGAGGAAAAGGACACGATCAGACAGCTTCAGAGACACCCAAACCTGCTCGACTGCTTTCCAAGCGTCTTGGACAATCCGGCGAGGCTTGAAACAGCGGCGTGCCGCGACGAGGACTCCTCCTCATTCCGCTTTCCTGCTGTTGTTTGGTCCACGATTGTGTGTGTGTGTGTGTGTGTGGTCCAATCCAATACCCGCTGGCCGGCAGCGAAATTATGGGAAAGTATAATTTGTATCAGACTTGGGTTATGCTGATACAGCTTATCTCAGTCCCGGGTATTAGGTGGTGACAGCCCTCGCGCTGCTTCCAATGACCCATTTCAGAATGGCAGAGATCCTAGCGGCCCAATTCCGAGGTCATTGGGCATTGTCTGGCCCCGCCTAAACATAGAACAAGAACCAGACGGATCCTCGAACTATCTTTAAACTTCCAATCCCATCAGGCAAAACAGGGATCAGCGCGTATATAATGATAAATAAGTGGCATTTGGGTAAAAACACTTTTTTCTTCCTCTTTTCCCGCGCGAAACAACGACGCAGGCCAAACACGATCGAATCAGGCCTTGCCTCGCAAAGAGCAACGGCGAGACTGACCAGCTTCTTTCAAATCACTTTCTTCTTCTTTTCTCCCGCGCGAAACAACGACGCAGGCCAAACACGATCGAAGCAGGCCTTGCCTCGCAAAGAGCAACGGCGAGACTGGCCAGCTTTTTTAAAATCACTTTTTTTCTTATTTTCTCCCGCGCGAAACAACGACGCAAGCCAAACACGATCGAAGCAGGCCTTGCCTCGCAAAGAGCATCGGCGAGACTGGCCAGCTTCTTTCAAATCACTTTTTTCTTCTTTTCTCCCGCGCGAAACAACGACGCAGGCCAAACACGATCGAAGCAGGCCTTGCCTCGCAAAGAGCAACGGCGAGACTGGCCAGCTTCTTTCAAATCACTTTTTTCTTCTTTTCTTCCGCGCGAAACAACGACGCAGGCCACACACGATCGAAGCAGGCCTTGCCTCGCAAAGAGCAACGACGAGACTGGCCAGCTTCTTTCAAATCACTTTTTTCTTCTTTTCTCCCACGCGAAACAACGACGCAGGCCAAACACGATCGAAGCAGGCCTTGCCTCGCAAAGAGCAACGGCGAGACTGGCCAGCTTCTTTCAAATCACTTTTTTCTTCTTTTCTTCCGCGCGAAACAACGACGCAGGCCACACACGATCGAAGCAGGCCTTGCCTCGCAAAGAGCAACGACGAGACTGGCCAGCTTCTTTCAAATCACTTTTTTCTTCTTTTCTCCCGCGCGAAACAACGACGCAGGCCAAACACGATCGAAGCAGGCCTTGCCTCGCAAAGAGCAACGACGAGACTGGCCAGCTTCTTTCAAATCACTTTTTTCTTCTTTTCTTCCGCGCGAAACAACGACGCAGGCCAAACACGATCGAAGCAGGCCTGGCCTCGCAAAGAGCAACGACGAGACTGGCCAGCTTCTTTCAAATCACTTTTTTCTTCTTTTCTTCCGCGCGAAACAACGACGCAGGCCAAACACGATCGAAGCAGGCCTTGCCTCGCAAAGAGCAACGACGAGACTGGCCAGCTTCTTTCAAATCACTTTTTTCTTCTTTTCTCCCGCGCGAAACAACGACGCAGGCCAAACACGATCGAAGCAGGCCTTGCCTCGCAAAGAGCAACGGCGAGACTGGCCAGCTTCTTTCAAATCACTTTTTTCTTCTTTTCTTCCGCGCGAAACAACGACGCAGGCCACACACGATCGAAGCAGGCCTTGCCTCGCAAAGAGCAACGACGAGACTGGCCAGCTTCTTTCAAATCACTTTTTTCTTCTTTTCTCCCGCGCGAAACAACGACGCAGGCCAAACACGATCGAAGCAGGCCTTGCCTCGCAAAGAGCAACGGCGAGACTGGCCAGCTTCTTTCAAATCACTTTTTTCTTCTTTTCTTCCGCGCGAAACAACGACGCAGGCCAAACACGATCGAAGCAGGCCTGGCCTCGCAAGAGCAACGACGAGACTCTGCTGTTGTTTGGTCCACGATTGCAGCGAAAAACTTCGTAATCCGGTCCGAAGACCTGCGACGAAAGCGTGTTCTCTTTCAGCCAAGTTTCCGTCAAAGCGATGAAGTCGAAGCATTATAGCAGATACTTGGCAATTCGCAACTTCCGTGAGAGAACACTCGATAGCATTGATGGGAGTGTTCCTTGTGGCTTCGATAATTTCCGCCTCCGAAGCGAACCTGGAATTGAACGCGTCCTTGAAGTGGGCAGCAAACAGGACACATTTCTCCTCTGAAGTCGCAGCAGCAACATCGTCCAGGTATAATGTGGGTGGCAGACCGTCCGCTTTTCTTTTTGAGTTCACGAATGACCAAAAGTTCTTAGGATTTCTCCGGAGATCACGCTGCGTCCTTATGACGTATCGCCTGTAGAGGGTGCGGTTGTACCCCCGGTATCTTTTGCTGGCAAGGTTGAATTTGGATTTGAAGAAAGGCGAGCGGTGATTGCTGAATTCTTGAAGAGCAGCTGTTTTGAGTCGGTTTAGTTTCCGTAGGGTTGGGTTTGACCACGGGGGTTTCTGGGAAGGCCTTCGTAACGGGACATGTTCGGTAAAAAGGTTGTTCAAAATCGATTGAAAAGCTTCCACTGCAGCATCGATGCTCGGGGCAGTCTCTAAGAAACTCCAGTCAATCCTGCTCAGCTCTTCTTGAATCGCTGCGTAGTTGGCCTTCCTGAAGTTGAACGATTGCTGAGAGTTGAGTGGTGGTTCGGCAGTTGCAGAGGGCGCGGGAACATCGACGAACATTTCGAGCGCCGGATGCGCAATATCCTGCGGAAGCAACGGGTCCACGGCTGCGAGAACAGCGCAGTTGGGCAGCGCAACTTCATTCACCAATACAAGGTCGAGGCAATTGTTGTAGACATTGACGCAGGGGTTGAGCTGACTAAGTCCATGCAGGTTGAAGCCGTCGATGAGGTAACTGCTAACAAGCTTTTGTGGTAATTTGTCAATTAGATGCAAAATGCAACTTTTTTGTCGACCCTGGTATTTTTAAAACCTTTATTTGGACATTCTCTTGCTACTTCACTAGTAAAAGTAGTACTTTTTGAACAAAAAACATTATTTCAAGACTATTTGATGCAGAGCAGCAAAACACTGCCTCAAAATTGCCTGTTCCATAATTGTGGGATGTTATTGTGCCTCCCACAATTGTGGAACACCTGAATTTAACGGATATTTTCACAAAAAAAAGTTATCAGACCATTCATAAAACATAACTAAGCTTGAGTTTCGTTAGTTTCAGTGCATGAATTCATTCTTGTGAAAATTATGTAATCATGGAAAGAACCAAAGTTTGTTTACATCCGTAAGAAAAAAGTGTTCCGAATTTGTGGATTTCAATAGTCAAAGTTTTTCTTCAAAAACTTGATATAAAAGTTTAAATTTGCAGCTGTTCTATACAGCATTCGAAAGATCGCAAGAAAAGCTTTCAAATGAAGGTAAAAGCGAATCATTAAGTTCAATTATCGATTTGCTATGATTTTTTGAACATTGGCCGATCTATAAACTGTTCCGAATATGAGGGATGGCTGTACTTTGTTCGAGCCTGACAGCGCCAGCTCGAAGAAAATTTTGTTGTTCTGGCAGCACAGCGCTTGCTGCGATTTGAACACATATTTGAATGTTACATTCTACTCGATGCTTTGCTATTTTTTTTTTTCAAATTTGGACGACTTTGGCAGTATGATCAACCTAACAGAATCGGCAATCAACTAGGAATTAATGCCGAAAAAGTTCAAATATTATTGTTGTGAACCATCCGTCAAAAAGTGAACAATTCTGTACAAATTAAAGATAAACTTCAACTTACCATTTAATAACCATTTATCAAATAGTAAAAACAGGTCGAAAATGTATGGATAAACCTTAAATAACCATTTAAAAACTATTTTGCACGACGAATACGAATATAGTGGAATTGCAGGAAATTATAGAAGAGCAATTCTCTACGAAATCGGTCTTTTTTCTTCAATTTTAATATTTGTATTTTTTAATCCGACTGAAACTTTTTTGGTGCCTTCGGTATGCCCAAAGAAGCCATTTTGCATCATTAGTTTGTCCATATAATTTTCCATACAAATTTGGCAGCTGTCCATACAAAAATGATGTATGAAAATTCAAAAATCTGTATCTTTTGAAGGAATTTTTTGATCGATTTGGTGTCTTCGGCAAAGTTGTAGGTATGGATACGGACTACACTGGAAAAAAATAATAGACGGTATTTTTCAAACAAAGGAAAGCAGTGAAGAGTTTTTAGCTCTAAATGCTCTCTATGGAAATTTGCCATTTTATTACCTGTATTCTAAACACTTTTTTATTTTTCAAACAAAGGAAAGCAGTGAAGAGTTTTTAGCTCTAAATGCTCTCTATGGAAATTTGCCATTTTATTACCTGTATTCTAAATATTTTTTATTTTTCAAACAAAGGAAAGCAGTGAAGAGTTTGTAGCTTTAAATGCTCTCTATGGAAATTTGCCATTTTATTACCTGTATTCTAAATATTTTTTTTATTTTTCAAATAAAGGAAAGCAGTGAAGATTTTTTAGCTCTAGATGCTCTCTATGGAAATTTGCCATTTTATTACCTGTATTCTAAATATTTTTTTATTTTTCAAACAAAGGAAAGCAGTGAAGAGTTTTTAGCTCTAAATGCTCTCTATGGAAATTTGCCATTTTATTACCTGTATTCTAAATATTTTTTATTTTTCAAACAAAGGAAAGCAGTGAAGAGTTTCTAGCTCTAAATGCTCTCTATGGAAATTTGCCATTTTATTACCTGTATTCTAAATATTTTTTTTATTTTTCAAATAAAGGAAAGCAGTGAAGAGTTTTTAGCTCTAAATGCTCTCTATGGAAATTTGCCATTTTATTATTTGTATTCTAAACACTTTTTTATTTTTCAAACAAAGGAAAGCAGTGAAGAGTTTTTAGCTCTAAATGCTCTCTATGTAAATTTGCCATTTTATTACCTGTATTCTAAATATTTTTTATTTTTCAAACAAAGGAAAGCAGTGAAGAGTTTCTAGCTCTAAATGCTCTCTATGGAAATTTGCCATTTTATTACCTGTATTATAAATATTTTTTTATTTTTCAAATAAAGGAAAGCAGTGAAGATTTTTTAGCTCTAAATGCTCTCTATGGAAATTTGCCATTTTATTACCTGTATTCTAAATATTTTTTTATTTTTCAAACAAAGGAAAGCAGTGAAGAGTTTCTAGCTCTAAATGCTCCCTATGGAAATTTAGTAAAAAACATAATCGACAATAAAATATATTATCGATTTATTCAACTCAATTGATGTTAAAATCTTGTAGTGAGAAAAAAAAATAGCAAAATTTCCATAAAGAGCATTTAGAACAAAAAACTCTTCACTGATTTCCTGAAAAAATAGAATACATGTAATAAAATGGCAAATTTCCATAGAGAGCATTTAGAGCTAAAAACTCTTCACTGCTTTCCTTTGTTTGAAAAATAAAAAAATATTTAGAAAACAGGTAATAAAATGGCAAATTTCCATAGAGAGCATTTAGAGCTAAAAACTCTTCAAAGCTTTCCTATGTTTGAAAAAAAAAATAGAATACAGGTAATAAAATGGCAAATTTCCATAGAGAGCATTTAGAGCTAAAAACTCTTCACTGCTTTCCTTTGTTTGAAAAATAAAAAATATTTAGAAAACAGGTAATAAAATGGCAAATTTCCATAGAGAGCATTTAGAGCTAAAAACTCTTCACAGCTTTCCTATGTTTGAAAAATAAAAAAAAATTAGAATACAGGCAATAAAATGGCAAATTTCCATAGAGAGCATTTAGCGCTAAAAACTCTTCACAGCTTTCCTTTGTTTGAAAAATAAAAAAAAATTAGAATACAGGTAATAAAATGGCAAATTTCCATAGAGAGCATTTAGAGCTAAAAACTCTTCACAGCTTTCCTATGTGAAAAATAAAAAAAATTAGAATACAGGTAATAAAATGGCAAATTTCCATAGAGAGCATTTAGAGCTAAAAACTCTTCACAGCTTTCCTATGTTTGAAAAATAAAAAAAATTAGAATACAGGTAATAAAATGGCAAATTTCCATAGAGAGCATTTAGAGCTAAAAACTCTTCACAGCTTTCCTTTGTTTGAAAAATAAAAAATATTTAGAAAACAGGTAATAAAATGGCAAATTTCCATAGAGAGCATTTAGAGCTAAAAACTCTTCACAGCTTTCCTTTGTTTGAAAAATAAAAAAAAATTAGAATACAGGTAATAAAATGGCAAATTTCCATAGAGAGCATTTAGAGCTAAAAACTCTTCACAGCTTTCCTATGTTTGAAAAATAAAAAAAAATTAGAATACAGGTAATAAAATGGCAAATTTCCATAGAGAGCATTTAGAGCCAAAAACTCTTCACAGCTTTCCTATGTTTGAAAAAAAAATTAGAATACAGGTAATAAAATGGCAAATTTCCATAGAGAGCATTTAGAGCTAAAAACTCTTCACAGCTTTCCTATGTTTGAAAAATAAAAAAAAAATAGAATACAGGTAATAAAATGGCAAATTTCCATAGAGAGCATTTAGAGCTAAAAACTCTTCACAGCTTTCCTATGTTTGAAAAATAAAAAAAAATTAGAATACAGGTAATAAAATGGCAAATTTCCATAGAGAGCATTTAGAGCTTGAAACTCTTCACTGATTTCCTGGCTTGAGAAATAAAGAAAAAATGGTTTTTGCTATTTAATTTCATTTTCTTATTTTATTTAAAAAAGGTGACAAAATGTAAAAAAATATCATAGAGATTATTTAGAGCTTAAAACTTTCTTATGGTTATCTTGCTTGAAAAATATAGTTTTTTCTGTTGAATTAAATAAAAAAGAAAAGTTTCCTGAAATCTTTATAAGGTTAAACTTATGTTAACTGATTTTCTTTTTATAAAATTAAAATAATTGTTAGTAGATTTAGTTTTTTTTTTAACTTGCGTATTTGAAATTGTTTTTTATCTTGATTTGTTGTACAAAACTTGTAATTTTGTTAAACATTTGTTTTGTCAAGACAAACATAAAAATAGCTGTGCAATAATTTTGTTGTTTCTAATCTTAATTACTTACCAGTACAATAAAAATAATATAATTTTATAAATTTGTATAATTTTATCTGAAATTTCTTTCAACCATCCAGACGAGAGCATTTAACATAAAAACTCTCTATGAACACTCTGCTATACTAGTTTTCACTTCAGACGATCTCTACCAAACATGCCTCATATTACTTGTGCCTACGACGCGGTCGCTTTGTGTTTGTCGCAAGCAGTATTTTTTATAAAAATAGTTTTTATTTTTTATTTCGGTATCTATTGAAGATAGAGCTTTGGTGTCTTCGAGAGAGTTGTTCATTTTTGGTAGTTGAGCAACTTTGTCGAAAACAAAAATATTCTATACCTTGTATCTTAGCAAATAAATAGTTTTTTCTTGTTTTGCACAACTAAAATCAACCAAATTGTAATGACGTCTAAGACAATAATATAGAACCTTTTGGTACCAGCAACTTTCTAAAACTTATCGTTTTTGAGATATATGCAAATCAATATTATTTTTCCCCATACAGAGCTGGCTCTGTTCGCTGCATACAGAGCTTAGCTCTGTTCTACCATACAGAGCAGGTAAGGAGTTTTTATTGAGCCTGTAGAGCTCGATGCGTCTCTGATGACAGCTCGATCAACCATGGTGCGTTCGTTAGAGGAGCGTCGCCCAATTTAGGTGTCATGGTGCGTTCGTTAGGGTAGCGTCGCCCAGTTTAGGTGTGTTCGTTTTGTGATCCTTAATATTTTTTGTTTAAATGTTTAAATGTTCACCCAACCGGCGGTCGCATGATTGTGATACATGGCGGCATGAAAGTATATCAGAATCTGCATGAAATCTGTCCTCATGCATTTTTTGCGATATAGGGGTATGACATTTTTGCCCTCTTAACAGAACGAGGATTGAACCATCAACTTCTGGGTTGCTGATCCGACACGCTACCACCGCGCCATGAACGCTTGATGAATGGTGAGGGACAGAGCGCGAACATAATGTTCTCTCTAGAGTGTTGCTCGGGGACGCGCCAGCATTCTATGTGTTGGTGAGATCTGCAGATCGCTGACGTGTTTACACGCGGGCAAAAATGATTCATGGGCTTGCTGCAAAAAATGTAATAAAATATAACATTTTCTGCAGCAAATCCACTGTTGCAGATTTTGAGATATATTTTTCGTTTGGGTGTTTAAATGTTTAAATGTTTAAATGTTTAAATGTTTAAATGTTTAAATGTTTAAATGTTTAAATGTTTAAATGTTTAAATGTTTAAATGTTTAAATGTTTAAATGTTTAAATGTTTAAATGTTTAAATGTTTAAATGTTTAAATGTTTAAATGTTTAAATGTTTAAATGTTTAAATGTTTAAATGTTTAAATGTTTAAATGTTTAAATGTTTAAATGTTTAAATGTTTAAATGTTTAAATGTTTAAATGTTTAAATGTTTAAATGTTTTAAATGTTTAAATGTTTAAATGTTTAAATGTTTAAATGTTTAAATGTTTAAATGTTTAAATGTTTAAATGTTTAAATGTTTAAATGTTTAAATGTTTAAATGTTTAAATGTTTAAATGTTTAAATGTTTAAATGTTTTAAATGTTTAAATGTTTAAATGTTTAAATGTTTAAATGTTTAAATGTTTAAATGTTTAAATGTTTAAATGTTTAAATGTTTAAATGTTTAAATGTTTAAATGTTTAAATGTTTAAATGTTTAAATGTTTAAATGTTTAAATGTTTAAATGTTTAAATGTTTAAATGTTTAAATGTTTAAATGTTTAAATGTTTAAATGTTTAAATGTTTAAATGTTTAAATGTTTAAATGTTTAAATGTTTAAATGTTTAAATGTTTAAATGTTTAAATGTTTAAATGTTTAAATGTTTAAATGTTTAAATGTTTAAATGTTTAAATGTTTAAATGTTTAAATGTTTAAATGTTTAAATGTTTAAATGTTTAAATGTTTAAATGTTTAAATGTTTAAATGTTTAAATGTTTAAATGTTTAAATGTTTAAATGTTTAAATGTTTAAATGTTTAAATGTTTAAATGTTTAAATGTTTAAATGTTTAAATGTTTAAATGTTTAAATGTTTAAATGTTTAAATGTTTAAATGTTTAAATGTTTAAATGTTTAAATGTTTAAATGTTTAAATGTTTAAATGTTTAAATGTTTAAATGTTTAAATGTTTACATGTTTAAATGTTTAAATGTTTAAATGTTTAAATGTTTAAATGTTTACATGTTTAAATGTTTAAATGTTTAAATGTTTAAATGTTTAAATGTTTAAATGTTTAAATGTTTAAATGTTTAAATGTTTAAATGTTTAAATGTTTAAATGTTTAAATGTTTAAATGTTTAAATGTTTAAATGTTTAAATGTTTAAATGTTTAAATGTTTAAATGTTTAAATGTTTAAATGTTTAAATGTTTAAATGTTTAAATGTTTAAATGTTTAAATGTTTAAATGTTTAAATGTTTAAATGTTTAAATGTTTAAATGTTTAAATGTTTAAATGTTTAAATGTTTAAATGTTTAAATGTTTAAATGTTTAAATGTTTAAATGTTTAAATGTTTAAATGTTTAAATGTTTAAATGTTTAAATGTTTAAATGTTTAAATGTTTAAATGTTTAAATGTTTAAATGTTTAAATGTTTAAATGTTTAAATGTTTAAATGTTTAAATGTTTAAATGTTTAAATGTTTAAATGTTTAAATGTTTAAATGTTTAAATGTTTAAATGTTTAAATGTTTAAATGTTTAAATGTTTAAATGTTTAAATGTTTAAATGTTTAAATGTTTAAATGTTTAAATGTTTAAATGTTTAAATGTTTAAATGTTTAAATGTTTAAATGTTTAAATGTTTAAATGTTTAAATGTTTAAATGTTTAAATGTTTAAATGTTTAAATGTTTAAATGTTTAAATGTTTAAATGTTTAAATGTTTAAATGTTTAAATGTTTAAATGTTTAAATGTTTAAATGTTTAAATGTTTAAATGTTTAAATGTTTAAATGTTTAAATGTTTAAATGTTTAAATGTTTAAATGTTTAAATGTTTAAATGTTTAAATGTTTAAATGTTTAAATGTTTATGTGTTTTTTTCTAAAACGAGCTACCAAAAACTTCCAAGAGATCTTTTTTCTTTGTTTCAGTATGTATAGAAAACACTCAAAAATTATTCAAAAAAATATTTTTTATACATTTAGAGCTAAAAACTCTTCACTGCTTTCCTTTGTTTGAAAAATAAAAAAATATTTAGAAAACAGGTAATAAAATGGCAAATTTCCATAGAGAGCATTTAGAGCTAAAAACTCTTCAAAGCTTTCCTATGTTTGAAAAAAAAAAATAGAATACAGGTAATAAAATGGCAAATTTCCATAGAGAGCATTTAGAGCTAAAAACTCTTCACAGCTTTCCTATGTGAAAAATAAAAAAATTAGAATACAGGTAATAAAATGGCAAATTTCCATAGAGAGCATTTAGAGCTAAAAACTCTTCACAGCTTTCCTATGTTTGAAAAATAAAAAAAAATAGAATACAGGTAATAAAATGGCAAATTTCCATAGAGAGCATTTAGAGCTAAAAACTCTTCACAGCTTTCCTTTGTTTGAAAAATAAAAAATATTTAGAAAACAGGTAATAAAATGGCAAATTTCCATAGAGAGCATTTAGAGCTAAAAACTCTTCACAGCTTTCCTTTGTTTGAAAAAAAAAATTAGAATACAGGTAATAAAATGGCAAATTTCCATAGAGAGCATTTAGAGCTAAAAACTCTACACAGCTTTCCTTTGTTTGAAAAATAAAAAAAAAATTAGAATACAGGTAATAAAATGGCAAATTTCCATAGAGAGCATTTAGAGCTAAAAACTCTTCACAGCTTTCCTATGTTTGAAAAATAAAAAAAAAATTAGAATACAGGTAATAAAATGGCAAATTTCCATAGAGAGCATTTAGAGCTTGAAACTCTTCACTGATTTCCTGGCTTGAGAAATAAAGAAAAAATGGTTTTTGCTATTTAATTTCATTTTCTTATTTTATTTAAAAAAGGTGACAAAATGTAAAAAAATATCATAGAGATTATTTAGAGCTTAAAACTTTCTTATGGTTATCTTGCTTGAAAAATATAGTTTTTTCTGTTGAATTAAATAAAAAAGAAAAGTTTCCTGAAATCTTTATAAGGTTTTTTTTTTTTAATTTTTCATACAGTTTTATTTTTGCTGCACTTTAAGTTTGCTTACTAAAACTTTTTTTTACGAGAATTCAATATAGATTTTACTTCTTCAGATTTTTTTTTTTTCCCCCGGTTTAAAGGCTGTTTATTTATAGGTAATCTTCAAATATAACAAATCCATTTTCCAAAAACTCTGTCGTAAAATTTCTTGTTGTTCCATCGTTTCTCCCTAACTTTACATTCAAAATCTGCTACTGTACCATTTCCAAAGTTTTTCAAATTGTAAGCAATTGCTTCAACTACTAACCACAAACCTAATTTTTCTTTTTCATTTTTAAACGTTTTCCCTAGCAACTCCTCAGGGTCTACAATGTCTAAGCCTAGTTTTCTAATTATAGTTGTTTTTACGCTATTCCAAACTAATCTACTGCTGCTACATAACTTTATACGATGCTTTGATGTATCTAACTTATTACAATATTCACACAAATTCGTATTAGTATCCCTAACCTTATGGCGAAAAAGTTTTGCTTTTGTTGGAATAAGATCATTGAGCATGATGAATAGCGAATGTTTTTCTTCAGAGGAAATGAAATTCGATTGTATATTCTGCCAATAATTTTGCCATGGCAATTCAGGGAACTCGGTTGCGATTTTGATTTTAATATTTTGCTTACTAATCAACAAACGGTAGATTTTTTTGCTTGTGTTTAAATCAGTATCGTTTGATATTTCTTCTGCCAAACTTAGCCACTCACGTGAGTTCCGACTAAGCGTGTTGTTAGTTTGCTGCGATAACATGAATGAATCTTTGATACCGTCTTGACTAAGAAATAATATGTTTTTTTACAAATAGTGCTTTACATTTACTTTCAACATCAACGAGAGATAGTCCTCCTTGATCAACGTCTAAGTATAACTGATCAAATTTAACTTTGTATAATCCAACACCTTTAAAAATAAAATTTCTGCAGATCGTTCTGATTTCAGCGATATTTGAATTATTAGGAGGGAAAACTTGTGCTATGTACCATAATTTAGATAAAATAATTTGATTTAAAATCCATGATTTTTGGTAAATGTTTAGTTTTCTTTTATGATGAATCGAAATTAAAAACTTAATGTTAAGTATAATTCTAGAGTAATTGTTTTCAATGATAGTGTTAAAATTTTCAGATAAATCTATTCCTAGTATTCTGAGCGATGAGACCTCTTTGAGAACATGTGGACCTGAGAGGCAATTGTTTAGTCTCATGTATTGAGACTTTCCAACATTCAACCTAATTTTAGCAAAAATGCTGAAATAGTTGATGAGCTCCAAGGTCTTATCAAATTCGTGATTATTGCGAATAACGACATTAATGTCATCTGCATAAGCAATAACTTTCAAAAAGCTATTATCTATTAGACAACCTCTAACGTCATCGTAAAGCATGCGAATAAGTGGTTCTATGTAAATGATGAATAAAGCCATGCTCAAAGGGCACCCTTGGCGAACAGATGATTTTATGAAAATGTTATTAGTGAGAAAACCGTTAAATAGTATCTTAGAGGAAGCATTTTTATATAGATTACGAATTAAGTTAACAAATTGAATTGGGAAACCAAATTTTTCTAAGGTTAGCCAAAGAAAATGATGATCAACTCTATCGAAAGCCTTTTCTAAATCGAAACTTGCAACAAGTACTTTTAATGATTTAGATTTTTTTGCATTGATAATAAGATTTCTAAGCAGTTTTAGATTTGTGATACAAGATTTTTCAGAAATTCCTGCAGCTTGACCTGGTCCAATTAAAGAATCCATAAGGGGTTGTAATCGATTCATAATGATTTTAGCAAAAAGTTTGTAATCACAGTTCAACATGCTAATCGGACGTTTGTCAGAAATTTCAAAGGATTGTTCTTTTTTAGGAATTAATGTTACTATCCCTTCAACGAAAGCAGTATTGGGAATTTCCCCCATCAAAAATAGATTAAAAAGTTTCAAAAGGTCATTTTTTATTTCGTCAAAGAAAGTACAGTAAAATTCGTATGTCAGTCCATCTGGTCCTGGACTTTTCTTTTTAGAAGCTTGTTGTAGTGCCACTTGTAGTTCGTTGAGATCAATTGGTTTTATTAAATTATTGCTTTGTTCAAGAGTTAAACGGTTTTTCACGTGATTAAAAATATTATTTACACCTGGATAAAAAGTTTTATCGCCTTCGAATAATAAGCTAAAATGATTTTCTAAAGCTAATTGAAGTTTAGTTTTTTCAGAAGTAAGGTTACCATTTATTAAAAGTTTCATAATAGAGTTTTTTGCAGCGTATTTAGACATTTGAATGTACTTAGTTTCTCTTCTTCAATTATATTTTCTGGTTGGATTTTAAATTTTAAATTTGAAAGTCGATTTTGTTCAATATTCATCAATTTGGATTTTACAAAAGATAGTTCCTTCTCAACATTTTCATTGTTGCTTTGTTTGCATGATATTTCTCTAAGACAACCGTAAAGGAAGCTTTTACTAGATGTTATAAATTTATTCAATTCAAAAGATCTTGTTTTAAAAAATGATTTTGCTTTTGGTTTAAAATGTTCAATCCACCATCGACAAAAATTATTGTTATATGCAAATCTTTGTCTGGTGTTTTGAATTTCTAAAACAAATTCACGTTTGATATCCTCATCATGCAAAAAAGAGGGATTTATTTTCCAGAAACCTCTACCAGTGGAAGTGACGTTAGAATTTGAGTCAACATTAAATTTCAAAACTATTGCACGGTGATCAGAGAAGGCAGTTGTTAATGTATCGTAACTTAAAACTTTTTCCAAAAAATCTTCTGGTCCATAAATTCTATCAATCCTGGACGCAGAATCTCCTCTGAAAAATGTATAAATCGTATTACGGTGAATTGAATTTCCGATATCGATCAAATCAAGATTAGATGTTAGGTCTTTCAGTCCTTGGCATAAATTTTTCACGGTTCCGTTTGAATCCGAATTTAAAAGAATACAATTAAAATCGCCTAGAATTACGTTGGGATGGGCAGCAGATAGGTGTGGGATGATATCGTTTGAAAACAGAACGTCACGTTGGTGTCGGTATTGTGATCCAGAATGACCATAAACGTTGATAAAGTGAACTTTATCGATTGTGACCGACAGAATTCGACCATTTGGGTTCATTAACATGTTATCAAACTCGATATTTTTTCGAATCAACACAGCAGTTCCTTTGTTATCGACACTGATATTAACAAAAGCAAAATGGGAAGCAAGAAATTTAAAGTTTTCAAACGACACTTCCTGAAGAAAAACAATATCAAGATCATTATTCCACACGAAGTCCTTCAATAAACCTAGCTTGATGTTAGTGCTAATAGCGTTGATGTTAATTGTGGCTAGTTTTCTAGAAAATGTTGTTGTGGCCATTATTAAGATGTTTTTTAGTTATTGATGGTACGATAAAACGATGGAACGATGGATGATTTAGGTTGTCTTCTTCTTCTTGTTGCGTTTACCATTTGGAACCGGAATGAACCCATCCCCCTCTCCAGTTGGCCCACCCTTTCCCTTACCCCCCTTTCCCTTCCCACCCAGCTTACCCGCATCACCCTCAGAAGAGAACGGAGAGGAACTCTTCGTTCGCTTCAGCAACGTCTGGCGATCGAGTTCGCTGATCTCGGCGTCCATCGCGTCGGTGTCTGCTTTGTCGATGTGTTCTTCGCTCACGCCGCCCGGCCGCAAAGCGTTCAGCACGCTGTCGTTGGTGTTAGTGTCCACTGTTTGCTTGGTTGTTGTGGTGCTTGCAGATGGTGCTACCGTTGTCGATGATATTGGTGCTGGTGTGGAGACGCTTGGTGATGTTGTCGTGGAAGCGCTCGGTACCGCTACCGTTGTAGTGGTGGAGGCGCTAGGTTCTGCTTGCGTTGATGCGTGATCGGGTTTGGTGTGTCGTCGTTCTTTTTCTGGTTAAGCAACGTCATCGCAGGAGCGATCGGCTGGCCGAAATCGATGATCGGTTTTGCAGGCCTACCAAGGGACGGCGCCGAGCTGCCGCTGCCTCCGCTGCTGCCGCTTCCACTACCGCTGCCTGTTGAGATCGCCGCCATTTTGGGGCAATTCTGCTTGACGTGCCCTTCTGCCTTGCAGAAAAAGCACTTATTTTTGAGCCCATCATAAAAGATGCGGGCTCGGAAATGTCCATGTGCACTCCTCGTACACCGGTGAAAATGTTGACCTTCAGCTCGTTGGGAAAACGTTCGCGCACGTGCTGCCGTATGGTCCCGTACTGACCCAGCACATACTGGATCGTGGCGTCGTCAATCTCCGGTGGCAGATTGAAGATCCGGACGTACCGGAAGACGCGTGATGCCTGCTCTACCGCCACCCTTGCCGTTGTCCCGTCCTCGAACTTGAACTGGTAGTGTTCGTCCGATTCGGCGATGAACGCCGAGAAAGTCTCCTCGTCAATCAGCTTGACGTAAAACTGGCCGCCATTCTCGTCCTTGTAAATGCTGTGGATATCCGCTGCAGACAGCTTCAGGGTGTCCATCGAGAACTTCAGCACGTCCAGGTACGATGGTACCTTGATTCCTGGTCCGAAGACCAACTTCGCAGTGTTCTTTCGTACACTGTTCGCCATTTTTACTCTTCCGGGGAAGATTCCGCTTTTAGCTAACAAAGAAAAACGCGTACGAAACAATAGCCGCGGAGGACTATTGTTCGAAACCGGACTTATTCTCGAGAGCGTCGATGGAAATACGTCTTGTTCGTACGAGCTCACGTCCGAGACTGAAGGTTAAACTTATGTTAACTGATTTTCTTTTTATAAAATTAAAATAATTGTTAGTAGATTTGAAATGTTTAAATGTTTAAATGTTTAAATGTTTAAATGTTTAAATGTTTAAATGTTTAAATGTTTAAATGTTTAAATGTTTAAATGTTTAAATGTTTAAATGTTTAAATGTTTAAATGTTTAAATGTTTAAATGTTTAAATGTTTAAATGTTTAAATGTTTAAATGTTTAAATGTTTTAAATGTTTAAATGTTTAAATGTTTAAATGTTTAAATGTTTAAATGTTTAAATGTTTAAATGTTTAAATGTTTAAATGTTTAAATGTTTAAATGTTTAAATGTTTAAATGTTTAAATGTTTAAATGTTTAAATGTTTAAATGTTTAAATGTTTAAATGTTTAAATGTTTAAATGGTTAAATGTTTAAATGTTTAAATGTTTAAATGTTTAAATGTTTAAATGTTTAAATGTTTAAATGTTTAAATGTTTAAATGTTTAAATGTTTAAATGTTTAAATGTTTAAATGTTTAAATGTTTAAATGTTTAAATGTTTAAATGTTTAAATGTTTAAATGTTTAAATGTTTAAATGTTTAAATGTTTAAATGTTTAAATGTTTAAATGTTTAAATGTTTAAATGTTTAAATGTTTAAATGTTTAAATGTTTAAATGTTTAAATGTTTAAATGTTTAAATGTTTAAATGTTTAAATGTTTAAATGTTTAAATGTTTAAATGTTTAAATGTTTAAATGTTTAAATGTTTAAATGTTTAAATGTTTAAATGTTTAAATGTTTAAATGTTTAAATGTTTTAAATGTTTAAATGTTTAAATGTTTAAATGTTTAAATGTTTAAATGTTTAAATGTTTAAATGTTTAAATGTTTAAATGTTTAAATGTTTAAATGTTTAAATGTTTAAATGTTTAAATGTTTAAATGTTTAAATGTTTAAATGTTTAAATGTTTAAATGTTTAAATGTTTAAATGTTTAAATGTTTAAATGTTTAAATGTTTAAATGTTTAAATGTTTAAATGTTTAAATGTTTAAATGTTTAAATGTTTAAGTGTTTTTTTCTAAAACGAGCTACCAAAAACTTCCAAGAGATCTTTTTTCTTTGTTTCAGTATGTATAGAAAACACTCAAAAATTACTCAAAAAAAAAATTTTTTTTTATACATGAATTGTTTGATAAACTTATCAACTCCAAAACCCTTACGCATTTGATGTCAAATTTATCGTCATACTATTTTTACAATCAATTGTTTAAAAAAGTGCGTTTAGGGAGACTTGATCCCTGCATTTTTATGGTCACTGGAATCAGCCTCAAGATTAATTAATTGGGCTGGGTTTTCATACATAGTTTTCATACATCCTTTAGTATAGTTGTACATAACTAATTGCAGTTTGAACCTTTTTTCAAAAGTTTTGTAAACAAAAATTTCCAGCTTTTGTAAACATGCTTAATTTTGGTCGAAAAAATAATATTTTGAGTTTTCAAATATTTTACATACTAAACTTGTTATATTTTGAACACAAACGTACAGGTTTTATGTTAAATTGCTGTAACTTATAGAAAATTAAAAGTTTGGATGAATAAGAAACATTTTGCTTAAGATTTCTTCAAAATGTTGAAAGGTGGATCAAGTTACCCCTAACATTTTTAAAATGCCGGTTTAAAATATTTTTTTAAAGCGCTCGGCATGATTCGAAGAGTTCATCTGATGAAATACCCTTATAAGCCAAACATAGATGAATGTTTAAGCTTTCAATTCATGCAAAAAGTTAATAGTTTTGTGATAAATTGACAGAGTTATGTGCGATACAAAAAAAGGGGATCAAGTCTCCCCACTCTCCCCTATGTAAAAAAAGTATTTACACCCCTTGGGCACTCATCACAAATTGTGCTGAAAGTATCCAAAATAAAAAGATAACCAAAAACCTAGTACTACGTTTTGTTCAGCAACTAATGCCGAACATTTTGACTAAACAAGTTCTTAAAATGTTATGTTCTATAAAAATTTCCAGAACAAATACCTAAAAAAACGCAAAAATGGCGCAATAAAAAGTTTGTTCACCTTTTGATTTGTTAACAAAAATGAAGTGATTTGGTAGTAAATCATCATTTTTTTCTTTTGTAGCTTACAGTAGTCATTCTTAAGCCTTTTGCAATTGAATTTTGTTTGAATATAAAGTTTTACAACAATTTATATAAAAGTTTGTAAAACTTTAGATATTTTATATAAAACTTATCTAAACCTTTTTTAAGAAACTTTTTTTTTTGTCAAATATTTATATAATGTCCCAAAAATACTTAAAACACATTTTGGAGTAGATATAAAATGATTTTAGCCAATTTAGGATCGATGAAATTATTTTTTTCTTTAATTTTAGTACCTTCTCGAAACAACGCCGTCGGGAAATCCGCCGGCACCAGAACCGGTTCGTTTTTCGGGTGACCTGCTATGTACCATCGGAAAGGGCATACAATTTCCGTTCTTTTGATATATAAACATCGGGGGTTTCTATAAAATCCATCGTTTTAAACACCTAAGCAAAAAGTTTTTTAGTTAGTTACCGCGCGGTGGAAGCCTTGCCGTGAATAATATAATGCCGTGAAATAAGGAAATCTCTTCGTTTGATTGATGTTTGCGATGGGTCGATAGGATTTGGATTAAATGGATAACCTTTATGTTATATGGGAGAGGGAGGGGGACATGAGGGCCACCCCCCGCCCCCCCCCTCCCACATTCAAAAAGACCCCACAAACAACGTAATTTTGCTTTTTTTAATGGATGGTTATTCTGTAGTTTTATCACTAAGCCAGTTTTATCTTGGGGATTATGTATTTTTTGAAGCAATGAAGTTTTAAACTGTTATGTTGTATGTTTCGTAATAACTGAATGACCCGCTCCACCCACGCAACGGTTGACAACAAACAACTGTCATTAATTTGTTTAGTTTTTTAATCGTTTGGATTGTGGTCGCCTCTTCCGCCGTTGTAAAAATGCCGAGGAAGACGGAAGTGCCGGCCAGTATTCGGGAATTGATTGTTCATTACCATGAAAACGGACTAAGTGACAGAAAAATCGCAGAGGACCTGCGTCTGGAGAAAGGTACCGTCGCGAAAATTACACAGAAAAAAAATGATGGTAATATTCATCAGGAAATGGTGACAGATATTGTGGCAAAAAAAAAATGATAAATTTTACCTTAGAAAATGATGAATTTTCATCAGAAAATTATGAAATTTACCTCAAATAATGATGAAATTTACCTAAAAAAATTATGAAATTTACCGCAAAAATGTTGAATTTTACGAAAGAATGTGTATTATTGCATTAAAAAATGTGTAATTTGTGGCTGAGAAAGTGGAAGGATAGGTATTGAACTGTCATCCATTTCAGAGAACGTAAATAAAACATTTAATTCAAGCGAATATTTTTTTCATGAATTTCAGGGCACTTTGTGGGTGGCAACCAGTTAGCGGCCAACTGCTTGATCGCTCTAAGGACCCGGGTTGGTTTTTTAGCAAATATTACTTTAAGGTTAGACGGAACGCCAGTTCTTGGACAACTTTTGTTCAACTTAAATAAATGTCTGAACTCGACAGGTTGCTCGCTATCGATCTATTTAGCGTCTGCAACAGACAGAACATGTTTTAGTTACGGTGTTTTCTTTAAAGGAGCTTCCAAAATGCTAGTCGTGGTATCAATATGGCGCTGCTTTCCCGTTTTACCTTAAGTTATATCGTTGGAATTCAATAATTCTAGAGTTTTTTTTGAAAAGGTCCTATTACCAAAATTTGCAATTTTTGCTTTTTGGGTGTTTTTAGAACCGCCTTGTGTCCCAAAAACCCAAAAAGCAAAAAATGAAAATTTGGTTTATAGGACCTTTTCAAAAAAAAGAATCCATAATTATTCAATTAATTATTTGTTTTTAAACATTGCACAAGATTAAAAATAATTTCAGCAGAGCTGCTAAGTCAGAGCCTTCGTAGGCGGAATCAAACCTTTTTAACGATTTGCAGTCGACAAATTTGGAGAAGCAGAAATTGGAAAATTATTTAAGCCAGAGACTTAGGATTGAGCCATTTCTTTTATAATATACAAAACGTAAAAGCACTGATATAATTAGATATTAAATTATGTGATTGCTTAAAGCCAACTTGGCTTTAAAATTGTACGCATTCCAACTGAATTGTTTTAACAGTTAAAGCAGAGAGAAGGGAACAATGTTGGACATAAATTTGTGCGATTGTAGGAAGTTTGATAGAAAATTGTGACAAATTTTGAAAAGAATGCATAATACGTGCATTTTAGATTCGTCTGGACCGAAATATTAGCGATTGAAATTTGAAGCACTGTTTTCTGCGAAATGGTACCCCAGCACCTTCGAGTAAGACGTTATTCATCGTCAGTACAAAAAGGAGGATAATTCAATGAAATAATGAAAACAAGATACCATGCAATTTAAATAGGAAAAAAAGTATTAATCTGACTGCGTGTAAAAAGCCTGGTTGTAAAATATATTTTGCATTATTTTATGAAATTTTATGTAATATTACACCCTGACATATGTAGCTCATCAGTATGGGAAATCTACTTGACCGATATGTCAAGCTCATAGATTCCTTTATCCTTTTAATTCTTCATCTGTCTGATTGCGATCGGGCTAAGGCGCCAGTCCATACTGTTAATGTTGGGTTTGAATCCCATCGGTGGCACCTTTTATGTGTTTCCAAAAATTGTACATGCAAAGTGTAATGTTAAATTACTTTTTTCCATAATGGTGATGTGCATGCAATTTTACCATCGGATTTTTTGCTGTGTACTTACCCAAAAAAATGCTGCAAGCAGTAGCTACCTTTTCAGACGAAGTTTCACCAGTTGAAATCCTTGAGATATTACCCACATGAAATATCCACCTGCAAAAACGATTTTTTTACAAAGTGTCATAATCTTTAAAAAAAACAAAACTTATCTAAAAGTGGAAATAGACGTCGACTAATGGTGATTAGATCCGAAAAACAAATTTTGCGGCTGCTTTTTCCACGTTGGCTTTGGCATTTTCCAAGAGTCGTTTGTCCTGAGAAGCTGTAAAGATGAGTTGATAATTATGTTTAATGATATTTAAAATTGTCATTAGAACTCTTAACTGTTGCGGTGTCAATCCAGAAACGGAAAAGTGATGCGAATTACGCGAGAGGGGTCATCAAAGAATGCTTCTCACCAAGCCAATTTGATAACACTCAGAAAAATAATTAAAAACAATATTTTAGGAATTTATTATACCTGTTTTTACTTACAAAATGAACATGAGGTAATTTACTTCAAATTTAACGTTTGTTGTTTATTTTGGATGAATAAGTACGATAAACAAGTCATCCCGACTACGACGATTGAATCCTGAAATAAATGGATCGTACATCAGATTCTTCGTGAACTGTTCAAACTTCAAAACTCGATAGGCAACTTCCTCCAAACTTAACCGAAAAAGCACCACTTTTTAAGGATTCTTGGATGCGCAAGTGGCCAAAACACCCGGACTCTTCTTCCAAACCAGTCCGGAAGAAGCACTAACAAAAACTCACCAAAACAAACGACGACGGCGGCACGGAATCTGCGACGATTCCTGGACTTAAACACCCGGACACACTGGCACCTTCCTCCAAACCGATCTGCGACGATTCCTGGACGTAAACACTCGGACACACTGGCAACTTCTCCCAAACCGAACCGGTAGAAGCACCAACACAAACTCACCAAAACAAACGACGACGGCGGCACGGAATCTGCGACAATTTCTGGACGTAAACACCCGGACACACTGGCTCCTTCCTCCAAACCGATCCGGAAAAAGCACCAACACAAACTCACCAAAACAAACGACGTCGGCGGCACGGAATCTGCGACAATTTCTGGACGTAAACACCCGGACACACTGGCACCTTCCTCCAGACCTATCCGGAAGAAGCACCAACACAAACTCACCAAAACAAACGACGACGGCGGAATCAGCGACGATTGTTTGACGCACGAGCGACCAAAACTCCCGGACACGCGACGATTGAATCACGATCCGACAGGCTTCTGCCAACCACTTTTCAAAACTTTGCGTTTGACAGTTGTCAAAGTCCCTGGGTCAAAAGATGGTTGAATAATGTACCTAAATTTGATGAATATTACTCAAGTATACGAGTAGCAAAAATAATGTTGAATATTCATCAAAAATTAGGTAATATTACACATTTTTTGTGTAAAACCTGTTTGACAAACAAAAAATTCGTTATTCAACAATTATAGAGGTAAAATTCATCATTCTTTTTTTCAACATTCTATTTTCAACCTTCCATTTTTACATTATTTTTTGCTGTGTATACAAAAGTTTGAGAAATACGGAAACTTCCTACCGGAAGCAAGATCTGGCCGCCCGAAGGCAACCACCACACGGATTGACCGTAGAATTGTGATCGACGTGGAGCAGGACCGTGCACTGTCCGCCCAGAAGGTGGCAAAGAAGGTGGAGGAACAGTTCGGGGTTAGCGTTTCTCCACAAACCATCCGGAACCGGCTGCACAAGGCCGGATTCATGGGACGAGTCGCGGTGAAGAAACCGTTACTTACTGCTAAAAATATAAAAAAAACGGCTTAAGTGGGCCAAGGAGCACGTCAATTGGACGGTTGAGGATTGGAAGAAAGTCCTGTGGTCTGACGAAACGAAGGTTTTGTTGTTCGGATTGGATGGCATCACCCGGAAGTGGCGGAAGAGCAAGGAGGCTCTCAAAGCAAAATGTTTGAAGGCCACCGTTAAACACGGCGGAGGTTTGGCTGACGGTTGTTGTAAATAAGTATAGAAATTTTAATATTTATTTTTTTAAGGTCGAGTGATAGTATGGGGCTCAATGGCATGGTCGGGCGTCGGAGAGCTTGAGTTTATCGATGGTATTATGACCAAGGAAGTCTATTTGGATTTATTGAAAAGGAATCTCACGCCGAGCGCGCGTAAGACGGGTTTGGGCCGGAAATACACCTTCCAACAAGATGGAGACCCCAAGCACACGGCCAAAATCGTTAAAGAATGGTTCGAGAAGCAAAAGATGGACGTGATGGATTGGCCGGCGCAATCCCCTGACCTGAACCCAATAGAAGATTTGTGGTCAATTTTCAAGGTCAACGTAAGCCGGAAGCGCCCAAGTAGCATCCCACAACTGAAAAACACAGAAAAAAAATGATGGTAATATTCATCAGGAAATAGTGACAGATTTTGTGGCAAAATAAATGATAAATTTTACCCCAGAAAACGATGAATTTTCATCAGTTTTTGATGAATATTCATCAGGTTCACATTTTTACACATTTTTTATGTAATATTACACAAATAAAGAGGTAATAATCAACCTACCAAATTTTCAACATTCCAAAATTCAACTTTTTTTTTCTGTGAAGATAATTGTGGCCGAGTGGGAGAAGATCACACCAGAAATAACCCGGAAGCTCGTTGAGTCCATGCCACGGCGGTGCCAGGCTGTGATTGCGGCCAAGGGAGGTCACACCAAATACTAAGGCTGTAATTAAGGCCAGGGGAGGTTCTACGATAGACTGTCATGTCTTGACCTTGCCGCAAATTTCTTTTTTTTTAGTTTAAGAAGATACTGTTGCACTAAGTGAAATAAAGAATTGATGAATTTGTCCGTTACTTTGCCATGCAAATACTCTTTGTTTTGATTAAATGACTCCTAATTGCAAAATTCTTCCGATCCGGAACAATCCCGTCGAAGAGAATCCCCAAGGCTTAGTGATAAAACTACAGAATAACCATCCATTAAAAAAAAGAATAATTACGTTGTTTGTGGATGACCCCTTTGAAAGTGAGAGGGGGGGGGGTGGCCCTCATGCCCCCCCTCCCCATATAACATAAAGGTTATCCATTTAATCCATGTCAATCCACCCAGCAGGGCAATTTGACCAAATCAAAAATCCAAGTATGCAGAAGTTATCTACCAAATTGGTACATATGTCTACCTCGAAGGATTTTTAGTCTACCTCAATAGTTCAATAAGTAGCATTGCCCTGCTGGAAAGATACCTGTTTTCAAGAAAAAGACGTCAAATCAACTTCTGAAGTTATACAAAGTAGTCTACCTCCGTTCTACCTAACGAATCTGCAATCAGATTTTTCCTAAACTTCTTATAAGTAGTACTTCTCTTTATACTTAATTTTCAAAGTACTTTATATATCAATTTTGACCACGGCATCGTGTTCCTTGGAAAATTCTAGCCCGATTTGACCTATAAAAGTCCATACTTAAGTTGAAAAATGGCGGTTCTGGAGCAAATTAAAGATTGATAAAAAATGAGCTACCATGCGTCTCCATCAAACAGAATAATTTACCCTTAAGTTCAATACATCTGCAGTTCTGATTATTCCTAGCATGTAGCAAGTGTTTCTGCTGCAAAATGATGCCACATAATTATTTTATCAAGTTCTACCCCATAAAGAAATAAAGATAGCTAATGAATATTTAAAGAACAAAAAATGAAAATTTTAATGAAATATCAAATATTAAATAAAATCAGTCCTGCTGAAAATCTGAGGCACATTCAATGATTGGAGAATGTTGTTCTGATGTCTAAGAATGATATTCAGTCATTTTACCTTATTCTACCTCATTGTAAAATTGTTTTTAAACATATTTTTTAAGAAATTCCATGAAATTCCTTAAGAAAATTCCAATTTTAATAAAATTTCTGAAAAAGCAGCCCTGCTGACAATCTGTGGCTCATTCAATGATTGAAAATGTTGTTCTGATGTCTAAGAATGATATTAAGTCGTTCTACCTAATTCTACCTCATTGTAAAATTGTTTTTAAATACATTTGTTAATAAATTCCATCAAATTCCTTAAGAAAATTCCAATTTTAATAAAATTTCTGATAAAAGCAGCCCTGCTGACAATCTGTGGCACATTCAATGATTGAAGAATGATGTTCTGATGTCTTAGAATGATATTCAGTCATTCTACCTAATTCTACCTCATTGTAAAATTGATTTTAAACACATTTTTTAATAAATTCCATCAAATTCCTTAAGAAAATTGCAATTTTAATAAAATTTTAAATAAAAACTGCTCTGCTGATAATCTGAGGCACATTCAATGATTGGAGAATGTTGTTTTGTTGTCTAAGAATGATATTCAGTCATTCTACCTAATTCTACCTCATTGTAAAATTGTTTTTAAATACATTTTTCAATAAATGCCTTATCAGCAGAGCAGCTCTTATTTAAAAATTTATTAAAATTGCAATTTTCTTAGGGAATTTGTTGGAATTTATTAAAAAATGTATTTAAAAACAATTTTACAATGAGGTAGAATTAGGTAGAATGACTGAATATCTTTCTTAGACATCGGAACAACATTCTCCAATCATTGAATGTGTCACAGATTGTCAGCAGAGCAGCTTTTATTTAAAAATTTATTAAAATTGCAATTTTCTTAGGGAATTTGTTGGAATTTATTAAAAAATGTGTTTAAAAACAATTTTACAATGAGGTAGAATTAGGTAGAATGACTGAATATCATTCTTAGACATCGGAACAACATTCTCCAATCATTGAATGTGCCATAGATTGTCAGCAGAGCAGCTTTTATTTAAAAATTTATTAAAATTGCAATTTTCTAAGGGAATTTGTTGGAATTTATTAAAAAATGTGTTTAAAAACAATTTTACAATGAGGTAGAATTAGGTAGAATGACTGAATATCATTCTAAGACATCGGAACAACATTCTCCAATCATTGAATGTGCCACAGATTGTCAGCAGAGCATCTTTTATTTAAAAATTTATTAAAATTGCAATTTTCTTAGGGAATTTGTTGGAATTTATTAAAAAATGTATTTAAAAACAATTTTACAATGAGGTAGAATTAGGTAGAATGACTGAATATCTTTATTAGACATCGGAACAACATTCTCCAATCATTGAATGTGCCATAGATTGTCAGCAGAGCAGCTTTTATTTAAAAATTTATTAAAATTGCAATTTTCTTAGGGAATTTGTTGGAATTTATTAAAAAATGTGTTTAAAAACAATTTTACAATGAGGTAGAATTAGGTAGAATGACTGAATATCTTTCTTAGACATCGGAACAACATTCTCCAATCATTGAATGTGCCACAGATTGTCAGCAGAGCATCTTTTATTTAAAAATTTATTAAAATTGCAATTTTCTTAGGGAATTTGTTGGAATTTATTAAAAAATGTATTTAAAAACAATTTTACAATGAGGTAGAATTAGGTAGAATGACTGAATATCTTTATTAGACATCGGAACAACATTCTCCAATCATTGAATGTGCCATAGATTGTCAGCAGAGCAGCTTTTATTTAAAAATTTATTAAAATTGCAATTTTCTTAGGGAATTTGTTGGAATTTATTAAAAAATGTGTTTAAAAACAATTTTACAATGAGGTAGAATTAGGTAGAATGACTGAATATCTTTATTAGACATCGGAACAACATTCTCCAATCATTGAATGTGCCATAGATTGTCAGCAGAGCAGCTTTTATTTAAAAATTTATTAAAATTGCAATTTTCTTAGGGAATTTGTTGGAATTTATTAAAAAATGTGTTTAAAAACAATTTTACAATGAGGTAGAATTAGGTAGAATGACTGAATATCTTTCTTAGACATCGGAACAACATTCTCCAATCATTGAATGTGCCATAGATTGTCAGCAGAGCAGCTTTTATTTAAAAATTTATTAAAATTGCAATTTTCTTAGGGAATTTGTTGGAATTTATTAAAAAATGTGTTTAAAAACAATTTTACAATGAGGTAGAATTAGGTAGAATGACTGAATATCATTCTTAGACATCGGAACAACATTCTCCAATCATTGAATGTGTCACAGATTGTCAGCAGAGCAGCTTTTATTTAAAAATTTATTAAAATTGCAATTTTCTTAGGGAATTTGTTGGAATTTATTAAAAAATGTATTTAAAAACAATTTTACAATGAGGTAGAATTAGGTAGAATGACTGAATATCTTTCTTAGACATCGGAACAACATTCTCCAATCATTGAATGTGCCATAGATTGTCAGCAGAGCAGCTTTTATTTAAAAATTTATTAAAATTGCAATTTTCTTAGGGAATTTGTTGGAATTTATTAAAAAATGTGTTTAAAAACAATTTTACAATGAGGTAGAATTAGGTAGAATGACTGAATATCATTCTAATACATCAGAACAACATTCTCCAATCATTGAATGTGCCACAGATTGTCAGCAGAGCAGCTTTTATTTAAAAATTTATTAAAATTGCAATTTTCTTAAGGAATTTGTTGGAATTTATTAAAAAATGTGTTTAAAAACAATTTTACAATGAGGTAGAATTAGGTAGAATGACTGAATATCATTCTTAGACATCAGAACAACATTCTCCAATCGTTGAATGTGCCTCAGATTTTCAGCAGGACTGATTTTATTTAATATTTGATAGTGCGTCCATCCCGGGAATTCCCGGGACAAAAATCCCGGGATTTTTCCAAAACCGGGAATTCCCGAATCCCGGGATTTTTTATATTTTGTCCCGGGAATTCCTGAAATCGGAAATGAATATCAAATTTTGGTTTGGAAATTCAGGGTTTTTTTTTGTGGAAATAGATGAACAACGATTAAAAATAAAATATTAAGTATATATCCAGAGTTTTTAAAAAGGTCCTATAAGCTTTTGTGTTTCACATGATTATAGAAATTATTCAACTCTAGATATCAGACTTAGAAAGGAAAATTGTTTAAAATTTATCGATCCGGAAAATGCCTAGCGCATTAAATATTTTTTATAAATTTTCAAAAATTACTATTCATGATTTGAAATCAAACAAATAATAAAATTTTAAATTATTTTTCATGAAACATCTTTGGCTAATCCAGACGAATGTATCAAATCAAGACACCTGTTTAGTGTTTTTTTGCATAATGTTTTGATTTTTTTGATTGATTTCGATTAAAACAGGAATAGAAGAAAACAATAAGTACACACATCTCCAAATTAATTGCTTTAAAATCTCCTGAACCTATGAAGACTGTAGTACCGATTTTCCTCAGTTGGCGGTAGTGATTTAAAAT
Organism: Culex pipiens pallens; assembly: GCF_016801865.2. Lineage (NCBI taxonomy): Eukaryota > Metazoa > Arthropoda > Insecta > Diptera > Culicidae > Culex > Culex pipiens. Next base: position 73,059,889 of record NC_068937.1, read on the forward strand.
AATTTGGAAAATATTCTTTATATATAACATGAATTTCCAGACTTATTTAAAATTTAACATTGGCATCTATAATTTTGTTTGTTATCTTTTTATTTGTTATTTTAGACATTGAATTTTTTTATAATTCTAGTCATGGCAAAAAAAAATATTAAAAAAAATGTATTTATAAGAGACTAATTTCATTTAAATCACATAAGATTAGAAATTAAATTAGAAACCTAAGCACAACAAAGAACAAACAAAAAATTTTGCAAGCTATTATAAAACTGCTATTCTTTGTTTAGATTGAAATGTATATTATGTATCAACAATGAATAGTATTGAGCCAATTTGATGATTTTCAGCTTGAATAACATGACAAATATAATGAAAACATAGATATTATTACTGTTGCAAAATTTCCCGGGATCCCGGGAATTCCCGGGATTTCAAAAATATTTTTCCCGTTTCCCGGGAAATGCAAAACCCGGGAAAATTGGACGCCCTAATATTTGATATTTCATTAAAATTTTCATTTTTTGTTCTTTAAATATTCATTAGCTATCTTTATTTCTTTATGGGGTAGAACTTGATAAAATAATTATGTGGCATCATTTTGCAGCAGAAACACTTGCTACATGCTAGGAATAATCAGAACTGCAGATGTATTGAACTTAAGGGTGAATTATTCTGTTTGATAAAGACGCATGGTAGCTCATTTTTTATCAATCTTTAATTTGCTCCAGAACCGCCATTTTTCAACTTAAGTATGGACTTTTATAGGTCAAATCGGGCTAGAATTTTCCAAGGAACACGATGCCGTGGTCAAAATTGATATATAAAGTACTTTGAAAATTAAGTATAAAGAGAAGTACTACTTATAAGAAGTTTAGGAAAAATCTGATTGCAGATTCGTTAGGTAGAACGGAGGTAGACTACTTTGTATAACTTCAGAAGTTGATTTTACGTCTTTTTCTTGAAAACAGGTATCTTTCCAGCAGGGCAATGCTACTTATTGAACTATTGAGGTAGACTAAAAATCCTTCGAGGTAGACATATGTACCAATTTGGTAGATAACTTCTGCATACTTGGATTTTTGATTTGGTCAAATTGCCCTGCTGGGTGGATTGACATATTTAATCCAAATCCTATCGACCCATCGCAAACATCAATCAAACGAAGAGATTTCCTTATTTCACGGCATTATATTATTCACGGCAAGGCTTCCACCGCGCGGTAACTAACTAAAAAACTTTTTGCTTAGGTGTTTAAAACGATGGATTTTATAGAAACCCCCGATGTTTATATATCAAAAGAACGGAAATTGTATGCCCTTTCCGATGGTACATAGCAGGTCACCCGAAAAACGAACCGGTTCTGGTGCCGGCGGATTTCCCGACGGCGTTGTTTCGAGAAGGTACTAAAATTAAAGAAAAAAATAATTTCATCGATCCTAAATTGGCTAAAATCATTTTATATCTACTCCAAAATGTGTTTTAAGTATTTTTGGGACATTATATAAATATTTGACAAAAAAAAAGTTTCTTAAAAAAGGTTTAGATAAGTTTTATATAAAATATCTAAAGTTTTACAAACTTTTATATAAATTGTTGTAAAACTTTATATTCAAACAAAATTCAATTGCAAAAGGCTTAAGAATGACTATTGTAAGCTACAAAAGAAAAAAATGATGATTTACTACCAAATCACTTCATTTTTGTTAACAAATCAAAAGGTGTACAAACTTTTTATTGCGCCATTTTTGCGTTTTTTTAGGTATTTGTTCTGGAAATTTTTATAGAACATAACATTTTAAGAACTTGTTTAGTCAAAATGTTCAGCATTAGTTGCTGAAAAAAACGTAGTACTAGGTTTTTGGTATACATATTTTTCGTAGATACGCCTCGAACAATTTATGTTCGTGACCATGTTCGGTTATCTCTTAACCATACCCTGGGGTTAACTTGACTTGTTCGTGTTTCTACGAACATGGGAAGTTTTTTTTTCCAGGATGCAACTTTCTGCCCGGGTTAACATTGTCATTTAAATTATAATGTACTTACTCTTTTGGTGACACCGACTGACTTTTTAAATATCTTGAGCAATATGACTGAACATTATAGGCAAATGAACCATTTTCAACCCAAAGCTGAGGATCGTTTTCATTTATCTTTAAGCACATTTCAAAACATTTCAATGTATCATCTGTTATCTTCAAGAATTCTGCTGGTCTAAAATAAAAACAAACTTTTAACAGGTGCCTTAACTGATCTAAAGATAAATCAAGAAATTTTTGACAGGTTAAGAGTTTAGTCCTATTTTCATTGAATTCGCCAATATACATTAGAGCAACTCTCTACGGAATCGGCTGATTTCGACCATTTTTATTTTTTGTATTTTTTTATTTGGCTCAAACTTTGTGGGGGCCTTCCCTATGACCAAATAAGCTATTTTGCGTCCTTGGTTCACCCATACAAGTCTCCATACAATTTTGGCAGCTGTCCATACAAAAATGGTATGTAAATATTCAAACAGCTGTAACTTTTGAGTGAATTTTCTGATCAATTTGGTGTCTTCGGCAAAGTTGTAGGTATTGTTGAGGACTATTGAGAAAAAATAGGTACACGAAAAAAAAATTGAGGATTTTTTTATCAACTTTCTTTTCACTAAAACTCAATTTCCCAAAATACGTATTTTTTGATTTTCGAGATTTTTTTTATATGTTTTAGGGGACAAAAATCCGCAACTTTTGAGCCATAGAGAAACATGGTCAAAAAATCTGCCGCTGAGTTATGAATTTTTGAAAAAATAGTGATTTTTGGAAAAAATCGAAGTTTCATGCAAAAACAAGTTTGACATTATTTTTTAATGAAAAATTGAATTTGCAATCGAAAAGTACTTTACAGATTTTTTGATAAAGGGCTCCGTTTTCAAGCTAAAGCCACCGAAAGTTTGATTTTAGCGAAATATTTGCAGTTTTTCAATTTTTAAAAATAGTGACCAAGAGTGACCATTTCTAAAAATATTTTTTTTGAAAAGTTCAGAAAATTTGCTTCAAAATTGTCTAAGAGACATTGAAGATTGGACCTCGGGTTGCTGAGATAGAGCCGCTTTAAGAAAAAGAAACACGAAAATTGAAGTTTTCTTAATATCACCAAAAAAACACACCATTTTCTAATGACGATATCTCAGCAACTAATGGTCCGATTTTCAATGTTAATACATGAAACATTCATGAAATTTTCCGATCTTTTCGAAAAAAATATTATGAAAATTTGTAAATCAAGACTAGCATTTTAAATGGGCGTAATATTCAATGTTTGGCCCTTTTAAAATGTTAGTGTATGTATGTATGTATGTATGATCCCCATACCCGCAGGCAACTTGGTCCTGGAACACATGTGAGCGCTAGGTGAACAATTCGATCATCTTTTACTCCGTAATCTGTACACCCACGTGCATAAGTTTTTTTGCACGAATTTTAGTGCTACAAATACCGGCGCGAAGAATAAAAAGAAACCCCTTTTCCCTCCCCAAGCGCCGGAAATTTGTAGCGGGTGTAGGGACACTTTGTATAGACGCCCTTGCTCCCATCACGTCACTGAGGGTATGGAGCGACGAGAAATTAATAAGCATGCCCCCCTAGTCGAACCTTCATTAGAGAAGCAGGCAATCCACAACTCACAGCGAACGACCAAGGGAACACCCTACCGCGTATATAGTAAGATTGGCGTGGTTGGTCTTTAATGAGTTGTAAATATGTTAGAATATATGAAGAGTTGCCTGTATTAAAATGGAAAGCTCTCACCAAATGAATTAATCTTCATGTTTTGTTGAATATCGAATCTTGTTAAAACTTAGTGCACCGAAAAAACTTCGCAAACTTGTTTTCTTGAGTTGCTAATATGGATAGGAAACAGCATCAAAAACAACAAAAAAATAATTACAAATGAAGCAGGAAGAAATAGTTTAGCACATACTAGAGAATGAACATTTTGAGGAAATCAACATTTGGTACAAAAAAAAAATTAAAAATATGACAGCATACTTAATTCCTTGATTGAATATACTGACATACTCAAGTATCAACATCAAAAATTAATAAAATAATAAGATACAAATAGGATATAACAATTTATGCAAAATGATGATTTTTTAGTCGTTTATTAGTACAAAGATGGATAGGAAAAGTAAGTATTTACAAAAGGAATCGCAAATTTTTTTAAAGTTCAGAAACTTTGAACAGAAATTTTTGAAAAGCCATAAAAATCATCAAACATAAAACTCGTTTACAATACCTCAATTTATTCTTAAATATATGATTAATTCATAAAGCAGCATACAGTTTCTGAATTAATTACTCGGTGCAGTTTTCTTTAATATTTATTTTTAATATTTAAAAACAAATATAAATATAAACCAAATCGAAGTAATCATGGTTTTCTCTACTTTCACTTATATTCTCAAATCTATATTAATTGTGTAAACGTCATTTTTCAATTTAGAAAAAAAAAAATTAATTAAAAAAGGCATATTTTTCTGTAATAAGGTGTAACTTGAACTTGATCATTATTCATTTTAATCAACAATAATCAAAAAAACAGAACAAATTTTAAATTTAAGAATTATTTTCGTTTGAATTTAGTTTAATTTTCATTCATTAACATCAATTCAATTCACTTAAGGATCATTGATTTTTTTTCCAATTAAAATTAAAGCACTATGTTTTTAAGCAAAATAAAATGACATCAGAAAAGGTACAAACTCACCGGGAAGGTTCAACACATGCAATTAAATAAATACTTTAAATACTTTTTATACTTTAAATACATTTAATACTTTGCTTTGCTTTGAAATAGTTTAAATACTTTCAATAATTTTAAATTGCATTGCAGTGATGAAGTGTCTTTAATAAAACTAATAGTAATTTAAAGACTTTTAATAATTACTGCATCTGCTGTGAATACTCAAAATACTCTTTTTACTTTTAATATTTTCAATACTAATAAATATATTATGGTGGTGATTGGTTTTATTTTAAATTTGAATTAGGCCTTTTTGATTTGATTTATGAATATTTTTACTCTGAATAAAAATTGTTTTGTTGTATTAGGTGTCGTAACAGAATATAAATATATTTCATTATACGATTTTGTTAACGATAGTTTGTCGTCTTTTTTAATTTTTTTTTAAACATTAAATTAGAAAAAACAAATTCAAATCAAAACAAATTCATAATTTTATATTTAAAATATACATCATTTGAAAATTTTTGTACAGTACTGAATTTTTAAGTACTTAAATTGAACTTAAATCAATTGAATTGAACTTAAATCAATCAATGAATGTAAAAAAAAAGTAAAGTATGTCATGGAAATCAGAACTTTGACAAAATAATTTAAAATGTCGTTGACTCGACAAATATGACAAATATAAAAACGTTTGAATAAGAGAAAAGGAACTTCCTCACCGGCATTCTGCTATGCATCCGCAAACTAATTCCGTTCCAGTCGATCCATCTAACAGCTTCCGACTGCGCCGGGGTTTCCAACAACATCGCCATCGGACTCTTTACAGAACCAACAGCCATCTTCTAAGTCTCGTTGCTTGCTAGTACTGAAAATTCAAACCTTAATTTTGACAGAAAATACAGAAATTTCAGATGCAATAAAAATACAAATTTTTATCAAAGAAATAATTATCAAGCTAACAAATTTTATGAATGTTATAAAACGAATACTGCAAAGAGCACTTTAAAACGAACTTATACAAATAGTCGACGCAATAAAAATCAAATTCCAAATAATTTTAAACTGCAATTTAACGAATACATTCCAACACATGAAACATTAAAAATCAATTTCAATAATGATTCAATATTTTATGCAAATATTGCTACCTTGGCAAGGCCAACAAAATTTCACAAATTTATAATTGACTCCGCATCATGTAACAATTTTGTAAGACGGGATGTGGTTAGTAATATGCGTTTAACTAACATTGATTTCAACGATAGAATTTCCATTAGAGGGGTTCATGGAATAGCAGAAGATACAGTAGGATCTGTAAATATGATTTTATTGATAGGAAATTCAAAATACGAGGAAAAGTTCTACATTTTGAAGCATTTCGCTGATGATGCAATTCTTGGAGCACATTTTCTGAAGAAATACACCTTATATATTAGTCAAAATTTCGACTACATAGTTTTACGAACGCAATATCATAATCATGAAATGACCAATTTATTTAGAAACAGAGCAATTCTCTACCAAAACCGGAAATGGATTTTATTTGTATTTTTTTATTTGGCTCAAACTTTGTGGGGGCCTTCCCTATGACCAAATAAGCTATTTTGCGTCATTGGTTCACCCATACAAGTCTCCATACAATTTTGGCAGCTGTCCATACAAAAATGGTATGTAAATATTCAAACAGCTGTAACTTTTGAGTGAATTTTCTGATCAATTTGGTGTCTTCGGCAAAGTTGTAGGTATTGTTGAGGACTATTGAGAAAAAATAGGTACACAAAAAATTGCAGATTTTTTAATTAACTTTTTTTTCACAAAAACTCAATTTCCCAAAATACGTATTTTTTGATTTTCGAGATTTTTTTTATATGTTTTAGGGGACAAAAATCCGCAACTTTTGAGCCATAGAGAAACATGGTCAAAAAATCTGCCGCTGAGTTATGAATTTTTGAAAAAATAGTGATTTTTGGAAAAAATCGAAGTTTCATGCAAAAACAAGTTTGACATTATTTTTTAATGCAAAATTGAATTTGCAATCGAAAAGTACTTTACAGATTTTTTGATAAAGGGCTCCGTTTTCAAGATAAAGCCACCGAAAGTTTGATTTTAGCGAAATATTTGCAGTTTTTCAATTTTTAAAAATAGTGACCATGAGTGACCATTTCTAAAAATATTTTTTTTGAAAAGTTCAGAAAATTTGCTTCAAAATTGTCTAAGAGACATTGAAGATTGGACCTCGGGTTGCTGAGATAGAGCCGCTTTAAGAAAAAGAAACACGAAAATTGAAGTTTTCTTAATATCACCAAAAAAACACACCATTTTCTAATGACGATATCTCAGCAACTAATGGTCCGATTTTCAATGTTAATACATGAAACATTCGTGAAATTTTCCGATCTTTTCGAAAAAAATATTATGAAAATTTGTAAATCAAGACTAGCATTTTAAATGGGCGTAATATTCAATGTTTGGCCCTTTTAAAATGTTAGTCTTGATTTAAAAATTTTCAAAGTATTTTTTTCGAAAATTTCACGATTGTTTCATGTATTAACATTGAAAATCGGACCATTAATTGCTGAGATATCGTCATTAGAAAATGGTGGGCTGTTTGGATGAGACTTAGAAAACTTCAATTTTCGTGTTTCTTTTTCTTTAAGCCGCTGTATCTCAGCAACCAGAGGTGCAATCTTCAATGTCTCTTATACAATTTTATAGCAAATTTTCTGAACTTTTCAAAAAAAATATTTTTAGAAATGGTCACTCATGGTCACTATTTTTAAAAATTGAAAAACTGCAAATATTTCCCTAAAATCAAACTTTCGGTGGCTATATCTAGGAAACGGAGCCCTTTATCAAAAAATATGTAAAGTACTTTTCGATTGCAAATTCAATTTTTCATTAAAAAATAATGTCAAACTTGTTTTTGCATGAAACTTAGATTTTTTCCAAAAATCACTATTTTTTCAAAAATTCATAACTCGGCGGCAGATTTTTTGACCATGTTTCTCTATGGCTCAAAAGTTGCGGATTTTTGTCCCTTAAAACATATCAAAAAATCTCGAAAATAAAAAAATACGTATTTTGGGAAATTGAGTTTTAGTGAAAAAAAGTTGATAGAAAAATCTGCAATTTTTTTCCGTGTACCTATTTTTTTCTCAAAAGTCCTCAACAATACCTACAACTTTGCCGAAGACACCAAATTGATCAGAAAATTCACTCAAAAGTTACAGCTGTTTGAATATTTACATACCATTTTTGTATGGACAGCTGCCAAAATTGTATGGAGACTTGTATGGGTGAACCAATGACACAAAATAGTATATTTGGTCATAGGGAAGGCCCCCACAAAGTTTGAGCCAAATAAAAAAAATACAAATAAAATCCATTTCCGGTTTTGGTAGAGAATTGCCCATTATCTAAATAACTTTTTCGTGCTTTTGCGAGTAACTTGCTTTTTCCCACTTTCAGTTGATTCAGGTTAGATTGATTGTTACAAAAATAGGGGCAGTGGGGGCAGAATGGGCCACCCTTGGTTTTGGGCTTTAGAATAGATTTAGACCAACTGTAAGGCAAGGGTCTTATAAAGGACGTCAAATAACATCACCATACCGAAAACGACGTTTGAATTCATTGTATTTTTCGAATTATAAACAAAAATTTAAATTTCTTTACAAAACCACTCAAATGAAGTTTATTTCGAGGTTCTTAAATAAGCTTTCTCGAAAGTTAAATTGTTTGAAAAAGTTTTTTAAGCATTGTGCTCCCAACGATTTTTTTTTTTGTTTGAGTATTAAGACACGGAATCCTGATTACGAGGACTATTGTATCGTGTTACCCATTTTTACTGTTATTAAGCATTTCCTGACCTATAACACAGTCCCTATTGAGAGGGAAAGTGCTGTTCCATCCAGATGCTGTAAACTCCTTTCCTTGTGCCTTCCCGAGCAGGGGTAAATAACACGGGAATACCAAATTTTGGTATTACTTGGGCAAATAACAGGGACCAAAATGTGCCCTTGGTTGCCCAGTAATAGATGGTAAAATACCATGAAATCATACCAAAGTCTTGTATGTGGAAGGGCACAACAATACCAAACCATGTTATTCCAAGGGTAAAATAATACCTCAAAATAAAACCATTTCAATACCAAGTTGAGGTCTTCTGGATTTTTGAACATTGCTTGAATACCAAAACTTGGTATTGCCATGGTTTTAATTTTAGGTATTCCCGCGCCCTTGGAAAATCATATTTTGGTATTCCTGTGGTCTTCCACATACATGATTTTGGTATGATTCCATGGTATTTTACCATCTATTACTGGGCAACCAAAATCACATTTTGGTCGCTGGTATTTGCACAAGTAATACCAAAATTTGGTATTTTCATACCATTTTTAGTGCAGCAGTTGCAGTTAGTGAAAAAACGGAAATGATCCATATGCAACAGCCAAATCTACTCACCTGATGGTTCCATGTTGTTCTTAGTGATATCCTTCACCACACCGAATGCATTTGTCATTGATGAACGGCCTGTGCTTGAAGTTCTTGAAGCTTCTGAAAAATAACAAGATTGAAAAATAAGTGTTATTAAAATGAAACTGGATTGAAATTCACCAAAATTCAATAATCATTCGATTGACTCGTGGCGCAGGGGTAGCGGCTTCGGCTGCCGATCCCGATGATGCTATGAGACGCGGGTTCGATTCCCGCCTTATCCACTGAGCTTCTATCGGATGGTGAAGTAAAACGTCGGTCCCGGTTTCTCCTGTCTCGTCAGAGGCGCTGGAGCAGAAATCCCACGTTAGAGGAAGGCCATGCCCCGGGGGGCGTAGTGCCAATAGTTTCGTTTTTTTTTTCGATTGACTCATTTTTCAAAGTATTGGGTTATCCCGACTTAGAGAAATTTCAACGATTTAAAAAAAAAATCTTAATGGGTATATAAGAAAATGTTAAAACCAGCTTTAAAATTTTTTTTTCAAGTCATTTTAGCGCAAAATTTATTATCTTGTCCAAATTGGTAAAAAAAATCCCATAGTTTCAGAGAAATTGATGAAACCTTTCAATCAAGGGGTTTCCAGCATCGTGTCAGACTGGTCACTAATCCGGAATTACTTGGAATTTGAGCAAGTAATTCTGTAATTCCGGATTTACTGAGTAATTCCAGAGTAATCCTGGTAATTCCTAATAATCCCAGTAATCCTGGTAATTCCATGATTCTTGTTTGTGAAAACATACTTCAGAAAATAATAAAATAATAAAAAATAACTGTTTAAAAGATAATTTCGATAAACCTTTTATAATTCTATTTATTGCCTATTAATTTTCATGTATGAAACCAAAGTTACAGCTAGTACGGGATCATTCGGATTTTGAGTAAGTAATTCAGTAATTCCAGAATTACTCCGCAATTCTGCAGTAATTCCTATAATTCTGGAATTACCTAGTAATTCCGTAGTAATTCGAGTAATTCCATAGTTACTCAGTAATTCGTGTATTTCCCATTAATTCAAGTAACTACTAGTAATTCTTAAAAGGTAAATCGGCAGAATGCATTTTGCTTTTCCTTGATGCTTTTTATGGTTGTAAGAAGTACAGAGCGGATTCGAAATGTCCGCCAATTTGGATGCTCTCTAATTCAAATGTATTCGGATGAAAAACACTCAAACGTCAAAATCAGTTGTCAAACTGACGTTGATGTTTACCACATTATTCGATGATTTCCAAGTAGGGCGTCCAATTTTCCAGGGTTTTGAGTTTACCGGAAAACGGAAAAAATATATTTTTTATCCCGGGAAATTTTTGAAAACGTCATGAAATCTATGTTTTCTTTATATTAGTTATGTTTTTAAAATCAAACTATTAGCACAATACTATTAAAATCAATCTAAACAGGGATAGCACTTTTAGATAGTTTTGAAGATTTTTTTTGTTCTTTGTTGTGCTTTGAATTTTAAATGCACTCGAACGCCAAAATCAGTTTTCAAAATGATGTTGATATTTACCCAATTGTTCGATGATTTCCAAGCAGGACGTCTAATTTTCCCAGGTTTTGAGTTTCCCGGAAAACGGGAAAAATATTTATTTATTCCCGGGAAGTTTTTAGTTTTTGAAAAAGTCATAAAATCTATGTTTTCTTTATATTTGTTATGTTTTTCAAGCTTTAAATTTATAGAATTAGCTCAATACTATTAATATCAATCTAAACAAGGATAGCAGTTTTTAGATAGCTTAACATTCCAACGCCCAAGGCTCCAAAAAAGTTGGAACGGTAACTTCAACTCGCTGGTTCTCGGGCATAACTCAACCAATCAAGATGATTCTTCTTTCCAGTGATTTGTTAGATGTTTAGATGATTATAGAACTTTGCAGAACTTAATTCGATCAAATCTGTAATTTTTGCGATCAAAAACATCGTTCCAACTTTTTTTTTTCGCGTGTAAAAAAAATCGCCAAAAATTCCGCGGCGGCAGTCGTTTTAAAAAAGGTGGAACGATGTTTTTGATCGCAAAAATTACAGAATTGATCGAATTAAGTTCTGCACAATTTTAGGATCTAGACATTCTTACAAATCACTGGAAACAAGAATTGTCCCGATTGGTTGAGTAATGCCCGAGAACCAGTGAGTTGAAGTTACTGTTCCTCCTTTTTTGGGAGGCTTGGGCGTCTGTGTAAGTTGGACATGCGTTGGGCGTTCCAGTGTTAAACAAATTTTTGCTGTTCTCTGTTGTGCTTTGAATTTTATATGCACCACATTTCTAATTCAAATTAAATAAGTATCTTATAAATATTTATTTTTTATTTATTTCTATATGACATGAATAAAACAGCTTGAAAATTGGTTTAAGATGTCTAAAAACAAAAATGACAACAAATAAAATGGTACCAATTTATGTAAATTTTAGAAAAGTTTAAACTTATTAATTGTAATACTAATGTAATTTCCAGGCCAAATTATGATTTTTGTTTAATTTCGGAAATTCCCCGTACAACATATAAAAATCCCGGGAATTTTGTGCCGGGAATTCCCGGGATGGACGTACTATTGCCAAGCACGTGGTTTTGTGCATTTGACAGCTGTCATTCGATCCAATTCTCAATATGCTGGAAGCTAGGCAGTAATTCCAAGTTATTTTTATAAATTTGAGCAATTCTGCGTGGTTTCTGGAAATCCCAAGTAATTCTGGGAAATCAAAGTAATTCATGACATATTGCCAGTAATCCTGGTAATTCCATTTAGACTGGTCAGTAATCCTTGATGCTGGAAACCCCTTGCTTTCAATACCAAAATAATACCAAAATGTGCCATCCTGACTTAGAAAATTTTGCACAATTTCAAGTCATTTCTTTAGGGGGTATATCAAAAATTTTTAAAATCAAGTTTGAAATTTCCGGTTTTCAATGAAAGCATTCGCTTTGAGACATCATTTTAGCGCAAAATTAATTATTTTGTCAAAATTGGTCAAAATTTTCCCATAGTTTCAGAGGAATTTGATAAAACACTTTAATACCAAAATAATACCAAAATGTGCCATCCTGACTTAGAAAATTTTCCACAATTTCAAGTCATTTCTGTAGGGGGTATATCAAAAATGTTTAAAATCAAGTTTGAAATTTCCGGTTTTCAATGAAAGCATTCGCTTTGAGACATCATTTTAGCGCAAAATTAATTATTTTGTCAAAATTGGTCAAAATTCTCCCATAGTTGCAGAGGAACACTGTAATACCAAAAGAATACCAAAATGTGGTGTTCGACCATTGACAAATTCTGCAATTTAGCAATATCAAAACAATACCTTAAATTGGTATGATACCACATTTTGCTCTTGCATAATCCTTAAGACAAATTTCAAAGGGTCCAGGAATACCAAAATTTGGTATTGATACCAGAGAAAGGTATTATTACGCATTTCCTTTGTTATTTACCCATGCTCGGGTTGTGCGCTATGCATCGCTAGAACCGCGGTGACAATTTTTTCGTGTCATTTTTCAAGCTCTTCCCAGCAACTATTATTTGCCGCGCGGGGTCTTGTAAAGACAATTGTCTTTTTGCGGCGCTACTCTTGCGGTGTTCCCTTTGCTCTGATCTGGACAATGCGACTGGACTGCAGTGCAATACCGATCGGCTGGGCATTATTTACATGCGAAGACACGAGGAAAGTATTTTGGGAATGAGGCGCAAAGGAATATCCCAAGATCGATCACATGCTTGAAGAGCACGTGAAGCAACCGTTTTATACTCATACGGTTGCTGCTACCTCTGAACTTAAACCTAAGGCTGCCACCCTGAGAAGAACCCATGACTTTCCGCTTATGAGGCGAAACCCGTAACCATTCGGCCACAGGAGGTTGGCTAGCTCCCAACGAATACAACCAAAATCTCGGAGCGTATGGTGGTGTGTCCCCACGCTTCTTCCTCCCCTGTCGATTCAGAATTGTGTTGTTGTTCGAACACTCAGTGCTCAAACTCAACCCAATTACGAGTCGTCTCTGCGATACGGCTTTACGCAGTAGGCCTGGCCGCTTTAACGCTTGTGATGTTTCAATGCATTCTTATGCTATGGCGCACTACAAATGTTAATAAATGACAAGAAGAGTGCTAAGCGTCATCTAACCTAAGGCACTCTCCAGGATCCCTTCGAAAGATTGGCTGCGCTAGGGTCTGATTAGATTAGATTAGATATACATATACAAAACGAAAATGCATATGGGCAGAAAAAATGGTTAGCTCCGTTTAGACGGAAATTCCGCATTTTGCTGTTCAGAAGCCCGACAGAAAATCGCGGCTGATAGATGGGTGGGGTGGGGTCCTCGAGGATCCACCTCGCCAACATCAACGTGGCAAAAGCGCGCCAAAGAAAATGCTATGCGGCTGGTTTCAAGCTCTCATCTGTGAAATTTTCCGATCTTTTCGAAATATTAAAAAAAAATTTAAACCAAGACTAACATTTTAAAAGGGCGTGATATTGAATGTTTGGTCCTTTTGAAATGTTAGTCTTGGTTAAAAAAAATTTCGAAGAGATCGGAAAATTTCACGAATGTTTCATATTTTAATATTGTAAATCGGATCATTAGTTGCTGAGATATCGACATTAGAAAATGGCAATATCTCAGAAACTAAGGGTCGTATCAACAAAGTTCAAAAAAGCAAAATCTAGAGAATTTTCTCAGCTTTTAAAAATTATTTTTTTCAGAGGTGGGCAAACATGTGCACTAATTTAATCTAATCTAATCTAATCTAATCTAATCGAACACAAGCGCAGCCAGTCCGAAGAAAGCATCCGGGAAGAACTTATGGTTAGATTACGCCTCAAGTTCCTTCTTGTCATTATTAATGATTGCAGTACTTTTCGAGAACCCCCGAAATGTATTACACTCACTAAAGCGGCCCGGCCTACTGCGTTGCATTAACCGCAAGAGACAGATTCTATGAACGGAACCCACATTTCATGGAATCATCAGGGGAAGAAGAAGAAGATAGGACATACCGTACCAACCACTTCGAGTTATTTATAGAATATGGTGTGTAGTGTGTGTAGGGGAATCGTTGGAAAAGGGATTGTTGTATTATATAGTAAACGATCTAGTGACATTATTTCACCACTACGGATTAATTCACTCAAGGGGTGTCAACCCCTCGGTGGCCGAGTGGCTAGAGCATCTGACTACCAATCCAAAGGTGTGAGTTCGAATCCCACCTGATTCCATGCGTTTTTTGTTCATATTCAAAGTTCAATTATAGTCGAATAATTTCAAGGAGACCGGTTGGGAATCGAACCCGGAACCTTCCGCTTATGAGGCGGGAGCCGTAGCCATTAAGCCACGGGCCGGTCTCAAAAAGCGAATTTAGATTACGCGTTTACACACTGCACTACGTATATTCTATCAAACATGTGCACTAATTTAAACAAATGAAAAACTGCGACTATTTTCAAAAAAGTCACCTAAATATGGATTTAACTTGAAAACGGTGCACTTTATCAACATTTCAATAAGATACTTTTTGATTGCAAATTTGAATTTACATCGAAAAATGAAGTTGAAAAATTTTTGCGACCAATATTTCGATTTTTTGAAAAAAATCAGTATTGATTAACAAATTCATAACTCAAAGATTTTTCGCACAACCTGCAAATTTCTGAAAAGTTGGCATTCTAAAATCTAAAACATATCAAAAAATTAAAAAAATCAAAAATATGTGTAGTCAAGTTTTAGTGACAAAAAGTTTAATAAAAAATCACCAAAAAAACTTTTACCGACTAAAATTTTTTTCCGGTGCAGTCCGTATCCATACCTACAACTTTGCCGAAGACACCAAATCGATCAAAAAACTCCTTCGGAAGATACAGATTTTTGAATTTCCATAAATCATTTTTGTATGGACAGCTGCCAAATTTGTATGGAAAATTATAAGGACAAACTATTGATGCAAAATGGCTTCTTTGGGCATACCGGAGGCACCAAAATAGTTTCAGCCGGATTAAAAAATACAAAAATTAAAATTGAAGAAAAAAGACCGATTTCGTAGAGAATTGCTCAGCAGTAGAGACCCTAAATAGGGAGACTGGTCTTAGCTGGCAAAATCGGTCTGGCAACGTATGTTAAGAGCATGGCAACACTGATAAGTTTGCTGGGCGTAAAGGCAAATGCTCGTTTGGATACGTCAAACTCGTGTCTGTTTGGGTACGTCAAATTCACTTCGACCAGTCTCCCTATTAAGGATCTCTACTCAGCAGTACCTTCCGCAAAGACGGTCGTAAGTCCATTATCGACGTTACGTTCTGTAACCCGCGGCTGGTGGCCGACATGAACTGGAGGGTAAGTGAAGACTATACTCATAGCGATCACCAAGCGATCCGGTACAGCATCGGGATACGAGCCCCTGTACCAGAAAGGAGCAACAGGTCCTACGGAAGGAAATGGAAGCTGCAGTACTTCGACGAGGGTCTCTTCGTGGAAGCGCTCCATTGGTGTGATGGTCCCCAAGGCTTGAATGCCGAAGAGCTGACAGCACAACTAGTGACAGCATGTGACACAACCATGCCGCGGAGACCAGGAACTGTCGTCGGCCAGCCTACTGGTGGAATGAAGAACTCGGTACCCTTCGGGCGAGCCAGAAGACGAGCCCAGAGAGCAAGATTCGAAGAAAGCGATCAAATGCAGCAACACAATCTGTTTCAAGGAGTTATGTCAAGACGCTGATGCGAACCCTTGGGGGAGCGCATATCTCGTCACGATGGCGAAGATCAGAGGCCTATCGATGGCGGCTGAAACGTGTCCCGACAAGCTGAAGGTCATCGTGGAAGGGCTCTTCGCAAGCCATGACCCAACGACCCGGCCCCCTACACCGTACAACGACGAAGGGGGTAGCAACGCCGAAGGTCATCTGATCACCAACGAGGAACTTGAGGCAATAGCGAAGAGATTTAAGGTGAAGAAAGCACCCGGCCCGGATGGAATCCCGAATTTTGCCCTGAAATCGGTGGTTTAATTCCCGAACTGTTCGGAATCAAGTTCAATTTGTGGACTGTATTTGGTAACTCTTCCGGCGGACTTGGGAACCACTTTCACTTGGAGGATCAAATTACACTCAAACCAACTGTTGTCAAACGAACGGGGTCACTTTTTAGTTTGACACCCCTTTTACACGGAGTTCTCACACACTACCAAACGTTTGTTTTGATAGTGTGCGTGAGCGCTGGGTAAAAAGTGACAGTTCGCCCTTTTTAAGTTTGACTATAACCAACCAACGGGGTACATTCTAAAAAAGTGTCAAACGAAAAAGTAACCAACCACCGGGGGTTGAGTGTATCGTGAGCACAAAAGAAAACACATTTTTTCTCCTTAACTTCTATTTAGCAGCTACGATTATAATTAACTTAATTAACTAGAGATTTCTTCGAGTCAACTCGCGATCGCGGTGGCGACTTCCGTCCGATCACTTCGGCTGCTTGTGGCGAACTTGCTTGGTCCTCGACTCGTGGCTTCCACGAACGATCAACACGACCGTTTTCGCGCCAAAAAACTCTCCACACGCGGGTGCGTTCGTTGCGTCGTTCTCTCCTTCTCTCTCGTTCGCGCTTCGTCGCTAACGACGTGCTGTTGCCACCTTCGTCGTTGTCGATCGCAGTAGTCGGGGTGTGCGACACTGCTCAAACAAAAAATCTTCTTCGGACTGACAGGTTTCAGCCCGAACATCCCCCCCCACCGAAAGCGGCGTTGTACAGGATCGGCCGCTTTAAAACTTCGTGACGTGTTCGCAAGTCAACGACTCGGACTAAGTCGCCCAGATCCAGGTTAGTGTGCGTTCTTATGTCAAGTCTTGGGCTAGCCACCTTGCACAGAGTTCGGAATGGCAAAATTAAGTGGAATAAATTGATAACTCCTTTATTTGACGTCCTAGCGAAATGGTGTCTTCGGAAGAGTTGTTGTACTTGATAAGGGCTATCTTTTAAAGTTATTGACATTCAGGGTGACGACCTTCCAGGGTGTCAACCAAAAACTAACTTTGTTGGATGACGTTGTAGGGCTTTACTGTCTTCGACAAAGTTGTAGAGGAGAAAATTTCATGAAAGTTTGTCGAAGGCGCCAAATTTGTAGCTTCTAATCTGGGTGCTGAAAAGACAGAATGCGTAACGTGATTTTCGAAAGCTCCCCACTGCTCCCCACTAATACAACTCCAGAGTTTTTTTTGAAAAGGACCAATAAACCATTGTCTTTCATATGTTTATAGGACCTAATCAAAAAAAAACTCTAGAACTGCACTACAGCTGTAAACATAAACAAAGTAGAAGGATATGTTCAAGCTCAAGCGTGACATATTTTTTGCTGCTGAAGTGAATTATTATGAAACATTTTGGATCTGTTGATGTTGATGTTTTCGATGAAAAATTAAGTGCTTCGCACTTTTTTCTTCGTAGACTAAACGAAGAGGCCTTTTTTTGTTTTCCACGTGATGAAAAATTGTGTCGAAAGTGGGTGGAATTTCGTGAATCAGAAGAGCAACCGAATGGAAGTTCCGAGATTATGTATCTTTGATGTGTAGTGATAATATCGGAGTAAGATTATCCAATATTATTTGGAAAGTACTATTCATAGTTATTGATAATTCGTCGCTAACATTAAAAAAGCGTCATAAAGAAAGGTTTTGCGTGAGACATAGCGATCATAAAATTTTAGCGACGAATTATGCCAATCTCGATTTCAACCCTCTTATTAAGATGTTTTGACTTCGAATACCTCAATAGCCATTGATTATTTTTTTATTCCTGACTAAATAAATTATAGATTGATCACAATACTTGCCACTTCTTGGTATAATTATGCGAACAGTAAATTGGTTCCGCTTTGACAGCTCTAAATTGAGGCCGCTTTGCGGACAACTATTCCGCACCCAGCTTCTAATCTACTCGAGATATACGCCATTTTTGCAAAAATGGTCCAAAAAAGCACTTTTTTGGTGATAACTCAAAATGTTAGCATTTTAGCGGCCTACTATGTTCTGAAGAGTTGTTTAAGACATAAAATTACACATCTTTGCCGAAGACAGCAAAATGTTTTGAGCCTTTATTGAGGAGTTATAACAATTTTTAAGTGATTTTGAGCCTATTTTCAAGTTGCTATGTTTTCAAAAAGGCGCATTTTGGCGCAAAACCGAACAATGCACCTGAAATTACTCACTTTCAACTACATTTCCTGAATATATCTCCATGTCTATCGGTGTCTATTTTTAGATATCTCAATTTGAATTTGACCGTTTTTAATCAAATTATTTACCATTTTTAAGCGGAATCTTATTGAAAACGTGGTAATCATCGGTAAATTGAAGGGTAAATTGATCGATTTTTATGGAAAATACGATTTTTATGGAAAATAATTTCTATTTTGCGAGACCATTTCTCATCATTTTGGTGGCACACACATCCACACGCAAGATCAGAGGTTAACTGCTTAACGAAAGTCGCCAGCAATATCTTTTCACTTGCGCTAACGATTTCAAAGCGCTTAAGATATAAAATTGCTTCCAACTACCGGCAACATGTTCTTTTGGCCGTTACTTAGTCACTCACTTGAAAAATAATCCCGAAACATGTAAATAATTAGCAAGCGCCACAGGCCCGTAGCAAATTTTTCCCATTTTTTTTTTAAATTGTACCTTAATAAATCTCAAAATAATGATTGTGTGTACTACCTTAAAAATAATCTCAAAACAATGATTGTGTGTTCTCTCCACAGAAATAATTTGTTAGATAGAAAATTAAGAATAGATTGATCAAACGAAGTAATTTGCCTGTCCATTGCCGAGCTCAGTTTTCGTAGATTATGAATCCAATATTTAAAAATTGAGCTGCAGATTTGAACATCGTTCCATTCAGTAACATTTCATTTATCCCATAGTTTTAGCATTACATTGGTTAGGGTGGTCCAAATCTGGGCTTTCTTGAGGCTACCCCCTAAAATCAAAGATTGATCACTAGCCTAAGTTCCAAATTTGAGCTTTTTATGACCACTGACCACCAAGTTTGGGAAAAATCGTCAAAATGTATGGAGAAAAGCAACTGTTTCAGTTTTTGACCTGTGGAAGGCGCAATAACTACCCAGTTCTTACCAATTTTCATAACTAATATCTTCTTTAAATTTGGAAAAACTTTCCCGAAGACACCTTATTTTTTTGGGTTTTTTGCTAAAAAGTTATTAGCCTTCGAAAATAGTAATATCAGGGGCTACATAGAAATAATTAATTTTTAAACTCATGTCTGTGCTAGCTTGCCTGGCAATGCACCTGTTATGTTGCGCAAAAATGGCCATTTTCGGAAGCTAATAACTTTTTAGCAAAAATCCTTAAATCTCGTTGTCTTAATTATGATAGTCGAACATCAGTAAAAAAAAAGTAATCCACTTTAACGACCCCCGGGTCTTTTGTGGTCTCTGTTGCAAGTTTCTGCTCATTTCTAGCCGTCCGAAGGTTATGTGTGGTGAGCCACCCAAAATCTCTTATACGCAAATGGACCGACGTTTTACTTCCCCATCCGATAGAAGGCTCGAACTTAAGTATGACCCCTGAAGAAACATAAAATAAATTAGAATTTTTAGATTCAAAGTGGCGGCAAAAATGGTGGCCAAGAAATATTGTTCAAATCTAACTCAAATGTGGTTGCAGATGCCGAATTTGATGTTAAAAGCAAGCAAATAAAAAAAAACGATTTCAATTTGTTCATGATTCGATTATCCGAAGTCCTTCGAACTTTTGGATAATCGGCTTGTCGAATTTGGACTGCAAAATTAATAACCCTTCTTTATTTGCATTAAAACCCCTTATCTTTTTGAGGACCTTCATACTATTAACAAATGATTTTTTCTGCATTTTTCAAAATATGCCATAATTTCTACAAAAATCATATTTTGATTTCAAAATCTAATTTCGACTATTATCAGAAATACACTTCTAATATTATCTTTTTGGTTTTTAGAATATGGTTAGTTACATATCTGAGACCTTAAATAAAAATGCTTAAGAAATATCTGTGTGTAATTTTTATTACTTTTTCGTAATCCTTTTTCCCGAAACCACTCGTCCAAAATGCTTTCTTTTGGTCACATTTATTTGTTTCCACCGTGGCCACTCTCCAATTTTTATTTAATATATCAAAAATCGAAAGATCAACTAAGTGAATCCTTATTATCAACTAATTTTCGCTTTGTGCATGAGCTTGCGATTTTTGAAGCAAGAAATAAAATGATAAAAATACCGTAAACCGGGGTGACTTTGATAGGATTTCAATTTATTTTTGGATTTTTTTCCAACTGATAAGGTTTTTCTCAAGATATATTATTTTTAAAACATGTGTTGCGGTTAGGCCACACAAAGTCCATGCACTATTTTGGAAAAAAAGTTTTTTCAATAGTGTTTCGAAAAATAGTTACGTTAAAAATTCTTAGTTTAAATTCCGGGGTGACTTTGATAGTCATAGTTTTTCTTGTTAAAATCATATTTAAGATGTTCAAACTTTATTTGTACGTTAAATGTACCATCACTGAAGTAGCTGATATAGTTTTTAAGAAAAAAAATCAATGTTTATGTTTAGTTAACTAAAATTCTAAGCTTTTTAACAAAATACATATAAACTTTAGGAAAAAAATGTTAAATAGTCGAAATTTTGCCTGAAATTTGTTAAAACTAATTTTGTTTATAAAATTATCGATTCATATCGCATTTTATACTGAATTCGAAGCACGAATCACGAGTTTTTACATTTTTCATGAAATTTGTTTAACTGAAATTGCCTATACATTTGATGATTTTTTTTTAATTGTGTTTCAAAAACACATATTATTTATTGTTTACAAACTTATTAAACCTTCTCCTACTAGAAAATTGTCCAAAGAATCCGAAAATGCATTCCGTTTTCCGATTCAAAATCATGATCATTGAGAAAATCATGACACCTTGAGAAGTTTAAAATAATGACTTTCATCAACATTTTCTTAACTATAGTAAACTAACTTTTTAAACTTTTTCAAAATTTTATGAAAAGTTCTTCTTGAGGTAAAGAACACTTCTCTACCACAGTCAGTATGATTCTAAACCATTCCGTACGTATTTTAATTGTTTTAATTGCTGAAAAATTGCAAACCTATCAAAGTCACCCCGGCTATCAAAGTCACCCAGTTTTACGGTATTCAAAATGTAAAAAAAAGAAAATTAAAGCTTGGATTCAAAAACTCTGAAATAAAATTAAATAAACATTATTTTCAAATTGTTAAATTTCTGATAAATAATTCATTTTTAAACTTTTTCATTTCAAATTTTTGGATTTTATGGATTAGAATTTCCATTTTGAAGATTTTAAAATTTCTTTATTATTTTTTTTAATTGTATTTCATTGTAAATATTTTCCAAAGTTTATGTTGCCACCCATTCAAAAGGGGCAGAGGGCAAATGCAATATTTTTTTTTAAAATAGCTTCACAGCTTCAATGGAAATTGAAGTCTAATTAACTGAAAACAGTTATTTTTGTATTCATAACTTATTTCGATTAAGTCCTTTTAGGAGCAGTGACAACAAATTTGAAATGTTTTTTTCTGCGTTGATAATCATGTACGACATGTTTGGGCTCGTTTAAAAATATTTAAAAAACATGTCGTTGAACAGCGGCAAGTTTTTTTCCACGAAAAAAGCTTTTCGCCAGTAACTAGATATTTTGAAAACTAATGATGCAAAACAACTGTACTGATTTATAGTGAGGTTTTGAAACACTTTTAAAATGATAAACCAATGGCTTGTAATTTATTTTTTTACATTTTTCATTGTTTGCCTTTGACTTTGGTCAGAGTTTAGTAACATAAAGTTCAGAATAATATTTGCAACGGTCTAATTGAGAATTTAAAAAAATTTACTGCTTTTAAATTTCTAATTTTAGATTTCAAATATTTTGGTATAAGACAAAGAAAAGCCAGAAATCAAAAATAACAATAATAAAAAAAATCACAAAATTTATAATAACAATTAAACATAATAATTTAAAAAAAATCAATCGAACAAAAAACAAAAACCAAAACATAAATAAAATAATTAATATTAAAAAATATCAAAATTTTAAAAATACCATTATTGTCCCATTGATTGTTGACTTTTCTCTTATTTTAAACTTAATTCTAAGCAAAAAACAAAATCCATTCTTAACATATTCGGCATTTTAAGATTCAGCATTTTGACAGCCGGCTTCATGTGGCAATTCTTCAATATTATTTTAGCGAATACATTATTTTCACACGTTATTCTCAGTCGCGTTCAAATAAACAAATCAAAATCTCATCAACACATATTGCACCCGAAGAAATATCCAAAGCCGTTTTTGTTCTGTTCCTTTTCAGCTGCGTACCGCTAAAGCAAAATCTATCCGTAAATCTTTTCTTGACTGTTTCTTGAGCATTTTTTGGATGGAGTTTTAAGAGTCTCCGTACACAGGACATTTTTTTTTATTTTCATTTGAATGTAAAATATGGTTCTTGTAGCTAAATTCATACTAAGGTTAGATTTACAGGAATAATCTACTTGGTTTAAGAATTCTTACATAAAGTTTTCTTTACTTTTAAAACATCATAAATTTAAGATTACAATAAACACATGATAATTTTAAAAAATCAGAAATTGCAAAATAACAAAAACTATAAAAATAATAAAATAATTAATGCTAAAAATCCTGAATTTTTATAAAAATAAATTTTTATCATTTTAAAATAAAGATATTCAATAAAAATATTCAAACATTTCAATAAATGATGTTTTTTTAATCTAAATTTTTTTATGCTTCAAATATTTTTATGTTTGAATTCTAGTGCAGACTAAGATTAGATTTACAGGAAAAATCTAATTGATTTATGAATTTTTACATAAAGTTTTCTTTACTTTTAATTTAGCAAGGTTTCTTAAATATAAAATTACTAAACCATAAAATGTGCAGGATTTTGTTCCCAGAGTCAAGATATTTCTTGAATAAACATCGATTCTAATAAATGGTGACAATTCTATATTATTCAACATAATTTGTAGTAGTTAAATCTCAGAAATCCAAAAAATGATTTCATTTATGTTTTTGTTTTTGTTTAGAAAGATACAGAAAGGCTTTCTATAACCAGCACAACCAACTCACTTTTACGTTATTTTTCTCCTTTATCTTTTAAAATCATATTGGTTATCAGCACTTATTTTAAAAATTTATTCAGTTTTGACAGTCATTTCAAAATAAAGAAATAAGTAAATTGAAGATTTTAATTTGTTAATCGTGTTCGCATTTATTTTTTTTATCGTACAAGTTTATTTTTTATTTCAAGAAGATGTTTCTCAGGAACTAATAGACCAATTTCCAATGGTTCTTAGTCCTTACACGATAAGAACAATACAAACTTTGCTTGAAGTTGCTGTTATATCATTTTCATTGAAATTACTTGTTAAACAGTTTTTACACTATTTTCAATAAATTTGATAATGTTAATTTTTGCGTTTTAATGAAATGAGCACTTCGAAGCTTACTGTGCATTTAATTTTTCTGCCGATAAAAAAAAATCAATTATTTCTATGAATTCATGGACTTTAAAATATGTTGACTCTGGATATCACTAGATAAGAATGTCTTTAAGCATTTTTTGATACTCGTTGGTTGAAATTTAACCATTTATTCGATCGGAAATTTTTTTTTTATTTTTTTTTAATTTCAAAGATAAGCAACACTGAAACGATACATTGAAATTTTATTTAAAAATTACCTTTAATTAAGATCTGATTTATTTTTTTTGTCAATTTTTTAAATCCTCAAATTCTTAAACAAATTTGTCAGATAAACCATCACAGTGATCACACAGCTGAAAATGTAAATCCAGACGGTTTGAAATTTGATAGTTCAAATTTACCAGTTTGTTCGTGGGCTTTTCTCTCAGTATAAAGTACAAAAATATAATAATTATGGTTAGATAAATCGATATTTTTTGTTTCAAAATTCAAGTTTATATGTATATTTTAAATTTAGCTACAGTTTATCACGAAATTCAATTACAATTAAACAATTCAAGAAAATGTAAAAAAAACACTTTCTTCTCTACTCCTTTAATACAAACTAGCTGTATGAATAAAGAGAAACTTTTGACGAAGGAGTTTCTTCAATAAAGACATTGAAAACTTAAGAAGAAAATCTTTTTAAACATTTTTGCATACATTATTTTACAATTTTACAATTCATCTTAATAATTATACCATAAACCAAGTGATGGTAAAAATAATTTGCTGGTTTCTATACTCTTTGAATTTTTGCATCCAAGCCCCCCCCCCCCACCCCCGAACAAAAATCCTGGCTACGGCCCTGAAGCGCCATAAAAAAAAACAAACGCGCCAAGTCTTTTGACGTTTCAACCTTGATGACCCATTCCAAGCGAAGCCTGAAGAAAACCGAGCGAGAGGCAAAGGCAAATAAAGAACAAAGGGTGGCCACCAACACCACCAGCAGCGCTTGTGGTGTTGCCAGGAAACTTTCTCTATAAATGCTACTTTTCGTGAGTGTTCGCTTAAAATTTCATCAATTTTGGCAGCACTAAGCAGACCCAAACGAACGTTGGAAGAAATAAAGAACTAAGCTGAAAATAGAAAAATGGGCGTGGCCCAATGCACACGACTGATTAGAATGCGTTTTTGAAATATTTTTTTAAAATGCTTGCACGGAGAGACTGTGCCCAGAAATTTTAACAATTAAAATTGTTGATTTTACTTTCGTAAATTTTAACAAAAACGTACTTGTTACTGCCAATATTCCGTTAAAATAACTAAAATTCAGTATTTATTTAATAACCTGTTTGTTGAAAATGCTAGAGGCAAAATGCTAACAGATTTCCCGAACTCGAATGAACGTGCTCGACTGTTAGCTTTTGTTTTAGGAAAATCAAAAATTTTGTTGGTTGAATATAATTTACATTTGGTTGAATATTTAGAAGATAAACTTGGGTTTGTTTACATCTGTCATTTGAAGTCAGGATTCGAACGAGAGCGGTCGGTTTGTTCACCCAAAGGAAAAATATATCTCAAAATCTGCAACAGTGGATTTGTTGCAGAAAATGTCATATTTTATAACATTTTTTGCAGCAAGCCCCTAGATCATTTTTGCCCGCGTGTAAACATTTCAGCGATCTGCAGTTCTCACCAACACATATAACGCTAGCCCGTCTCCGAGCAACACTCCAAAGAGAAGCATATGTTGGTTCTCTTTTACTTACTTTTCATCAAGCGTCCATGGCGCGGTGGTAGCGTGTCGGATCAATAACCAAGAAGTTAGTGGTTCAATCCTCGTTCTGTTAAGGGTTTTTTTTTGTGAAATACAACCAAAAAGCCGTCGGTAATGTCGATAATTGTCGGTAACGGGCAAAAATGTCATACCCCTATATCGCAAAAAATGCATGAGGACAGTTTTCATGCAGATTCTGATATACTTTCATGCCGCCATGCATCACAATCATGCGACTGCCAGTTGGGTGTTGAGTTTGTGTTGTTAATTGTGAAGTAAGAGGATGTGAAAGGTGAAAATTACACTATTTGGCTAGGTTGAAGTGGCAAATCGAAGTGCACACTGCTGCAACTGTGAAGGTGGAATTGGTGAGTAAGTTTGTTGATGATTTCTTTGCAGGTGATAAACTATGAAGAGCAAAACGAGGACATTCGCAATGGGGACCTCTGATGCGAGGGTACTTTATGATAATGTTTGGAGGAAAGAGAGGGGCAGTGGAAGGAAGAGGCGGGCCAACTCTTGCACGACAATACTTGCACGGGCAAATTTAACAAAATGTTGGTTAATCTAAGTAAGTATGGGTTTAATTTTACACAACAATTTATCTATTGTGTTTTTAATTAGAAAACTGAATCACCAGGAACCTTCGTGCTTACGATGGATATTTCAGAATCATCAACCATAAAATACATGGAAATGCGTACACATTATATCAAAATAAAAATTCGATGGTGGGAAATGTCTAAAAAAATAAAATATATAAAAGATATAAAAAAGAAGATATTAATATTTTAAAAATGCTGTTGAAAAAGACTGCTCAATAAACTGGTAAGTAAAACTCAAAATATTGTTTTCAGGAATCGGAGTACGTTAAATAAATTGAATCAAATGCAATGAAAGTATGTTGCCAAAAGTAGTTGTTAAATTAGTGCAAACTGGGTAAGTAGCATTATTGATATTTCTTGTTTATAATTACATTTATTTACGTTCCTTTTATCAGTTTAGAGCCGGAATTAATTTTTTTATTAGATTATTAATAAATTTCATATGTCTATTTGCAGCAAAAGGTTCGCCTTGGTGTAAATTCTGGGTCCAACCTCAAGAAAAATAACTAAACATGAGACCGTTGTAGATGATGACGACTTATCGGATGATTTCTCAGTGATGGTAAGTGAATACAACACTTAATTGTATACAACATAATAAAAATATAAGTTTAAAAGCAACGATATTAAAGTATTACAACAACTGCTAATAATGTTTCAGAGATGGCGAAAAAGATTCCACTTGGTGCAGGTGGGATTTGAACCCACAACTGATCAACGGTACTGATCCGCGTTACCAATTATGCTACTGCGACCGGTGACAAATTTGTTGTCTATTGGTGTACAGCACAATCGAATGTCGCGTATTGGATTTCAAAGCTTTCCCATACCAATTGTTTCTCTTTCTATCCTTCTCTTCCACACTACCGTCGTTGCTATTGTATCTCAAATTCTCGCTGAGAAGAGTCTATTTATAGAACTAACTTTGTATTCTACCCCTTCGACAGGAGGACATATAGCTTCTCAGCCGATGGTTAGAATGTGTTAGCAATCGCCGGCTCTCCCGGTGGCCGATTTGTTAGGGTTACCCTAAATTCAGTACCGTTGATCAGTTGTGGGTTCAAATCCCACCTGCACCAAGTGGAATCTTTTTCGCCATCTCTGAAACATTATTAGCAGTTGTTGTAATACTTTAATATCGTTGCTTTTAAACAAATAATATACATTGGCGCTTACACAGCCAAATAAAAACGGTACATTAAAAATATAAGCTTAAAACTTGGTGAAATTTTTGCTCGGTTTCTACTTTTAAGGAATTTACGAGAAATTAAACATATTTTTTGAACATGTTTAACAAAATTTGTAAAATGCTTTTTTTATTATAATTATTTTTAAAACATTAATCAAACATAACATGTTTTATAATAACAATTAAAAAAATACAAATAAGTACAAGTACAACAAGTTAATTTGTGAGGCATTATTACAAAATTTACTGCAAATTAAATAAAAATATTGCTAACTACAGCTAATTACTGACTACATGTACGAATATTTTTCTGTATTCAAGTAAGACATTAGTTAAAAATATAGCTAGAAATTCGGCCCAGCCTGTATCGTTAAATAATTAAAGAAAATATATATAGACACTAACATAAATTATGTTTAATTAAGAAATGTTTTGTTATAAACCACTAATAATTTGCTGCATGCAAAAATAGTTCAGTTGATACAACGAAAAAAAAAGTTAAAAAATAGTTGAAAAATATTGTCCAGCCTGTTTTTTACAGAATATTTAACAATTATTCAGCTGAAAACAAAAAAAAATAGTTAATTTTCTGAAAAAAATATTCTAGCAGTCGACTGCTAGAATTTTTTTTCGGTCATTTAACCAACAAAAATGGCAATTCTAACTATTTTTTTGTTACTTTTACCTACTGGTGGTCAGCAATTTCGGGTTAACAAAATCAACAATCGATTGTTGAAAAAAAGCTGTGTAAAAAATTAGCCCATACTTTTAGTTAAATTAACCAAGAATTTCTTAGATTTGCCCTGGCCGGTCTCTCCGTGTGTAAAAGGAATAGCATAACTTTTAATGAAACTGAAAATAAACAGAAATGTTCACAAAAAGTTGCTCTGCTCATTGGTGTATTTGGTTTTACTGAATTTCAAGGAACACTCCAGATTATCCAGCATCATTCAAACAAGACCGCTTATTAGGCTTAAAATGGGTTTATTTCCCCTACTTCATTTCAAATACGAACAATTTCTTAAAATTTTAACTTACATTATTTTTGGGCTAAACATGTTTTTATTCATAATTTTAGAATGTGTGTCATAATTAAAGCATAAATAATTTATTTTTCATAAAAATCGATCAATTTACCCTTCAATTTACCGATTATTACCAGATTCCGCTTAAAAATTGTAAATAAATTGATTAAAAACCGTCAAATTCAAATTGAGATATAATAAAATAGACACCGATAGACACGGAGATATTTTCAGGAAATGTAGTTGAAAGTGAGTAATTTCAGGTGCATTGTTCGGGTTTACGCCAAAATGCGCCATTTTGAAAACATAGCAACTTGAAAATAGGCTCAAAATCACTTCAAAATGGTTATAACTCCTCAATAAAGGCTTGCTATCTTCGTCAAAGATGTGTAATTTTATGTCATAAACAACTCTTCAGAACATAGTAGGCCGCTAAAATGCTAACATTTTGAGTAATCACCAAAAAAGTGCTTTTTTGGACCATTTTTGCAAAAATGGCGTATATCTCGAGTAGATTAGAAGCTACAAATTTGGCGCCTTCGACAAACTTTCATGAAATTTTCTCCTCTACAACTTTGTCGAAGACACTAAAGCCCTACAACGTCATCCAACAAAGTTAGTTTTTGGTTGACACTCTGGAAGGTCGTCACCCTGAATGTCAATAACTTTAAAAGATAGCCCTTATCAAGTACAACAACTCTTCCGAAGACACCATTTCGCTAGGACGTCAAATAAAGGAGTTATCAATTTATTCCACTTAATTTTGCCACTGTGCCTTGGCGACAAGCTTCCAGTGTTGCTCTGTCCGCCCTTTCTTGATCTTCTTGCAGGTGAGGCCGCACCGCTCGACGAACGCGTAGATGCGCCCCAGTTCTCGGGAAGACATTTAAACGTTCTTGACCAGCCGATATAGAAAGCGGACCAGCAGCTCACTCCGTGCAGTTGTGCTGACCGTCTTCGGCACCAGCTTCAAATTCAGTTCTGCGGAGCTCCCCGGGATGATCAATTTTACGTACCTGCACGCTCCGTACGTATGCTTCAACGCGGCGGCGTACTTGTGCAGCTAGTCAGCAGCGGCGTTCGCAGTCACCACCCTACGCGGCACTCGAATCTTGTCGAGATCCCGAATCGCATCCAGGAAGTCTTCCTTCACCACCTCTTCTGGTATCTCTTGATTCCATCCAATCTCCTTTTTCCAGACAAGCTGCCTCACCAACCTTCCGATGATGAACACCGGCGCAATCAATCTCGCCGGGTTCAAGACGAGCAGGAGCACTTTCGATTTCGTTTGCCGCCCGCCTTGCACAGGTGGCAGTGGCGCAAAAAGTACTTCGTTCCACAATAGACTCAGAGCCTTGATCACTTTCTTGGTTCCAGTTCCTTCAACGCAGACCAGCTCCCCACGATTGGCTTCCGGAATGGTCTCCAAGAGTTCCGAACATTCCGACGACCACTTGTGCAACTCGAATCCACTGATCGTTTGCGAGATGCCGTCGGAGGCGAACACCGCGTTGTAGACTTTCAAATCCTCTTCGATGATTTTGGCTGCTTTTTCGAGATGTAGCTCACACTCACGTCGTTCGTTACACACCTTCACATCACTTTCGCCTGTTTCCAGGTTCAAGTTTTCTAGTATGGCCATGTGCGAGTGAACCACTGCTGCTGTTTCTTCTTCTTCATCGCACACGCCACCGACGACCCAGCCTAACTGAGTCTCGCGTAGCATTGGCAGGTGCTCCGACAACTGGAGCTCTCCGGGCAACAGCAGCTTCAGGAACAAATGATTACCAAGCAGTAATCATTTGTTCCTGGCTGATGGAAAGACGGGTCCGCAAGTTGTACTCCAGGCGGCAGCTCCCAGTTGCGGACGTTCACTGCGGATGTGGGAAGGTCGGCCTTGACCCTCTCCGTTACCAAGAACTTCACGTTGGCGCTGAAGCTGGAGTACCTCGAACGTAGTTGGACCACGCTGTCAGTTGAAGTGTGGGTTTTCGTGTTGTCGATGCCTGCCACGGTGACGTTGGACGCAAACTGATTCAAGCCCAGCGACTCCACCATGGACTTCGAGATCAGGTTGGCTTGGGACGCACTGTCCAATAAAACTCTGCAGGGGTGGGCCTTGTTGTTTCTGTCCATTATGTTCACCACAGCCGTGAGAAGCAGCACTTGTTGGGTTGGCGTCTCGTTGTGGCAACTGGCGGTTGTCAGTTGAGCTGTTTCTTCAGGTTGGACCTCCGGTGGCACTTGAGGAGTTACCTTCCGTTCCGGCCTTGGACTTCCTTCCGAGTGAAGCAGACTGTGGTGACGTAGTTTGCACTTCGAGCAGGTTCCAGGTAAAATGCACTTCTTGCTGAGGTGTCCCCTCTTGAGACAGTTGAAGCACAGGTTGTGCTCCCGAATCTTGACCAGTTTATGCTGCATCGGAAGTTCTTTGAACTCCGGGCAGGCGTGGTTCTTGTAGCCATTGCCATAGATGTCGCATCTGTCTTCGGATATGGTCTCGTACTCGGACGTGGAAACGGCGTACGACTTCTGGGTCGTCTTGACGACCGGCTTGGGCTGGACAGTTGGCTGCTTCTGGTTCAGGTCATCGCAGCGTTCCAAGACGAAGCACTGGGCCTTCAGGAACTGCAGCATCTTGTCGTACTTGGGCAGTTCACAATTCTTTACTTCTCCGAGTGTCCTTGTCCAGCGCTGCGCCGAGCAGATGGACCACGATCAGCTCCGATACTCCCGTGAACTCTTGTCCCAGGAACTTCAAACTCTCGACGTGCCTTGTGCATTCATCCACCAGGCCTCTCAGCTCGACGTGGTCCTCGTTGGTCATCATCGACAGGTTCAGCAAACCGTGGATGTGCCGATCGATCGTGTGACGCTTGTTGCCGTACTTTTCCTCCAGAATTTCCCAGGCATGGGCGTAGTTGCCCTCGTTGATGGTCTTCGCGTTGATCGACCCAACAGCGCATGTTCCAGATGGTAGAGCTTCACTGCTGGCGGATCGGGTGCCTTGTCGACCACTTCCTTGAACAGGACCTTGAACTTCGGCCAACTCTCGTAGCGGCCGTCGAACGAGGGGATTGGCATTCTCAAGGGCTGGTGAACAATGACAGGGGGCAATTCGTAGTGCTTGTCAGCCTGCTTACGACCCTCCATGTCGACCATGGCTAGGGCGTCATCCATAAAGTATGTCAGGCAAAAATCGGCCAAAATTAACCCCCCCTCCCCCCTATGTCACACTTTGTCACACAAGGTTGAAACCCCCTCAAAAAGTACGTCACATTTTACCAGACCCCCCCCCCCCCCTTGTTTCGATGGGATTTTTTGTAGTTTTTATTTCTTTAAACTCTCATAATTTTGGTATTTTTGCCAATTTTAATATGGAAAAAAAATTAAAGTTGTCTAATTATTCATTTTTTAGAATAAACATTGCGATATAAAAAAACAGTTTGGTATCTTTTTAAAATTAGACCTAGTATAACATTCAAGTATTAAAATATCTTGAAAACTGTTTTCACAGCTTTGTATCTAATAAGTTCAAACCATTTGTAGCAGTTTTTTTTATGAACATCCTGCTTTCAAGCCATTTATTTTTATCGAGCAAGTATTTGCAAAATATTGAAGTTCCAGCTGAATAAAAAAAAGTGACTATATAATAATTCATAATGTGATATTGATCCTTACACTGTAACTTGGATTTGGCCCGCACTTTTCTCTCGCACTTTTGACAACAAAATTTCCAAAAACTAGGCAACCATCAGTTGTTTATTTACATTTCCAGTCGCAGTTTCCACCAAAATGGACATTCGCACTTTAAAATTGCGATTGACAGGTGAACAACATCGACTCGCTTTGATCATTTTTCGAGAAAATTAAAATTTCCCAAGCCAGTTTGACAAGTCGCAGTAGTGCGATCGATAGCAATAATTTAGTGCGAAGTCCAAGTTAGTGAGAATTGCGCAATACTTGTAAATAATAGTAAGCAAACAATTCTAGAAACAAGGATTTAATTTAATTGTGTACATTTCGAATTAATATTATGCAATATTAAAAAAGCCTAGCGTGACGTCACAGTCTCGCAAACCCCCCCTCCCCCCTTCGTCACATCTTGTCACACCTACGGTAACCCCCCCCTCCCCCCTAAGAGCGTACGCACTTTATGGATGACGTGGACTTGCGGCTCGCTTAGCTGGCGGACTTCCGCAGTCTCCGTGGGGCGAATAGCTTTAAAGATGCAAGAATCGAAAACCCACGAGTGTGGCTGTGAAGGAGAGCACGTTATGATGGTCGGCTCTACCAAATCGGTACACGTCTCGATGGTCCAAGGAGAGGGTTGATGACTAGCCGATCGAAAGCAACGCGATTCTTGAGCGCGATTAAACCCTCGCATGGACTCATATGTATGTGGAACAGGAAACGGTTCTAGTACCCGGCATGGATCCTGTAAGTAGACTAGTGCAGAAAATGCAACAACTCCCCCCGAAGTTATACCGAAAGGTGGTCCCGGCGGGGAAAGGGTACTGCGATCAAGGACTGGTTTAGTGGGTCGGGAAATTTTCCAACCCCCCACTACCTGAGAAATGGTTTCTTAGGTGCCTGGTAGCAGATTCCGACCTTGTAAAAAAAACAAAAAACACACACATATACTGACAAATGTACACCCAAACTCACTCAAACATACACACAAAGAAAAAATACTCTAAATTTAAAAAGATCGTTCGTTGAGCAAAATGTGGTATCATACCAATTTAAGGTATTGTTTTGATATTGCAAAATTGCAGAATTTGTCAATGGTCGAACACCACATTTTGGTATTCTTTTGGTACATATTACTGTATTTTATCAAATTCCTCTGAAACTATGGGAAAATTTTGTCCAATTTTGACAAATTAATTAATTTTGCGCTAAAATGATGCTTTAATTGAAAACCGGAAATTTAAAACTTGATTTTAAACAATTTTGATATACCCCCTACAGAAATGACTTGAAATTGTGGAAAATTTTGTATGTCAGGATGGCACATTTTGGTATTATTTTGGTATTAAAGTGCTACAGAAATGACTTGAAATTGTGGAAAATTTTGTAAGTCAGGATGGCACATTTTGGTATTATTTTGGTATTAAAGTGTTTTATCAAATTCCTTTGAAACTATGGGAAAATTTTGACCAATTTTGACAAAATAATTAATTTTGCACTAAAATGATGTCTCAAAGCGAATGCTTTCATTGAAAACCGGAAATTTCAAACTTGATTTTAAAATTTTTTGATATACCCCCTACAGAAATGACTTGAAATTGTGGAATATTTTCTAAGTCAGGATGGCATGTTTTGGTATTATTTTGGTATTAAAGTGTTTTATCAAATTCCTCTGAAACTACGAGAAAATTTCGACCAATTTTGACAAATTAATTAATTTTGCACTAAAATGATGTCTCAAAGCGAATGCTTTCATTGAACACCGGAAATTTCAAACTTGATTTTAAACATTTTTGATATACCCCCTACAGAAATTACTTGAAATTGTGGAAAATTTTCTAAGTCAGGATGGCACATTTTGGTATTATTTTGGTATTGAAAGGTTTCATCAATTTTCTCTGAAACTAAGGGATTTTTTTACTGGCGGACTTCCGCAGTCTCCGTGGGGCGAATAGCTTTAAAGATGCAAGAATCGAAAACCCACGAGTGTGGCTGTGAAGGAGAGCACGTTATGATGGTCGGCTCTACCAAATCGGTACACGTCTCGATGGTCCAAGGAGAGGGTTGATGACTAGCCGATCGAAAGCAACGCGATTCTTGAGCGCGATTAAACCCTCGCATGGACTCATATGTATGTGGAACAGGAAACGGTTCTAGTACCCGGCATGGATCCTGTAAGTAGACTAGTGCAGAAAATGCAACAACTCCCCCCGAAGTTATACCGAAAGGTGGTCCCGGCGGGGAAAGGGTACTGCGATCAAGGACTGGTTTAGTGGGTCGGGAAATTTTCCAACCCCCCACTACCTGAGAAATGGTTTCTTAGGTGCCTGGTAGCAGATTCCGACCTTGTAAAAAAAACAAAAAACACACACATATACTGACAAATGTACACCCAAACTCACTCAAACATACACACAAAGAAAAAATACTCTAAATTTAAAAAGATCGTTCGTTGAGCAAAATGTGGTATCATACCAATTTAAGGTATTGTTTTGATATTGCAAAATTGCAGAATTTGTCAATGGTCGAACACCACATTTTGGTATTCTTTTGGTACAGTCGACTCTCTGGCTGTCGATCTTCTCGATATCAATATTGCTCCATGTACCGATGAATTCTTCAGTCCCTTCAAACTGCATACTTCGATTGTCTTTATTCCTCGATATTTTCTCTTGCTTGAAGGATCTCTTCCTCGACGGTCCCTTGGATTCTATTTGCTTTGAACATCTATTCCGGTTGTCAATAATTTCACTTTCTCATGGCTTGCATAGACATTTTTCTTTGAGAAACGAAGCTTTGAAGAGTGTTTGACATTTCTATGTTTTTGTTTGCTGGACGTTGCCATGATTCTCTCCCATAGCTGGTTAGCAAGAAAAAACAAATTTCAATCGAGTCTTTATTTTGCATCGTTCTGTAAACTGATGCTCCTCTTCCTCGACGGTCCCTTGGATATTGACAACCAGAGAGTCGACTGTATTACTGTATTTTATCAAATTCCTCTGAAACTATGGGAAAATTTTGTCCAATTTTGACAAAATAATTAATTTTGCGCTAAAATGATGCTTTAATTGAAAACCGGAAATTTCAAACTTGATTTTAAACAATTTTGATATACCCCCTACAGAAATGACTTGAAATTGTGGAAAATTTTGTATGTCAGGATGGCACATTTTGGTATTATTTTGGTATTAAAGTGCTACAGAAATGACTTGAAATTGTGGAAAATTTTGTAAGTCAGGATGGCACATTTTGGTATTATTTTGGTATTAAAGTGTTTTATCAAATTCCTTTGAAACTATGGGAAAATTTTGACCAATTTTGACAAAATAATTAATTTTGCACTAAAATGATGTCTCAAAGCGAATGCTTTCATTGAAAACCGGAAATTTCAAACTTGATTTTAAAATTTTTTGATATACCCCCTACAGAAATGACTTGAAATTGTGGAATATTTTCTAAGTCAGGATGGCATGTTTTGGTATTTTTTTGGTATTAAAGTGTTTTATCAAATTCCTCTGAAACTACGAGAAAATTTCGACCAATTTTGACAAATTAATTAATTTTGCACTAAAATGATGTCTCAAAGCGAATGCTTTCATTGAACACCGGAAATTTCAAACTTGATTTTAAACATTTTTGATATACCCCCTACAGAAATTACTTGAAATTGTGGAAAATTTTCTAAGTCAGGATGGCACATTTTGGTATTATTTTGGTATTGAAAGGTTTCATCAATTTTCTCTGAAACTAAGGGATTTTTTTACCAATTTGGACAAGATAATAAATTTTGCGCTAAAATGACTTGAAAAAAAAATGTCAAAGCTGGTTTTAACATTTTTTGATATACCCATTAAGATTTTTTTTTTAATTGTTGAAATTTCTAACCAAATACTTTGAAAAAGGAGTCAATCGAAAGATTATTGAATTTTGGTGAATTTCAATCCAGTTTCATTTTAATAACACTTATTTTTCAATCTTGTTATTTTTCAGAAGTTTCAAGAACTTCAAGCACAGGCCGTTCATCAATGACAAATGCATTCGGTGTGGTGAAGAATATCACTAAGAACAACATGGAATCATCAGGTGAGTAGATTTGGCTGTTGCATATGGATCATTTCCGTTTTTTCACTAACTGCAACTGCTGCACTAAAAATGGTATGAAAATAACAAATTTTGGTATTACCTACTTGTGCAAATATCAGCGACCAAAATGTGCTCTTGGTTGCCCAGTAATAGATGGTAAAATACCATGAAATCATACCAAAATCATGTATGTAGAAGACCACAGGATTACCAAAAAATGATTTTCCAAGGGTGCGGGAATACCTAAAATTAAAGCCATGGCAATACCATGTTCAGGTATTCGAGCAATGTTCAAAAATCCAGAAGACCTCAACTTGGTATTGAAATGGTTTTATGTTGTGGTATTATTTTACCTTTGGAATATCATGGTTTGGTATTGTTGTGCCCTTCCACATACAAGACTTTGGTATGATTTCATGGTATTTTACCATCTATTACTGGGCAACCAAGGGCACATTTTGGTCGCTGTTATTTGCCCAAGTAATACCAAAATTTGGTATTCCCGTGTTATTTACCCCTGCTCAGGCACGGGGTTATTTCAAAGCAGGTTTATTTTTAGGTATTCCCGCGCCCTTGAAAATCAGATTTTGGTATTCCTGTGGTCTTGCACATACATGATTTTGGTATGATTTGATGGTATTTTACCATCTATTACTGGGCAACCAAGATCATATTTTGGTCGCTGATATTTGCACAAGTAATACCAAAATTTGGTATTTTCATACCATTTTTAGTGCAGCAGTTGCAGTTAGTGAAAAAACGGAAATGATCCATATGCAACAGCCAAATCTACTCACCTGATGATTCCATGTTGTTCTTAGTGATATTCTTCACCACACCGAATGCATTTGTCATTGATGAACGGCCTGTGCATGAAGTTCTTGAAGATTCTGAAAAATAACAAGATTGAAAAATAAGTGTTATTAAAATAAAACTGGATTGAAATTCACCAAAATTCAATAATCTTTCGATTGACTCGTTTTTCAAAGTATTTGGTTTTTTTTTCAAGTCATTTTAGCGCAAAATTTATTATCTTGTCCAAATTGGTAAATAAAAATCCCAAAGTTTCAGAGAAAATTGATCAAACCTTTCAATACCAAAATAATACCAAAATGT
Organism: Culex pipiens pallens; assembly: GCF_016801865.2. Lineage (NCBI taxonomy): Eukaryota > Metazoa > Arthropoda > Insecta > Diptera > Culicidae > Culex > Culex pipiens. The sequence goes on from NC_068937.1 coordinate 73,097,096, forward strand.
GCCATCCTGACTTAGAAAATTTTCCACAATTTCAAGTCATTTCTGTAGGGGGTATATCAAAAATTTTTAAAATCATGTTCGAAATTTCCGGTTTTCAATGAAAGCATTCGCTTTGAGACATCATTTTAGTGCAAAATTAATTATTTTGTCAAAATTGGTCAAAATTTTCCCATAGTTTCAGAAGAATTTGATAAAACACTTTAATACCAAAATAATACCAAAATGTGCCATCCTGACTTAGAAAATTTTCCACAATTTCAAGTCATTTCTTTAGGGGGTATATCAAAAATGTTAAAAATCAAGTTTGAAATTTCCTGTTTTCAATGAAAGCATTCGCTTTGAGACATCATTTTAGTGCAAAATTAATTATTTTGTCAAAATTGGTCAAAATTTTCCCATAGTTTCAGAGGAATTTGATAAAACACTTTAATACCAAAATAATACAAAAATGTGCCATCCTGACTTAGAAAATTTTCCACAATTTCAAGTCATTTCTTTAGGGGGTATATCAAAAATGTTTAAAATCAAGTTTGAAATTTCCGGTTTTCAATGAAAGCATTCGCTTTGAGACATCATTTTAGTGACAAAATTATTTTGTCAAAATTGGTCAAAATTTTCCCATAGTTTCAGAGGAATTTGATAAAACACCAATATGTGGTGTTCGACCATTGACAAATTCTGCAATTTTTCAATATCAAAACAATACCTTAAATTGGTATGATACCACATTTTGCTCTTGCATAATCCTCAAGACAAATTTTAAAGGGTCCAGGAATACCAAAATTTGGTATTGATACCAGAGAAAGGTATTATTACGCATTTCCCTTGTTATTTACCCATGCTCGGGTGGAAGCGTGAAGGATAACGTGACAGAAAAATGACGGCCTTTATATATGATATGATGATACGAGATACGTAGAGCAACATCGGCTTTGATCGTTCAGTTTTCACAGCGGCCAATTGGCCGTGCGGGTTAGGGCGCGGACTTAGTAAGCTGGATACCCGAGCAGGGGTAAATAACACGGGAATACCAAATTTTGGTATTACTTGGGCAAATAACAGCGACCAAAATGTGCCCTTGGTTGCCCAGTAATAGATGGTAAAATACCATGAAATCATACCAAAGTCTTGTATGTGGAAGGGCACAACAATACCAAACCATGTTATTCCAAGGGTAAGATAATACCTCAAAATAAAACCATTTCAACACCAAGTTGAGGTCTTCTGGATTTTTGAACATTGCTTGAATACCAAAACTTGGTATTGCCATGGTTTTAATTTTAGGTATTCCCGCGCCCTTGGAAAATCATATTTTGGTATTTCTGTGGTCTTCCACATACATGAGTTTGGTATGATTTCATGGTATTTTACCATCTATTACTTGGCAACCAAGAGCACATTATGGTCGCTGGTATTTGCACAAGTAATACCAAAATTTGGTATTTTCATACCATTTTTAGTGCAACAGTTGCAGTTAGTGAAAAAACGGAAATGATCCATATGCAACAGCCAAATCTACTCACCTGATGATTCCATGTTGTTCTTAGTGATATTCTTCACCACACCGAATGCATTTGTCATTGATGAATGGCCTGTGCTTGAAGTTCTTGAAGCTTCTGAAAAATAACAAGATTGAAAAATAAGTGTTATTAAAATGAAACTGAATTAAAATTCACCAAAATTCAATAATCTGTCGATTGACTCGTTTTTCAAAGTATTTGGTTATCCCGACTTAGAGAAATGTCAACCCTTTGGAAAAAATAATTAGTGAGTATATCACACAAATTTATTAAATCATCTTTAACATTTTTGGGTTTCAAGTCATTTTAGCGCAAAATGCATTATCTCGTAAATTTTTTTAAAACATTTCCCATAGTTTCAGAGAAAATTGATGAAACCTTTCAATACCAAAATAATACCAAAATGTGCCATCCTGACTTAGAAAATTTTCCACAATTTCAAGTCATTTCTGTAGGGGGTATATCAAAAATGTTTAAAATCAAGTTTGAAATTTCCGGTTTTCAATTGAAGCATTTGCTTTGAGACATCATTTTAGCGCAAAATTAATTATTTTGTCAAAATTGGTCAAAATTTTCCCATAGTTTCAGAGGAATTTGATAAAACACTTTAATACCAAAATAATACCAAAATGTGCCATCCTGACTTAGAAAATTTTCCACAATTTCAAGTCATTTCTGTAGGGGATATATCAAAAATGTTTAAAATCAAGTTTGAAATTTCCGGTTTTCAATTAAAGCATTTGCTTTGAGACATCATTTTAGCGCGAAATTAATTATTTTGTCAAAATTGGTCAAAATTTTCCCATAGTTGCAGAGGAATTTGATAAAATACTGTAATACCAAAAGAATACCAAAATGTGGAGTTCGACCATTGACAAATTCTGCAATTTTGCAATATCAAAACAATACCTTAAATTGGTATGATACCACATTTTGCTCTTGCATAATCCTTAAGACAAATTTTAAAGGGTCCAGGAATACCAAAATTTGGTATTGATACCAGAGAAAGGTATTATTACGCATTTCCCTAGTTATTTACCCATGCTCGGGTATAACTATCGCCGTGTTGATATTTTTTCCTAGCCAGGTGTAAATTATTACAGGTAAAATTACAGCTTTTTTCTGACATAAAAGATGTACCCCTTTTAGATGTAATTTTACCATGATTTTTTTTTACTGTGTACTAACAAAACCGTCTCACACACTATGATCATGGCCAAGTCCTGCCTAGTCGGGGTTCCATTACATACATACATACATACATACATACATACATACATACATACATACATACATACATTCATACATATATACACACAAAAAAATATTACGGTAATGACAAAAGTAACTTACTTTCGAATTAAAAAGTTGTTAAAATTTGCTACACTAAAAGTTTTTTTCTTGTTTTGAAAATGAAAACTTTTACTGCTACAGTTTTTGAAAATCTCATTGCTCACTGATTTAAAAGTTTTTCCTTTTAATTCGACTGTAAAATTTCTTTCATTTTGACGTTCTCGTGTAACCGTGTACGCCTAAGTCGCAAATGTAAACAAACACTTTGGTGGGTCCGGTGGTGCTGGTGAGTCTACCCGAGCATGGGTAAATAACAAGGTAAATGCGTAATAATACCTTTCTCTGGTATCAATACCAAATTTTGGTATTCCTGTACCCTTTAAAATTTGTCTTGAGGATTATACAAGAGCAAAATGTGGTATCCAAATTTAAGGTATTGTTTTGATATTGAAAAATTGCAGAATTTGTCAATGGTCGAACACCACATATTGGTATTCTTTTGGTATTACAGTGTTTTATCAAATTCCTCTGAAACTATGGGAAAATTTTGACCAATTTTGAATAATTAATTTTGCACTAAAATGATGTCTCAAAGCGAATGCTTTCATTGAAAACCGGAAATTTCAAACTTGATTTTAAACATTTTTGATATACCCCCTAAAGAAATGACTTGAAATTGTGGAAAATTTTCTAAGTCAGGATAGTTCAGAGTTCTTTAACGAAAAACTAGGTAAAATTTAGTTGAACCAACAAAAGAAGGAAAAATTCTTATGTAAAATCCCATTACTTTGATGAAAGATCGTGTATTTTTAAAGAAGGGAAAAACTCCAAAAACTACGCGTTATACATTGATTTTCTGAAAAGCTTTTTATTTTCTTGAGGTTTTCCCTTCTTTGAAAATAAACATTCTGCCTTATAATAAAATTTGGTAGAATTTAGTTACAAGAGTCAACTGATTAATATAAGGAATGAAATCTCTTACACGAAATCCCATCACATTGCTGAAAGAGTGTTCATTTTCAAAGAAGGGAAAACCTCAAGAAAATACACATCATACTTTGATCTTCTGAATGCTTTTTATTTTCTAGAGGTTTTCCCTTCATTGAAAATAAACATTCTTCTGTATAGTTCAGAGTTCTTTAACGAAAAACTAGGTAAAATTAAGTAGAAATAACAAAAGAAGGGAAAATTCTTATATAAAATCCCATCACTTTGTTGAAAGAACGTGTATTTCTAAAGAAGGGAAAAACTCCAAAAACTACGCGTTATACATTGATTTTCTGAAAAGCTTTTTATTTTCTTGAGGTTTTCCCTTCTTTGAAAATAAACATTCTGCCTTATAATAAAATTTGGTAGAATTTAGTTACAAAAGTCAACTGATTAATAAAAGAAGGGAAATTTTTTACATAACATCACATTGAAAGAATGTTAAAAACATCAAATGTTTTTCTATATCTGTTTACATTTATAAAGTAGGAGGCTATTCAAGCACAAGCATGACTTTTCTATTATTGGTAAATTGGATGTTTTATAATCAGTAGTATGTATTTTATTTTGTCTAGTTTTTGACATTTTTTGCTAGAAAATTTCTTTTTGACGAAGAACTGCGGTGAAAGTGTCATTCTGCGATGTCGCAGATAAATTCCCTAACTTATTTTGGAATCCAGCAGCTCTTCCTGGTCCACCGAAAAAACATCGCTAAATCTAGCGAAGCTGATCCAACAAGCAGAGAAGATTTTCACTAAACCAGGTATTCAAATGGAATCAAAAAATAAAGACAGCTTCTGGATGGATACACCCGCATCGACTTCATAAACAACTTCCATTCATATTTATAAAGTATGACGATCTCGCCTTCAACTTTTCTTAAGATTTCTTGACTTCAACTCCAGGTCCTCAAAAGCCACACTTTTACATTCTTGCACAAAAAAAAAACATTTTTTAATGATCGATAACAATGCTCTCTACTTTTGGCGAACAGTAAATTGGTTCCACTTTGACAGTTCAAAATTGAGGCCGTTTCCCGAGCATGGGTAAATAACAAGGGAAATGCGTAATAATACCTTTCTCTGGTATCAATACCAAATTTTGGTATTCCTGGACCCTTTAAAATTTGTCTTGAGGATTATGCAAGAGCAAAATGTGGTATCATACCAATTTAAGGTATTGTGGTGATATTGAAAAATTGCAGAATTTGTCAATGGTCGAACACCACATATTGGTATTCTTTTGGTATTACAGTGTTTTATCAAATTCCTCTGAAACTATGGGAAAATTTTGACCAATTTTGACAAAATAATTAATTTTGCACTAAAATGATGTCTCAAAGCGAATGCTTTCATTGAAAACCGGAAATTTCAAACTTGATTTTAAACATTTTTGATATACCCCCTAAAGAAATGACTTGAAATTGTGGAAAATTTTCTAAGTCAGGATGGCACATTTTGGTATTATTTTGGTATTAAAGTGTTTTATCAAATTCCTCTGAAACTATGGGAAAATTATGACCAATTTTGACAAAATAATTAATTTTGCACTAAAATGATGTCTCAAAGCGAATGCTTTCATTGAAAACCGGAAATTTCAAACTTGATTTTAAAATTTTTTGATATACCCCCTACAGAAATGACTTGAAATTGTGGAAAATTTTCTAAGTCAGGATGGCACATTTTGGTATTATTTTGGTATTAAAGTGTTTTATCAAATTCTTCTGAAACTATGGTAAAATTTTGACCAATTTTGACAAAATAATTAGTTTTGCACTAAAATGATGTCTCAAAGCGAATGCTTTCATTAAAAACCGGAAATTTCAAACTTGATTTTAAACATTTTTGATATACCCCCTACAGAAATGACTTGAAATTGTGGAAAATTTTCTAAGTCAGGATGGCACATTTTGGTATTATTTTGGTATTAAAGTGTTTTATCAAATTCTTCTGAAACTATGGGAAAATTTTGACCAATTTTGACAAAATAATTAGTTTTGCACTAAAATGATGTCTCAAAGCGAATGCTTTCATTGAAAACCGGAAATTTCGAACTTGATTTTAAATTTTTTTGATATACCGTAAAACGGGGTGACTTTGATAGCCGGGGTGACTTTGATAGGTTTGCGATTTTTCCGCAGAATGAAGAGTACAATTAAATTACGCAAGGAATGATTTAGAAACATACTGAACGTGGTAGAGAAGTGTTCAAAGTACCTCAAGAAGAACTTTTCATAAAATTTTGACAAGTTTAAAAAGTTAGTTAACTATAGTTTAGAAAATGTTGATGAAAGTCATTATTTTAAACTTCTCAAAGTGTCATGATTTTCTCAATGAACATGATTTTTGATCGAAAAACAGAATGAATTTTCGGATTCTTTGGACAATTTTCCACTAGGAGAAGGTCAAAAAAGTTTGTAAATAATAAATAATATGTGTTTTTGAAACACAATTTAAAAAAAAAAACTCCAAATTTATAGGCAATTTCAGTTGAACAAATTTCATGTAAAATGTGAAAACTTGTGATTCGTGCTTCGAATTCAGTATAAAATGTAATAAAAAACGATTATTTTATAAGCAAAACTAGTTTAAACAAATTTCAGGCAAAATGCCGACTTTTTAACAATTTTACCTAAAATTTATATGTAGTTTGCTAAAAGGCTTATACCCTTAGTTAACTAAATATAAACATTGATTTTTTTTTCTTAAAAACTATATCAGCTACTTTAGTGATGGTACATTTAGCGTAAAAATAAAGTTTGAACATCTTAAATATGATTTTAACAAGAAAAACTATGACTATCAAAGTCACCCCGGAATTAAAACTAAGAATTTTTAACGTAACTATTTTTCTAAACATTATTAAAAAAAAAAATTTCCGAAATAGTTCTTGGACTTTGTGTGGCCTACCCCAGTACATGTTTTAAAAATAAGAATCTTGAGAAAAACCTTACCTGTTGGAAAATATTCTAAAAACAAGTTGAAATCCTATCAAAGTCACCCCGGTTTACGGTACCCCCTTTGCGAACCACTATTCTGCACCCAGCATATAAGCTTTGTGGTACGCAAATTGTAGCCACGAAGAAATCCGTCCGATAACCGTCCCACGGGTTTGTTAATTAGCAAACTGTTTATGCGCCACCTCCGTAGAGGACCGACTTGCCTGGTTTATGCCCGACTAGACCCAGCCGCAGGACGGGTCGTTTTGTAAAAACCTGAAATGAATGGGGGAACGTTCAAGGGACTCCAAATGGGTAAGAGGTACTCCGCTTCGCGTGTGATGACTCCAAAAATATCCAAAACTGAACGGGGCAACCCATTGTCCGTCCGAACAACCAATCTCCTGTTCGCTCTGGATCCTCACAGGATAATTTCTAATTTCTAATTTCAAATTTGGCAGAGATGTTGAGACTATCAAAACATGCAAAAATACCGAATTTCATCCAAATCGGACCACCCCCTCCATTTTTGTACCCTCCCAAAAAATCGACTTTTCGGCGATTTTTGAGCGAAACCCCTATCTTCAAACGATGATAACTCAGGAACCACAAATCTTAGAGGGTCGGTCTTAGACTCAATTTTGATGGAAATTGGACGTAGAATCCATTTCCTTGGTCAAAATTAAGATTAAAATATTTCTTCTACCTGTATTGCGCAATTGAAAACTGTTACGATATTTCTTCCGGCAAGCTCAAAGAGCCCAACAAAAACAAAGATTTTGCTCTTCATATTTGTATTAATACTGCATAACGATACCGACCTTCGTGGTCCCCTACAAATTCGCCTTAACTCTGAACTGTCGTGGTTTTCTCTTCTTAAAAACTAGGTGCGCGTTTTCTTCTTAGCGGCGCCGCTTGTTCTTCTTACCGCCCCTCGCATGCCAACGCTGCAACAGCGTGGTTCTTCAAATGCTGCTCGCTCAACACACCGCTCGTAGAGTGTCGGACTCCGATGTCCTTCGTGCGCCAACCAGTTGAAGCCCTGCTGGGCAGTACCGGATTCCGCACTCCTTCGTTCGCCCGCCAGTTGAAGCCCTGCTGGGCAGTACCGGATTCCGCAGTCCTTCGTGCGCCCGCCAGTTGAAGCCCTGCTGGGCAGTACCTGATTCCGCACTCCTTCGTTCGCCCGCCAGTTGAAGCCCTGCTGGGCAGTACCGGATTCCGCAGTCCTTCGTGCGCCCGCCAGTTGAAGCCCTGCTGGGCAGTACCGGATTCCGAGCTCTTCGTGCACCCGCCAGTTGAAACCCTGCTGGGCAGTACCGAATTCCGCGCTCCTTTGTGCGCCAACCAGTTGAAGCCCTGCTGGGCACCGTCACTTCCAACTCCTTCCGGCAGCAATCCGTCGCGTCGACACAGATCTGCTCAGGCGCCGATTCCGGCGATCATCCGCAGAAGCGAATTCGCCCCAGACAAAAACCCTGAATGAAGCACAATGTTATTCGCCCATCCAAAAAGGCACCTTGACACCCCAACTCACCCTATTTGGGGCCTTTGTCTTGCCGACGTGCTGCTGTGGGGACTTCCTCTTGCGTCGTGTTCTTCTTCCTACGACAGCCGCTGTCGGGGAGGTGGATTCTGCAGCAGGGAACAAAAGAGTCAAGAAAATTCTTTTTGGGCTACCTTTTGCGCAATTACCTTAAAGTGCGCTTTGGTGCTGTTCTGTGGAATTCGTCCCTCCGTTCGTTGCCTCCGTGTGGCAGTTGGCGAGTGGTGATCTAGGGGAGATTGGCGTTTGAGATCGACTCGGTAAAGCTTGGTCCCAGATTACCTTTCGTTTGTTGCTGTCGGTCTTCTGCATGCGACAATCCGATCCTTAACACCGACGCGTTTGTCCAGGCCAAGGTGTGGCGTTCCTGCGCTCGATTTGTTCGCTGGTGGTGGCCAAGGAATCGTGCCGACACGTGCTGCAGGGATTTCTAGGGTTAGCTGGGCGACACGCTTAATTTTGTGCGCACTCACTCTTTCTGTTTCGACGGCGCTGTTCTCCGGGCGGCCTTCTCGGCCAAGACGACGGCCAGCACGAGCGAATCGTTCACCGCACCAAACTTGCCCGCACACGCGTTGTCGAACGTCGCAAACGCGGAGGTCGTAGACGTGCACGACCGAACCCGACGAGAGCTGTCGCGGACTGACTTTTGTGTGTCCGAGCGGAAGTAGTAGCGCACGTTTGTGTTGGTGCGCGATGGCAAGAAATTGCAAGCGAGCGTTAGAGGCATCTGCTTGCGAACGGGGGGTGTATTGCTTTTGATTCAGATTTCTAACAATTTTTGTTCTGTTTGCACTAGGGCGGTACAACTTTTCCTTATCTAACAGACTAAACGTAATAAAACTGTAAATGGCCGTATCTCAAAACAGCCCTATTTATTTTTCAAATTTGCTTAACACTTCACTCTCCAGAACTGAGAGCAAGCGCTCGCGACGTAGCTGAGGTCCCTCTCGTAGGAGTATGCAACGACCGAACGCGCGGGACGGAGGATCTGCGCGACAAACTGAACACACAAAAATCTTCTATATCTATATATCACTCTGAAAAAAGCTGTGCAACAAACACTCCCTCCAAAACCCAGGTGTGGGAGGGGAGGCTGCGAGGGCTGTGAGAGGGGGAGGGTGTGGGGTTATTTTGTATTAAAAATACATATCTAATATGTGCTAAGATTATAACAATAGGATAGTTGGATAAGTATTGTGATTAGAGAGCGTTGGGAGGATGATTATGATTGAGCCTCTACTACACGGGGATATATATGTATCTCGATACAGTGCGTAAACAGCGCTAAGCAGTCTAAATAGCGAAACAGCAACAACGAGGATCACACACACACTAGAATAAATAAAAATTTAACTAAAAGACTCTAGAGTTATAAAAAAAGAAAAATCATCTAACACATTATGACAATTTACATCAGAATGTGCGTAAAGGACACTATAATGAAGGGTTGCTATATATCTCATATGTGTCTATCTTCTCTTAAATAATCTCCATTGTGAGAGAAGTTGTATCATGGAGGGGATGGGGTGTGAATATTTGGGGAAGTAGATTTTATAAATGATTGGTTGTGTGATTGTGTGTGAGAGATTTATAGTGGGTAAGATAAAGGGGTTTATTATATTTTAGGATAGGAGGAAGGGGTGGTGTATATGTTTTTGTGGGGGTGGAATGGGGGCTGAGATGAGTAGGTTTGTGGGGATATGTAAGGTTTGATATTATGATATATCTCTATATATGCTAAGGTGTCATTAATTGAGATTATGTGAGATGTGATGATCTATATATCTATCTTGTGATGAGAAGGGTTGCAAGTTTAGTTATGATAGAGAGTCTGAAGTGTTTGTGTGATGAGTATATATGTGAGTGGGTTGGATTTGGGTGTTATTTGTTGAGAGGGATATATATATATATATATTGGAGTGTGGTTACTCTATATATCTATATAGTTAAATGGGTTGTGGTTTGTTGTGGGTTGGTTGGGGTTGTTGTGTGTGTGTTGTAAGATTTCGGGAGATGTGTGAGTGGAGGTGTGGATTACTGTAGTGATATTGTGGTGTGTGTGATGTGTAGAGTGTTTTGTTTGAGAGATATAGGTTGAATTTAGTGTGTATTGTGAGGAGTGTGTGAAGTGTTGTTGTGTTGTGGTGTGTGTTGGGTGGATGGTTTTGGGTGTGTGGGTGTTTTGATGTTGGTTGGTGGATGGGTTGGTTTGTGGGAGTGGTGGTGGTTTTGGGTTGGGTGTGTGTGGGGGGTTGTGTGTTGTTGTGGTGTTGGGTGGGTGGTGGTGTGGTGGGGGTGTTTGTGGGTTTGTGGGGTGTTGTGGTGGGTGTGTGGGTGGTAGGGTTGGGGGGGTGGGGTGGTGGTTGTGGGGGTGGTGGGGGTGTGTGGGGGGGTTGGGGTGTGGGTTGTGGATGTTGTGGTTGTGTGGGTTGGTGGGGTGGTGTGGTGTGGTTGTGGGTGGTTTGGTGAGTTGTGGGTGTGATGGGTGGTGGTGGGGTGTGGTGGGGTGTTGTTGTGGGGGGTGTGGGGTTGTGGGTGGTGTTTGGGTGTGTTGGTGTGGGGGGTGGTGTTGTTTGGGGGGGGTGGTGGGGTTGGGTGGGTGGGGGTGTGGGTGGGTGGTGTGGTGGGGTGGGGGTTGGTGGTTGGGGTGTGGTGGGGTGGGTGGTGGGGGTTGGTGTGGGGGTGGGGGTGGTGGGTGGTGTGGTGGGTGGGGGGTGGGTGTGGGGTGGTTGTTGGTGGGGGTGGGGTGGGTGGGTGGGGTTGTGGTGTGTGGGGGGTTGTTGGTTGGGTGGTGGGGTGGTGGGTTGGGGGTGTTGGGTGTGGTGGGTGGGGGGGTTGTGGGTTTGGTGTGGGGTGTTTTGGGGGTGGGGTGTGTTGGGGTGTGGTGTTGGGTGGTGGGTTGGGTTGTGGGTGTGGGGTGGGTTGTGTGGGTGGGTGGTGGTTGGGGTGGGGTTGTGGTGGTGGTGGGGGTGGGTGGGTGTGGGGTGGTTGTGGGGTGTGGTTGGTGTTGTGGGGTGGGGAGATGTATTGGGTGTTGGTGGGTGGTTGTGTTGTGGTGTTGGTGGGGTGTGGTGGGGTTGTGGGGTGGGGTGTTTTGTGGTTGTTGTTTGTGGGTGGTGTGTGTGGTTGTGGTGGGTTGTGTTTGTGGGTTGGTGGTGTGGTGGTGGGGGGGTGGTTTTGTGGGTGTTGGTGTGTATTTGATGTGTTTTTGGTATTAGAGGATAAGTGTTAGTTTTTATTTTTAGAATTTAATTGTTTGTTTTTATAAAGAGTTGGATTTGTGTGTTTATGTTGTTTTTAATTATGTATAAAAGTGAGTAGTATGGAAGGTTATTTGTTATATTTGTAGTATTAGGTTTTGATTTTATAGGAAACAAACTAATTATAATTTATCTAATATAATTCTTATAATTTTTCTTATAAAATTTTTTTTCTTCCTGTTAAGCAACAGCTTGTCCAGATCGGCACAGCATAAAGCATGGCAGGTCTGAAAATTTGTTTATAAATTAACAGTTTATTCTTGAGACAAAGTCTAGAATTCCTGTTTATAAGTGGATACAAACATTTAATATATTTGTTACATTTAACTTGGATACTTTCAATGTGATCCTTGTAAGTAAGGTTTTTGTCAAAAGATATTTCACTTGATCCTCCCACTTTAAATTTACCTCATTCATCTTTATAATGTAATGACTTTTTGGTTTAAGAAAGTCAGCCCTTGGTTTGTGAGGGAAAATAATAAGTTGAGTTTTTGCAGCATTTGGAGTAATTTTCCATTCTTTCAAATAAGAATTGAAAATATCCAAGCTTTTTTGTAATCTTCTTGTGATGACACGAAGGCTTCTACCTTTGGCGGAGATGCTTGTATCATCAGCAAAAAGTGTTTTCTGACATCCTGGGGGCAAATCAGGCAAGTCAGAAGTAAAAATATTGTATAAAATTGGACCCAAAATGCTTCCTTGAGGGATGCCAGCACGTACAGGTAGTTGATCAGATTTGCTATTCTGATAACATACCTGCAGAGTACGATCCGTCAAATAATTTTGGATAATTTTCACGATATAAATCGGAAAATTAAACCTTTTCAATTTCGCAATCAAACCTTTATGCCAAACACTGTCAAAAGCTTTTTCTATGTCTAGAAGAGCAGCGCCAGTAGAATAGCCCTCAGATTTGTTGCTTCGAATCAAATTTGAAACTCTCAACAACTGATGAGTAGTTGAATGCCCAAGGCGAAATCCAAACTGCTCATCAGCGAAAATTGAATTTTCATTGATGTGCGTCATCATTCTATTAAGAATTATTCTTTCGAATAATTTACTAATAGATGAAAGCAAACTAATGGGCCGATAGCTTGAGGCTTCAGCAGGATTTTTATCCGGTTTCAAAATCGGAACTACTTTGGCATTTTTCCAACTACTGGGAAAGTATGCCAAATCAAAACATTTGTTGCAAATTTTGACCAAGCTACTTAAAGTTGCTTCAGGTAATTTTTTAATCAAAATGTAAAAAATGCCATCCTCACCAGGGGCTTTCATATTTTTAAATTTTTTGATAATAGATTTTATTTCATTCAGATCCGTATTAAAAACTTCATCTGATGAAAATTCTTGTTCAGCAATATTCTGAAATTCTATTGAAATTTGATTTTCAATAGGACTCAAAATGGTGTGAGGAAGTGAGGTGTAGCACTGTTCTACTAAAGCTTGCCATGTGCTAACTTCGACACAAACCCTTGATTCAGTTGGACTTGTTTATATTAATTTATTAAAGCTAAATGAAAAACAACTAAACGAATAGAGTGACCATGTTACAGCTTATGAGAATAAGGGAGCGTTCTTTTATCTTCTAACGAAGTTGGTGGGATGGGTTGGTTGGGGAGAGGGGTCTCTTCGGAGGCCGTGTTACGCAAAGTATTTGTGTTTATAAAAAATATTCAAATTTCTGGACTTACCTCAGAACTTCTATAGATCCTATCATTGTTTCGCATTTGCTTGCTTTTGATAATGAAATGCCTGCCCATGAATCAAACCGTGTTGGATCAACCGTTAAGTCCATTTCATAATACTGTATTGCTTTAGAAAAATCACGACATTTGAAGTAATAATCCGCTAATAGATAATATATCCAATTCATTTTAAAACATAGCACATCACTGTTAAATAACATTGGCAGACTGTTCGTTTTCCGGTTGATAAAATCTTCAATTGGCTTAGTATGCCCAATGATATTATATTTTATTGGCATAGTCGATATACATTGCTGTAGTAATGTTTCCATGTCAGTAGATATTGAATCAATCCTTAAAAAGATAGTTGGTTACTTCTATTCGACATTTCGTTTTATGAAATCAAACATACTTATAAGAATTGAATTGAGGAAGAACGTGCGGGCGAAAAATTTTCAACAGTTGAGCTGCCTTGGGCCACGATAGATCAATTGGAGTAGTTTCATGATCCTGAATATGTCTCATTCTAGCCTTTTTTTGAGGATATCCGTACAAACAAAATGTGGTTTGTTCCAAACATTCCTGTATGATATCACGATATGGTTCAAATAACGGTGAACGCAATTTAGGAACAGTTACATTTAAAATCATAGATAAAAACTTATGGTTTCCTTTCGAGCACCATTGTCGCCTAGAAACAAAGATAG